>NC_084742.1:66744967-66787467 GCF_033978785.1 Entelurus aequoreus | reverse complement strand
TAATATACATTAGCCTATTGTTAAAATAATGAAAAAAACATCATTAAATATATTTGTTTTATTGTATTGTTACATTAATAGCTGTTCTATTATTATAGGATGGCTTGTTAAACATTTCATAGGATTTTCAGAGGGTGGAAAAACCAAGACATTTAATATAAAATGTAAAATGAATCGTCAGGAGATTCTCCTGATGATGCAGTCGTGCCTCACTAGACATTAACCTCACCGCACGCCACTGATATATATATATATATATATATATATATATATATATATATATATATATATATATATATATATATATATATATATATATATATATAATTGGCTCTTGGTACATTCTGGAAAAAAAGCTGTAATTCTACAAGATCCATACAAGAATATTATAATCATAATTGTTATAATTATAAGTTCGCAGAAAAAGTCGCAATTTTACAAGAATTAAGTGTAAATAATCTTAGAATAAAATCATAAAATAAGAAAGTGACACTTTTACCAAATTAAATCCTAATATTACGGTAGTTAAGTTGTAAAGTTTAATATTGAAACTGTAAACATAAAACGTAAAAGAGTAAGTACATTTTTTAAATTTTCCTGAGGGAACTCTCCTGAAGGAATCAATAAAGTACTATCTATCCATCTATCTATCTATCTATCTATCTATCTATCTATCTATCTATCTATCTATCTATCTATCTATCTATCTATCTATCTATCTATCTATCTATCTATCTATCTATCTATCTATCTATCTATCTATCCATCCATCCATCCATCTAAATAAAAACATTGTGTCCTCTAACCTAAAACTGGGTTATGAATATAATTGATGAAAGTCACTTTAGGATTATTGCCAGAGGGTGTGCACCATGTGACCTGACCATGTGACCATGTGACCTGACCATGTGACCATGTGACCTGACCATGTGACCATGTGACCTGACCATGTGTGTCCTCAGCTCGGCCTATGACGTGGTCCTGCGGCAGAAAGTGGCGCTGAAGAAACTCTCCAGGCCTTTCCAGTCTCTGGTCCACAGTCGCCGCTCCTACCGGGAACTGAGGCTCCTCAAGCACATGAAACACGAGAACGTGAGTAATAATATATGCTGAGCTCAGCAACTCTCCTTTTGATCCCAGCAAGTCCCCTATTGATCCCAGCAAGTCTCTTATTGATCCCAGCAAGTCCCCTATTGATCCCAGCAAGTCCCCTATTGATCCCAGCAACTCTCCTTTTGATCCCAGCAAGTCTCCTATTGATCCCAGCAAGTCCCCTATTGATCCCAGCAACTCTCCTTTTGATCCCAGCAAGTCCCCTATTGATCCCAGCAAGTCTCTTATTGATCCCAGCAAGTCCCCTATTGATCCCAGCAAGTCCCCTATTGATCCCAGCAAGTCCCCTATTGATCCCAGCAAGTCTCCTATTGATCCCAGCAAGTCCCCTATTGATCCCAGCAAGTCTCCTATTGATTCCAGCAAGTCCCCTATTGATCCCAGCAAGTCTCCTATTGATCCCAGTAAGTCCCCTATTGATCCCAGCAAGTCTCCTATTGATTCCAGCAAGTCCCCTATTGATCCCAGCAAGTCTCCTATTGAGCCCAGGAAGTCCCCTATTGATCCCAGCAGGTCTCCTATTGATCCCAGCAAGTCCCCTATTGATCCCAGCAAGTCCCCTATTGATCCCAGCAAGTCCCCTGTTGATCCCAGCAAGTGTCCTATTGATGCCAGCAAGTGTCCTATTGATCCCAGCAAGTCTCCTATTGATCCCAGCAAGTCTCCCATTGATCCCAGCAAGTCCCCTATTGATCCCAGCAAGTCTCCTATTGATCCCAGCAAGTCTCCTATTGATCCCAGCAAGTCCCCTATTGATCCCAGCAAGTCCCCTATTGATCCCAGCAAGTCTCCTATTGATCCCAGCAAGTCTCCTATTGATTCCAGCAAGTCCCCTATTGATTCCAGCAAGTCTCCTATTGATCCCAGTAAGTCCCCTATTGATCCCAGCAAGTGTCCTATTGATCCCAGCAAGTCTCCTATTGATTCCAGCAAGTCCCCTATTGATTCCAGCAAGTCCCCTATTGATCCCAGCAAGTCCCCTATTGATCCCAGCAAGTCTCCTATTGATCCCAGGAAGTCCCCTATTGATCCCAGCAAGTCTCCTATTGATCCCAGCAAGTCCCCTATTGATCCCAGCAAGTCCCCTGTTGATCCCAGCAAGTCCCCTATTGATCCCAGCAAGTGTCCTATTGATCCCAGCAAGTCTCCTATTGATCCCAGCAAGTCTCCCATTGATCCCAGCAAGTCCCCTATTGATCCCAGCAAGTCTCCTATTGATCCCAGCAAGTCCCCTATTGATCCCAGCAAGTCCCCTATTGATCCCAGCAAGTGTCCTATTGATCCCAGCAAGTCTCCTATTGATCCCAGCAAGTCCCCTATTGATTCCAGCAAGTCCCCTATTGATCCCAGCAAGTCCCCTATTGATCCCAGCAAGTCCCCTATTGATCCCAGCAAGTCCCCTATTGATCCCAGCAAGTCTCCTATTGATCCCAGTAAGTCCCCTATTGATCCCAGCAAGTCCCCTATTGATCCCAGCAAGTCCCCTATTGATCCCAGCAAGTCCCCTATTGATCTCAGCAAGTCTCCTATTGATCCCAGCAAGTCCCCTATTGATCCCAGCAAGTCTCCTATTGAGCCCAGGAAGTCCCCTATTAATCCCAGCAAGTCTCCTATTGATCCCAGCAAGTCTCCTATTGATTCCAGCAAGTCTCCTATTGATTCCAGCAAGTCCCCTATTGATCCCAGCCAGTCCCCTATTGATCCCAGCCAGTCCCCTATTGATCCCAGCAAGTCTCCTATTGATCCCAGCAAGTCCCCTATTGATCCCAGCAAGTCCCCTATTGATCCCAGCAAGTCTCCTATTGATTCCAGCAAGTCCTCTATTGATTCCAGCAAGTCCCCTATTGATCCCAGCAAGTCTCCTATTGATCCCAGCAAGTCTCCTATTGATCCCAGTAAGTCCCCTATTGATCCCAGCAAGTCTCCTATTGATTCCAGCAAGTCCCCTATTGATCCCAGCAAGTCTCCTATTGATCCCAGCAAGTCCCCTATTGATCCCAGCAAGTCCCCTATTGATCCCAGCAAGTCTCCTATTGATCCCAGCAAGTCCCCTATTGATCCCAGCAAGTCTCCTATTGATCCCAGCAAGTCTCCTATTGATTCCAGCAAGTCCCCTATTGATCCCAGCAAGTCTCCTATTGATCCCAGCAAGTCCCCTATTGATCCCAGCAAGTCCCCTATTGATCCCAGCAAGTCTCCTATTGATTCCAGCAAGTCCCCTATTGATCCCAGCAAGTCTCCTATTGATCCGAGAAAGTCTCCCATTGATCCCAGCAAGTCCCCTATTGATCCCAGCAAGTCCCCTATTGATCCCAGCAAGTCTCCTATTGATGACCAGGGCTGATTCTCCTCAGGTGATCGGGCTGCTGGACGTCTTCACACCTGCTGTCGCCTTGGAGGACTTCAACCAACTGTAAACCTTCTCACCATCATCACCATCACCATGGTGATGGTGGTGCCATCACCATGGTGACCATCATCACCGTGGTGTTGACCTGCATGGATGTTCACGCTCTTGTTTGCAGCTACCTGGTCACCAACCTGATGGGTGCAGACCTCAACAACATAGTCAAGTTCCAGAGGTTGTCTGACGAGCACGTTCAGTTCTTGATCTATCAGCTGCTGCGAGGCCTCAAGGTGACTTTTCATCCGCTCACGACCACACGTTGTCTGCGGGCCTTTGACATGTTTCTCGCCTTCCTGTCGGTCGTTTTTTCTTAATATCTAATAACATCTCACAAGACACACATGTCATAGTGACGTCATAGTGAAGATTGATGATCCGTCAGTTTTACAAGTTTAATTTATATATTTAATTAATATCCCAACTTAAGATAAACTTTGAAAAATAGGAACATTTTAAAGTTGTATTACTGGTATGAAATCATTTGAATCCAAATTATATACTGAAATTAGACTTTTTAAAGATTTTTTTTTTTACTTTAGTATTTTAAGATAATAATAGTAACTTTTTTATATTTTATGAATATATATATATATATATATATATATATATATATATATATATATATATATATATATATATATATATATATATATATATATATATATATATATATATATATATAAAATTGGTAGTATAAAATAGAAGTTTAATCATTTGTACTTCAATCAGACTATTTGGTATTGAATCATCACAAATTAAATTCATTTTTGAAACCTTTTTTTTAATTGAGAATACTGAAAATAAATTTTTTCATCATCCAAATTCCATTTACTTTTATCCTATTTTTGGGGGGGCTTTAATATTAAATTAGTATTAAAACTTAAAATAATTTAAAAAAATGTATTTAGTATTTTTATTTCATTTCACATTTTAAATAGAATTAGTGGTATAAAATAGTTTGAATCCAAATACATTTTTTGTCTTTTTTTTAATTAATATTTCAATCCAAAATAATAACAGTAACTTTTTATTTTATGATTTTATTTATTTTATTATGTTATATTTATAGTTTATTTAATTGGTAGTATAAAATGGAATTGTAATAATTTATGGGATTTATACTTAAATCATACAAAAATTTGTATTGAATCATCACACAAATTACTTTTGTTTTTTAAACTTGTTTAATTAGTATTGCAACTTATGATAATTATTTAAAATAGTAACTTTTTTATTTCAAATCTTTATTTAGATAAAATTGTTCATTGAGTGAAAAATAATAAATATTCATCATTTTAGTGATGAATTATTTATAATTATTTTTTATAGTAACTTTTTTATTTCACATCTTTATTTAAATAAAATTGTTCATGGAGTGAAAAATAATAAATATTCATTTTAGTGATGAATTATTTATAATTATTTAAAATAGTAACTTTTTTATTTCACATCTTTATTTAAATAAAATTGTTCATGGAGTGAAAAAATAATAAATATTCATCATTTTAGTGATGAATCATTTATATATAATTTAAAATAATAACTTATTTATTTCACATGTTTATTTAAATAAAATTGAGTGAAAAATAATAAATATTCATCATTTAAGTGATGAATTATTTATAGATATTTAAAATAGTAACTTTTTTATTTCACATCTTTATTTAAATAAAATTGAGTGAAAAATAATAAATATTCCTCATATTAGTGTAAATTAAAATAATGTCATCTTAATTTCCTGGATTATTGAGGATGGCTATTTTGGACATGTATCCATTATTTGTATTTTATTATCAGTCATTCCATTCCAGATGTTTTAAATAGGATTAATGAATTAGTACATGACACTTTAAACTGTTTTTATTTTTATTTTAAACTGTCTTTTATCTAACAAATTGCTCTTCAGATAATTTTTATCTGCTCTTTTTATGTGCATATATATATATATATATATATATATATATATATATATATATATATATATATATATATATATATATATATATATATATATATATATATCTGTTTTAAATGATATATTTTAGTCTGTCTTTGCCTATATTTCTCTTCTTTTTGTGTGTTTACTTGTTTGTGGTTTATAAATACATTTGGAATGGTGCAACCAATTTAAATTATTATTTTAAATAATGACAGCTTATTAGCTATATTGGACATTCAAATTGTCACACATTGTTTTATTTACTTCTAAAACTTCTTGTTTTGAATTTAAATATGTGGTAAAGTTACTTAATCGTGCCACGGATGACACTTTATTGTGTTTGCCGCTCAGTTTTGGGCTGGTTTGGAAAAAGCCCCAAGCTGCTGCATCTCCGTGAGTCTTATGTCTCGCGCACTCATCCATAGATTTGGGCTCACGTTGCAAAAGTATGGAGGTGAAACACATTTGTGTGCAGGATTGTGTGACAAATAGTGCAGGCTCCAGCTCTTCAGTCTGGCCAGTTTCCATGGAAACGAGCAAAAGCAGCCATGGGTGTGTGGACAAGTGCACTAATGTGTGGACTAGTGCACTAATGTGCGGACAAGTGCACTAGTGTGTAGACTAGTGCACTAATGTGTGGACAAGTGCACTAATGTGTGGACAAGTGCACTAATGTGTGGACTAGTGCACTAATGTGTGGACTAGTCACACATTAGTGCACTTGTCCACACATTAGTGCACTAGTCCACACATTAGTGCACTAATGTGTGGACAAGTGCACTAATGTGTGGACTAGTGCATTAATGTGTGGACTAGTGCACTAATGTGTGGACAAGTGCACTAATGGGTGGACTAGTGCACTAATGTGTGGACTAGTGCACTAATGTGTGGACAAGTGCACTAATATGTGGACTAGTGCACTAATGTGTGGACTAGTGCACTAATGTGTGGACAAGTGCACTAATGTGTGGACTAGTGCACTGATGTGTGGACAAGTGCACTAATGTGTGGACAAGTGCACTAATGTGTGGACTAGTGCACTAATGGGTGGACTAGTCACACATTAGTGCAATTGTCCACACATTAGTGCACTAGTCCACACATTAGTGCACTAATGTGTGGACAAGTGCACTAATGTGTGGACTAGTGCATTAATGTGTGGACTAGTGCACTAATGTGTGGACTAGTGCACTAATGGGTGGACAAGTGCACTAATGTGTGGTGAAGTGCACCAATATGTGGAATAGTGCACTAATGTGTGGACTAGTGCACTAATGTCTGGACTAGTGCACTAATGTGTGGACAAGTGCACTAATGTGTGGACAAGTGCACTAATGTGTGGACTAGTGCACTAATGGGTGGACTAGTGTACTAATGGGTGGACTAGTGCACTAATGTGTGGACAAGTGCACTAATGTGTGGACTAGTGCACTAATGTGTGGACTAGTCACACATTAGTGCACTTGTCCACACATTAGTGCACTAGTCCACACACTAGTGCACTAATGTGTGGGCAAGTGCACTAATGTGTGGACTAGTCACACATTAGTGCACTAATGTGTGGGCAAGTGCACTAATGTGTGGACTAGTGCACTAATGTGTGGACTAGTCACACATTAGTGCACTAGTCCACACACTAGTGCACTAATGTGTGGGCAAGTGCACTAATGTGTGGACTAGTCACACACTAGTGCACTAATGTGTGGGCAAGTGCACTAATGTGTGGACTAGTGCACTAATGTGTGGACTAGTGCACTAATGTGTGGACAAGTGCATTAATGTGTGGACTAGTGCACTAATGCGTGGACTAGTGCACTAATGTGTGGACTAGTGCACTAATGTGTGGACAAGTGCACTGATGTGTGGACTAGTGCACTGATGTGTGGACACATGCACTAATGTGTGGACTAGTGCACTAATGTGTGGACTAGTGCACTAATGTGTGGACAAGTGCACTAATATGTGGACTAGTGCACCAATGTGTGGACAAGTGCACTAATGTGTGGACTAGTGCACTAATGTCTGCTTCTTTGTCTCCTCCCTGCATGTGTGCAACAGTACATCCATTCAGCGGGCTTAATTCACAGAGTGAGTCAATCAACTTTCACTTCCTGTCGCTGTGACAACCACTTCCACTTTATCTCCTGCATCGTTCAACGTGTGCAAGTGACGTCACCGTGTTCAACGTTTGTGCCGCATCCTTTGTGTCCTGCAGGACCTGAAGCCCAGCAACGTGGCCGTTAACGAGGACTGTGAGCTCAGAGTGAGTCCAACACTTGCATGTCCAAAGTGCATTTTAGTAGCTCTCCGCACGTTAGAAAAAGTACAAAAGTAGCACAATAAAAAATAACGGGCAAAGATGGACAAAAGGGGAGTCATTTTACGGGAATAAAGTTGAAATATTAGTAGAGAAAAGTCAAAAAGGGGGGAAAAAAATCCCAATTTTATGAGAATAAATTCCTAATATTGTGAAGGGAAATAAGTTTGATTTCAGAAGCACACAATTGAAAATGAAAGAAAAAAAGAATCAGCAATTAAACTAAACAAAAAACTCTACAAAAAAACAGTCATTTCACAAATAAAGTCAAAATATTATGAGACTGTGGTCCTTTTTTTTTTAGAAGCAGAAAGTTGAAATATGAATGGGAAGAACGACAAAACAAACATAAACACAAAACAGAAATGCAGTCATTTTACAAGAATAAAGTCAAAATATTATGAGAATGAGGTCATAAAATTAAAAGATTTTTTAGAAGCAGAAAGTTGAAATATACAAGAAAAAACAACAAAACAAACAAAAAACTTCAGAAATGCAGTAATTTTACATGAATAAAGTCAAAGTATTGTGAGAATAAGGTCATAAAATTAAAATATTTTTTAGAAGCAGAAAGTTGAAATATACAAGAAAAAACTACAAAAAACAAAACAGAAATGCAGTAATTCTACATGAATGAAGTCAAAATATTATGACAATGAGGTCAGAGATTAGAAATATTTTTTTTAGAAGCAGAAAGTTGAAATATAAAAACAAAACAAGGTCATATAATTAAAATATTTCTTAGAAGCGGAACATTGAAATATACAAGAAAAAACAACAAAACTAACAAAAAAACACAGAAATGCAGTCATTTTACATGAATGAAGTCACAATGTTATGAGAATGTCATAAAATTAAGATTTTTAAGAAGCAGAAAGTTGAAATATACAAGAAAAAACAACAAAACTAACCGAAAAACACAGAAATGCAGTCATTTTACATGAAGTCACAATATTATGAGAATGTCATAAAATTAAGATTTTTAAGAAGCAGAAAGTTGAAATATACAAGGAAAAACAACAAAACAAACAAAAAACTTCAGAAATGCAGTAATTTTACATGAATAAAGTCAAAGTATTGTGAGAATAAGGTCATAAAATTAAAATATTTTTTAGAAGCAGAAAGTTGAAATATACAAGAAAAAACTACAAAAAACAAAACAGAAATGCAGTAATTCTACATGAATGAAGTCAAAATATTATGACAATGAGGTCAGAGATTAGAAATATTTTTTTTAGAAGCAGAAAGTTGAAATATAAAAACAAAACAAGGTCATATAATTAAAATATTTCTTAGAAGCGGAACATTGAAATATACAAGAAAAAACAACAAAACTAACAAAAAAACACAGAAATGCAGTCATTTTACATGAATGAAGTCACAATATTATGAGAATGTCATAAAATTAAGATTTTTAAGAAGCAGAAAGTTGAAATATACAAGAAAAAACAACAAAACTAACCGAAAAACACAGAAATGCAGTCATTTTACATGAAGTCACAATATTATGAGAATGTCATAAAATTAAGATTTTTAAGAAGCAGAAAGTTGAAATATACAAGGAAAAACAACAAAACAAACAAAAAACTTCAGAAATGCAGTAATTTTACATGAATAAAGTCAAAGTATTATGTGAATAAGGTCATAAAATTAAAATATTTTTTAGAAGCAGAAAGTTGAAATATACAAGAAAAAACTACAAAAAACAAAACAGAAATGCAGTAATTCTACATGAATGATGTCAAAATATTATGAGAATGAGGTCAGAGATTTCAATTTTTTTTTTTTAAAAGCAGAAAGTTGAAATATAAAAACAAAACAAGGTCATATAATTAAAATATTTCTTAGAAGCGGAAAATTGAAATATACAAGAAAAAACAACAAAACTAACAAAAAAAACACAGAAATGCAGTCATTTTACATGAATGAAGTCACAATGTTATGAGAATGTCATAAAATTAAGATTTTTTAGAAGCAGAAAGTTTAAATATACAAGGAAAAACAACAAAACAAACAAAAAACTTCAGAAATGCAGTAATTTTACAAGAATAAAGTCAAAGTATTACGAGAATGAGGTCATAAAATTAAGAGTTTTTTTTAGAAGCAGAAAGTTGAAATATAAAAACAAAACAACAGAAATGCAATAATTTTACATGAATAAAGTCAAATATTATGAGAATGAGGTCATGAAATTAAAATATTTTTTACAAGCCGAAAGTTGAAATATAAAATTAAAAAAATACAAAACAAACAAAAAACAAAATGCAGTCATTTTACAAGGATCAAGTCAAAGTATTAGGAGAATAAGGTCATAAAATTAAGATGTTTTTTTAGAAGCAGAAAGTTGAAATACACAAGAAAAAAAACCCAAAACAAAACAAAACAGAAATGCAGTAATTTTACATGAATGAAGTCACAATGTTATGAGAATGAGGTCCTATAATTAAAATATATTTTTAGAAGCAGAAAGTTGAAATATACAAGGAAAAACAACAAAACAAACAAAAAAAAAACTACAGAAATGCAGTAATTTTACAAGAATGAAGTCAAAATATTATGAGAATGAGGTCATAAAATTAAGAGGGTTTTTTTAGAAGCAGAAAGTTGAAATATAAAAACAAAACGAGGTCATATAATTAAAATATTTCTTAGAAGCAGAAAGTTGAAATATACAAGAAAAAAACAACAAAACTAACAAAAAAAACAGAAATGCAGTAATTTTACATTAATAAAGTCAAAGTATTATGTGAATAAGGTCATAAAATTAAAATATTTTTAGAAGCAGAAAGTTGAAATATACAAGAAAAAACTACACAAAACAAAACAGAAATGCAGTAATTTTACATGAATGAAGTCACAATATTATGAGAATGAGGTCCTATAAATAAAATATATTTTTAGAAGCAGAAAGTTGAAATATACGAGGAAAAACAAAACAAAAAAAAACAAAAAAACTACAGAAATGCAGTAATTGTACAAGAATAAAGTCAAAATATTATAAGAATGTGGTCATAAATGTAAAATATTCTTTTACAAGCAGAATTTTGAAATATAAACACAAACAAAATGCAAAAATGCAGTCATTTTACAAGAATAAAGTCAAAATATTATGAGAATGATGTCATAAAATTAAGATTTTTTAGAAGCAGAAAGTTGAAATATACTACAAAAAAATACACAAAACAAAACAGAAATGCAGTCATTTTACATGAATTAAGTCAAAATATTATGAGAATGAGAAAGTTGAAATATACAAGGAAAAACAACAAAACAAACAAAAAACTTCAGATATGCAGTAATTTTACATGAATAAAGTCAAAGTATTACGAGAATGAGGTCATAAAATTAAGTTTTTTTAGAAGCAGAAAGTTGAAATATAAAAACAAAACAAGGTCATATAATTAAAATATTTCTTAAAAGCAGAAAGTTGAAATATACAAGAAAAAAACAACAAAACTAACAAAAAACACAGAAATGCAGTCATTTTACAAGGATAAAGTCAAAATATTATGAGAATTATGTCATAAAATAAAAAAATATATATATATTTTTTAGAAGCAGAAAGTCGAAATGTGATAGAGAAAAGACTCATAGCAAATTAACAAGAAAACTAAAGAAAAACACCACCAAAACTGCAGTGATTTCTACAAGAAAAGTCAACATATTATGGGAATGTGGTCATAATGTTGATTTTTTTATTTTATTTTAGAAGCAGAAAATATGAAAAAGAAAAAAAAAACTCATGGCAAATAAAAAACAAAACTGTTTGAGGTGCATTCTAAAAATACAATTAATCATAAATAACGCCAGCAAATATGGGGAAAATAGAGCAGTAATTTTATGGGAATAAATACAACTATTCAAAAATAAACTCATAATCTTTCACACTTTTATGAGAATAAAACTGTAACATTATTACGGGGACATTTTTAATCTAGAAGCATAAAGTTGAAATATATTAAAACCTAATGGAAATGTAGGCCAGGAAAAGTAACACAAATACAAGAATAAAGTCAAAATGTATATTTTTGTCAATTCATTCTGAAAATACGATACAATTAAACATCACCACTTAAAAAAAAGGGAAAAACTGCAGAATTTTTACAAGAATAAAGTATTGAGTAATAGGCAGAAAAGAAAAGTTGCAGTCACAATTTGACAAGAATAAAGTCAAAATGTATATTTTTGTAAATTCATTCTATAAATACGATACAATTAAACATCCATCCATCCATCCATTTTTTACCGCTTGTCCCTTTCAGTGACAACTTAAAAAAGAGGTAAAAAACGCATAATTTTGCAGTAAGTCACAATTTGACAAGAATAAAGTCAAAATGTATATTTTTGTCAATTCATTCTATAAATACGATACAATTAAACATCCATCCATCCATCCATTTTCTACCGCTTGTCCCTTTCAGTGACAACTTAAAAAAGAGGTAAAAACCGCATAATTTTGCAGTAAGTCACAATTTGACAAAAATAAAGTCAAAATGTATATTTTTGTCAATTCATTCTTTAAATACGATACAATTAAACATCCATCCATCCATCCATTTTCTACCGCTTGTCCCTTTCAGTGACAACTTAAAAAAGAGGTAAAACCCGCATAATTTTGCAGTAAGTCACAATTTGACAAGAATAAAGTCAAAATGTATATTTTTGTCAATTAATTCTATAAATACAATACAATTAAACATCCATCCATCCATCCATTTTCTACCGCTTGTCCCTTTCAGTGACAACTTAAAAAAAAAGGTTAAAACCGCATAATTTTGCAGTAAGTCACAATTTGACAGGAATAAAGTCAAAATGTATATTTTTGTCAATTCATTCTATAAATACGATACAATTAAACATCCATCCATTTTCTACCGCTTGTCCCTTTCAGTGACAACTTAAAAAAGAGGTAAAAATGGCATAATTTTGCAGTAAATCACAATTTGACAAGAATAAAGTCAAAATGTATATTTTTGTCAATTCATTCTATAAATATGTTACAATTAAACATCCATCCATCCATCCATTTTCTACCGCTTGTCCCTTTCAGTGACAACTTAAAAAAGAGGTAAAAACCGCATAATTTTGCAGTAAGTCACAATTTGACAAGAATAAAGTCAAAATGTATATTTTTGTCAATTCATTCTATAAATACGTTACAATTAAACATCCATCCATCCATTTTCTACCGCTTGTCCCTTTCAGTAACAACTTAAAAAAAAGAGGGAAAAACCGCATAATTTTGCAGTAAGTCACAATTTGACAAGAATAAAGTCAAAATTTATATTTTTGTCAATTCATTCTATAAATACGATACAATTAAACATCCATCCATTTTCTACTGCTTGTCCCTTTCAGTGACAACTTAAAAAAAGAGGTAAAAACGGCATAATTTTGCAGTAAGTCACAATTTGACAAGAATAAAGTCAAAATGTATATTTTTGTCAATTCATTCTTTAAATACGATACAATTAAACATCCATCCATCCATCCATTTTCTACCGCTTGTCCCTTTCAGTGACAACTTAAAAAAAAGGTAAAAACCGCATAATTTTGCAGTAAGTCACAATTTGACAAGAATAAAGTCAAAATGTATATTTTTGTCAATTCATTCTATAAATACGTTACAATTAAACATCCATCCATCCATCCATTTTCTACCGCTTGTCCCTTTCAGTGACAACTTAAAAAAAGAGGGAAAAACCGCATAATTTTGCAGTAAGTCCCAATTTGACAAGAATAAAGTCAAAATGTATATTTTTGTCAATTCATTCTATAAATACGATACAATTAAACATCCATCCATTTTCTACCGCTTGTCCCTTTCAGTGACAACTTAAAAAAGAGGTAAAAACGGCATAATTTTGCAGTAAATCACAATTTGACAAGAATAAAGTCAAAATGTATATTTTTGTCAATTCATTCTGAAAATACGATACAATTAAACATCACCACTTAAAAAAGAGGGAAAAACTGCAAAATGTTTACATGAATAAAGTATTGAGTAATAGTCAGAAAAGAAAAGTTGCAGTCACAATTTGACAAGAATAAAGTCAAAATGTATATTTTTTTCAATTCATTCTATAAATACGTTACAATTAAACATCCATCCATCCATTTTATACCGCTTGTCCCTTTCAGTGACAACTTAAAAAAAAGGTAAAAAACGCATAATTTTGCAGTAAGTCACAATTTGACAAGAATAAAGTCAAAATGTATATTTTTGTCAATTCATTCTATAAATACGATACAATTAAACATCCATCCATCCATCCATTTTTTTACCGCTTGTCCCTTTCAGTGACAACTTAAAAAAGAGGTAAAAACCGCATAATTTTGCAGTAAATCACAATTTGACAAGAATAAAGTCAAAATGTATATTTTTGTCAATTCATTCTATAAATACGTTACAATTAAACATCCATCCATCCATCCATTTTCTACCGCTTGTCCCTTTCAGTGAGAACTTAAAAAAAGAGGGAAAAACCGCATAATTTTGCAGTAAGTCACAATTTGACAAGAATAAAGTCAAAATTTATATTTTTGTCAATTCATTCTATAAATACGATACAATTAAACATCCATCCATTTTCTACTGCTTGTCCCTTTCAGTGACAACTTAAAAAAGAGGTAAAAACGGCATCATTTTGCAGTAAATCACAATTTGACAAGAATAAAGTCAAAATGTATATTTTTATCAATTCATTCTATAAATACGTTACAATTAAACATCCATCCATCCATCCATTTTCTACCGCTTGTCCCTTTCAGTGACAACTTAAAAAAAGAGGGAAAAACCGCATAATTTTGCAGTAAGTCACAATTTGACAAGAATAAAGTCACAATTTATATTTTTGTCAATTCATTCTATAAATACGATACAATTAAACATCCATCCATTTTCTACTGCTTGTCCCTTTCAGTGACAACTTAAAAAAGAGGTAAAAACGGCATAATTTTGCAGTAAATCACAATTTGACAAGAATAAAGTCAAAATGTATATTTTTATCAATTCCTTCTATAAATACGTTACAATTAAACATCCATCCATCCATCCACTTTCTACCGCTTGTCCCTTTCAGTGACAACTTAAAAAAAGAGGTAAAAACGGCATAATTTTGCAGTAAATCACAATTTGACAAGAATAAAGTCAAAATGTATATTTTTGTCAATTCATTCTTTAAATACGATACAATTAAACATCCATCCATCCATCCATTTTCTACCGCTTGTCCCTTTCAGTGACAACTTAAAAAAGAGGTAAAAACCGCATAATTTTGCAGTAAGTCACAATTTGACAAGAATAAAGTCAAAATGTATATTTTTATAAATTCATTCTATAAATACGTTACAATTAAACATCCATCCATCCATCCATTTTCTACCGCTTGTCCCTTTCAGTGATAACTTAAAAAAGAGGTAAAAACCACATCATTTTGCAGTAAGTCACAATTTGACAAGAATAAAGTCAAAATGTATATTTTTGTCAATTCATTCTATAAATACGATACAATTAAACATCCATCCATCCATTTTCTACCGCTTGTCCCTTTCAGTGACAACTTAAAAAAAGTTAAAACCGCATAATTTTGCAGTAAGTCACAATTTGACAAGAATAAAGTCAAAATGTATATTTTTGTCAATTCATTCTATAAATACGTTACAATTAAACATCCATCCATCCATCCATTTTCTACCGCTTGTCCCTTTCAGTGACAACTTAAAAAAAGAGGGAAAAACCGCATAATTTTGCAGTAAGTCACAATTTGACAAGAATAAAGTCACAATTTATATTTTTGTCAATTCATTCTATAAATACGATACAATTAAACATCCATCCATTTTCTACCGCTTGTCCCTTTCAGTGACAACTTAAAAAAGAGGTAAAAACGGCATAATTTTGCAGTAAATCACAATTTGACAAGAATAAAGTCAAAATGTATGTTTTTATCAATTCATTCTATAAATACGTTACAATTAAACATCCATCCATCCATCCATTTTCTACCGCTTGTCCCTTTCAGTGACAACTTAAAAAAAGAGGTAAAAACGGCATAATTTTGCAGTAAATCACAATTTGACAAGAATAAAGTCAAAATGTATATTTTTGTCAATTCATTCTTTAAATAAGATACAATTAAACATCCATCCATCCATCCATTTTCTACCGCTTGTCCCTTTCAGTGACAACTTAAAAAAGAGGCAAAAACCGCATCATTTTGCAGTAAGTCACAATTTGACCAAAATAAAAGGTCAGTCTGGGTTCTCAGTGAAGGTCTCACATGTGTGGAAGTCTTTGCCATGGAGTTAAAGTCACACTACACTTTTCTCCACAAAACTGAAAAAGTGTCTTAAATGAGAAGTGTGAGCACTAGAACTGGGTGTAGTACGCACAAATGGGGCCATTATTTTTTATGTTTGTTTATTTTGTACTGGTCTTAATCTTTTTGTATGTGTTTTTCACTTTTCTCTAAAGGCCTAACCATTGATTGAAAGTTGTATTAGTAGATTGCACAGTACAGTACATATTCCGTACAATTGACCAGTAAATGGTAACAACCCAATAAGTTTAAGTCGGGGTCCAGGTTAATCAATGCATGGTAAGGGACGAGGGTTGCAAGAAGTCTTCTGTACTTTGACATCAGTTACCTATGGGAAGCAATGTTTCCTTGACTTGTCCCTGTCAATAAAATGAAGTAATAAATGTAAAAAAATGTCTGGTAAAGTTGAAATATTCACAACTGCAAAAACGGGAGAAAAAGTTGCTAGTAATAATGGACTTTGTCAGCTGCCGTAACACAAACCTGGGCTACAGATCCTGGACTTTGGCCTGGCGAGGCAGACGGATGACGAGATGACAGGCTACGTGGCGACTCGCTGGTATCGAGCGCCAGAAATCATGCTCAACTGGATGCACTACAACCAGAACGGTGAGAGCTCCTTACATCGGAGACCTTCTGAGGGAGGAAAGAACTTCACATGTAGGCTTTGTCTTCCAGTTGATATCTGGTCAGTGGGATGCATCATGGGAGAGCTGCTGAAGGGGAAAGTCCTCTTTCCCGGCACGGACTGTATCCTTACGCCGGCCATCTTTCCTTCCCCCCGCCCCCGAATCCTCACCCTCCGTGATCCCTTTTGTATTAGCATGACAATCGGAGCGGAGAGAAAGACCTCAGGGAGTGAATGGAAGCTCCTAACAAAAGGCTTGTTGTTGTTCCGTGTCGGAACTGATCTTTGGCGGCTCCCTCAATAGACTTGTTCTTTTCCGTCGACCCGCCCCTTGCGCAGATATCGACCAGCTGAAGAGAATCATGGAGATGGTTGGAACGCCGACGCCTGACCTCCTGAAGAAGATCTGCTCCGAGCATGTGAGGACGCGCCGGCGGAGGCTTCCCTTAGGACATGTCTACATTAAGCCGGATAACTCCTTAAACCAATAACTATTTAGCCTAAACCCCGTGTCAGCCACACTAACCCATCATTTAAGGTTCCCGTCCTGGGATATTTTTTTCGTATTTCTTGAATCTCCGGTTCTTAGCTCTGTGTGGACTCATCGATGGTTTATTAACGGAGTTCTGAGAGGAAGTGACGTCAGAAAGAACCAAAAAACATCCGTCCATCCATTTTCTTCTGCTTATCCGAGGTCGGGTCGCGACTTCCCTCTCCCCAGCCACTTGGTCCAGCTCTTCCCGGGGGATCCCGAGGCTTTCCCAGGCCAGCTGGGAGACATAGTCTACCCAACGTGTCCTGGGTCTTCCCCGTGGCCTCCTGCCGGTCGGACATGCCCTAAACACCTGCCTAAGGAGGCGTTCGGGTGGCATCCTGAGCAGATGCCCGAACCACCTCATCTGGCTCCTCTCCATGTGGAGGAGCAGCGGCTTTACTTTGAGCTCCCCCCGGATGGCAGAGCTTCTCACCCTATCTCTAAGGGCTCTAGAGACCCGCCACCCGGCGGAGGAAACTCATTTGGGCCGCTTGTACTCGTGATCTTGTCCTTCCGGTCATAACCCAAAGCTCATGACCATAGGTGAGGATGGGAACGTAGATCATACTTGCCAACCCTCCCGTTTTTGGCGGGAGAATCCCGATATTCAGCGCCTCTCCCGACAACCTCCCGGCAGAGATTTTCTCCCGACAAACTCCCGGTATTCAGCCGGAGCTGGAGGCCACGCCCCCTCCAGCTCAATGCGGACCTGAGACTGAGTGGGGACAGCCTGTTCTCACGTCCGCTTTCCCACAAAATAAACAGCTTGCCTGCCCAAAGACGTCATAACATCTAGGGCTTTTATAGAGTGCACAACTGCACACACAACAAGGAGACGAAGCAGAAGAATGAGGAAATTACAGACATGGCGGCCGAAATGATATACTCATCATGAACGGAGAAGTTAAACAGGACAATACTGCCATCTAATGCATAGCCACTGGAACACTGAAAGGTTGGCAAGTATGACGTAGATCGAGCGGTAAATTGAGAGCTTTGCCTTCCGGCTCAGCTCCTTCTTCACCACAACGGATCGATACAGCGTCCGCATTACTGAAGACGCCGCACCGATCCGCCTGTCGATCTCACCATCCACTCTTCCCTCACTCGTGAACAAGACTCCCAGGTGAAGTGAAGTGAATTACATTTATATAGCGCTTTTTCTCAAGTGACTCAAAGCGCTTTACATAGTGAAAGCCAATATCTAAGTTCCATTTAAAGCAGTGTGGGTGGCACTGGGAGCAGGTGGGTAAAGTGTCTTGCCCAAGGACACAACGGCAGTGACTTGGATGGCGAAAGCGGGAATCGAACCTGCAACCCTTAAGTTGCTGGCACAGCCACTCTACCAACCGAGCTATACCGCCCCAAGGTACTTGAACTCCTCCACTTGGGGCAAGATCTCCTCCCCAACCCGGACATGGCACTCCACCCTTTTCCGGGCGAGAACCATGGACTCGGATTTGGAGGTGCTGATTCTGTGTGGACTCATGGATGGTTTATTAACGGAGTTCTGAGAGGAAGTGACGTCAGAAAGAACAAAAACGTACCTTTAGTCATTTCCTCCTTTTGGTGGGGAAAATCTTTGGTGCTTGAGCTGGCCTCCAGAAATGGCGACACAATGTCTCCATACTTGGTTGGCCAGGACTCCCGGTCAATGTTTTTCGCCGCCATGGAGGTTTTCTAATCATTGGTTACTTTCAGTAACACCTCGTCGTCGGTCCAAACAAAGAAATCCCTTTCCTTAATAGAAAGCAGCCATTTTCGGTATATTCGCACGTTCGCAGCTAAGAAAGAATACAGAAGAAGGAGAAACACGAGCATGTCTTGATGACCCGCCTCCATATTTCCAGTGGTTAGCTCCGGTTGTTTCGGACGTCACTTCCTGTGTGGGGGTGCGGTCTTTCTGACTTCACTTCGTAAACGATCAATGAGTCCATACAGAGCAAAGAGCCGGAGATTCAAGAAATAGACGGCGCACTTACCCGTGTAAAAAAATATCCAAGGAGGGGAATCTTAAACGATGGTTTAGTGTGGCTGAAACAAAATAATAAATAATTATTCATTTAAAGGCCTACTGAAAGCCACTACTAGCGACCACGCAGTCTGATAGTTTATATATCAATGATGAAATCTTAACATTGCAACAAATGCCAATACGGCCGGGTTAACTTATAAAGTGACATTTTAAATTTCCCGCTAAACTTCCGGTTGAAAACGTCTATGTATGATGACGTATGCGCGTGACGTCAATGGTTGAAGCGGAAGTATTGGGACACATTGTATCACAATACAAAGAGCTCTGTTTTCATCTCAAAATTCCACAGTATTCTGGACATCTGTGTTGGTGAATCTTTTGCAATTTGTTTAATGAACAATGAAGACTGCAAAGAAGAAAGCTGTAGGTGGGATCGGTGTATTAGCGGCTGGCTGCAGCAACACAACCAGGAGGACTTTGAGTTGGATAGCAGACGCGCGGGTGTTGATGAGCAGATGAGGGCTGGCTGGTGTAGGTGGAGCGCTAATGTTTTTAGCATAGCTCTGTGAGGTCCAGTAGCTAAGTTAGCTTCAATGGCGTCATTAGCAACAGCATTGTTAAGCTTCGCCAGGCTGGACAGGATTAACCGTGTATTTACATGTCCATGGTTTAATAGTATTGTTGATCTTCTGTCTATCCTTCCAGTCAGGGGCTTATTTCTTTTGTTTCTATCTGGAGTTAAGCCCGATGCTATCACGTTAGCTCCGTAGCTTAAAAGCTTCGTCGATGTATTGTCGTGGAGATAAAAGTCACTGTGAATGTCCATTTTGCGTTCTCGACTCTCATTTTCAAGAGGATATAGTATCCGAGGTGGTTTAAAATACAAATCCGTGATCCACAATAGAAAAAGGAGAAAGTGCGGAATCCAATGAACCCTTGTACCTAAGTTACGGTCAGAGCGAAAAAAGATACGCCCTGCACTGCACTCTAGTCCTTCACTCTCACGTTCCTCATCCACAAATCTTTCATCCTGGCTCAAATTAATGGGGTAATCGTCGCTTTCTCGGTCGGAATCGCTCTCGCTGCTGGTGTAAACAATGGGGAAATGTGAGGAGCCTTTCAACCTGTGACGTCACGCTACTTCCGGTAGAGGCAAGGCTTTTTTTTATCAGCGACCAAAAGTTGCGAAGTATGTATGACACATAGAACGGATCTGCTATCCCCGTTTAAATAAGAACATTTCATTTCAGTAGGCCTTTAAGGGGTTATCCGGCTTAGTGTAGACATGGCCTCAGTGTAGAAGCAGCCTTAAAACCCGTCACTGACCCTCGCTTTATGTCGCAGGCTCAGAAGTACATCCAGTCTCTGCCTTTCATGCCCCAGCAGGACCTGGAGAAGATCTTCAGGGGAGCAAATCCACTCGGTCAGCGCTGCGTTACATCGTCACCTGTTCTTCATTCACCCACTTATTGCCCTCATTTGTCGCCCGCTGTAACAGCCGTGGATCTGCTTAAGCGTATGCTGGTTCTGGACTGCGACGGCAGAATCTCAGCCAGCGAGGCGCTGTCCCACCCTTACTTCTCTCAGTACCACGACCCGGACGACGAACCAGAGGCGCCGCCTTACGATCAGACGCTGGAGAGCAAAGACCGCACTCTCGAAGAATGGAAAGGTGAGTACGTTACGGTATTTGGTGTCGTGCAGAAATGACACCTGCATGAGGATCTTCTGGTTTTTTCTCCCACAAAAATGAGTAATTACATGTATAATTAATATATCTGGATATTAAGAGTATGTGAAAATTAGATTTCTACCTTGTTTACTTCCGTGAGTACCACCTTAAAGTCTGTTAAGAAAACGTGTAGAGTGTTTTGGGTGTAAATTACAATTTTCTTTGGTGAGTTTAAAAAAACCAAAAAAAAAACCTACAAAGTTTAGTGACCATTTCTTTTGACATTTTGTGCTGGTTGATTTTCTTTCTTTCTTTTTTTTTTTGCTCCATGACTAGGGAAGGTTGTTTGCATTGGGTCATATAAATAAATACTGCACATTTAATGCTTGATAAAAAGGTCTTGAACCAGGAATGACTCGTGTTGGTCACTCATGAAATGTTCGTAAAGAAGATTTGTACACTAAAGCGTATTTTTTTTTCGTTCTGTGGTTCGTATTTTTACTGGTAACGAGTAATCTGATTACTTTTATGCACGTGACAACGCTGTTACTGCTACTTTTGACGTGGTTTATTGTTCAATGCAGAAAATAACCTTCTACTAATGAAAGCACCAACACCACACACCCCGCTCTCATGAAACGTCCCACCCATTACGTGTGTAATTCTGTGTTTGGCAAAGTAACAAGTGAAGTACAACAACATGTGGTGAGCGTTTCTTCTTCACCTGTGCAGAGTTGGTGTTTGCGGAGGTGAGCGGTTTCAAGGCGTCTGGCGGCAAGACCGGCGGCCTTCAGGCGGAGCAGTGAGCCCCGCCCGTGCCACACCCGCTCACCTGTA
This sequence comes from Entelurus aequoreus, assembly GCF_033978785.1. Classification (NCBI taxonomy): domain Eukaryota; kingdom Metazoa; phylum Chordata; class Actinopteri; order Syngnathiformes; family Syngnathidae; genus Entelurus; species Entelurus aequoreus. The sequence goes on along the minus strand of NC_084742.1, from coordinate 66,765,723 downwards.
CAAGTCACCTGGACTTCCCGTCAGCCTGAAAGAAGAAAAACGCAGCCTGCTTCCTCGTTATTGCAACACTTTTGATGTTTTCGCCGTTTACACGCTAAGAATGTACTCCCGCCTGCATACTACATACTGCATACTACATACTGCATACTGCATACTACATACTGCATACTCCATACTACATAGTACATACTATATACTGCATACTGCATACTACATACTACATACTGCATACTGCATGAGTGTACTATGTCAACACGCCAGCCTGCAGGTCAGAGGGAGGAAATGCACCAAATAATCATTTCATCAAATGATAAAAGTTGCAGTGAGGAAGTTGTAGTAACCACCGACTGTGCTTTGACTTCATTTAAGTGATCACAGTGTGGATCGTCAACACACCTTGCTAATTATTTCTATGGTTTATTAAGTAAATATGATTTCAGCATCACTTTCGATTGTTTACTGTATTTGCAGGGTGAGCTGCAACTGTCGAGTGTACTTAAAGTATGCTAACGTGAACGTGGAGTGTACCTACAGTACGCTAACGTGAAGTGTACTTAAAGTATGCGATGTTACGTCGTCTGGATTTTAAACGTGTGTGTTTTACTTTTTATATTCTGTGTGTTACTTTTGTTCTTATAAACATTTGATCACCAAATCTTTACAGTTGTTGTACTTGTGTCACGTACTTTACTACACTACACTGTAAGGTTGTATGGTATACCGGTACTAGTATAGTACCGCCATACTAATTAATCATATTTGGTACTATACCGCCTCTAAAAAGTACCGGTTCTCTTTTTTTTAATTAACGGGCATGACGTTGTTGGTTTTACGAGCAGAGGGGATCTACACCTGACATCCACTGTAATGATACCAAGTACAAGAGTCGATACTACTATGATTACATCGATATTTTTTATCATCACAAAATCTTTTTTCCCTTTAAAAAAAATTTACATTATGTTTATAAAGTCAGTAAATATGTCCCTGGACACATGAGGACTTTGAATATGACCAATGTATGATCCTGTAACTACTTGGTATCGGATCCATACCTAAATGTGTGGTATCATCCAAAAGTAATGTCAAGTATGAAAGAAGAGAAGAATAAGTGATTATTACATTTGAACAGAAGTGTAGATAGAACATGTTAAAAGAGAAAATAAGCACATATTAACAGTAAATGAACAAGTCGATTAATAATCAATTTTTTTACAGTTTGTCCCTCATAACATGTACAAAATAATATGTGTATAAATGACACAATATGTTACTGCATACGTCAGCAGACTAATTAAGAGTCTTTGTTTGTTTACTTACTACTAAAGGACAAGTTGTCTAGTATGTTCACTATTTTATTTAAGGACTAAATGACAATAATAAACATATGTTTCATGCACACTAAGATTTTTTGTTCAAATAAAGACAATAATGAAATTTTTTGTGGTCCCCTTTATTTAGAAAAGTATCAAAATACATTTTGGTACCGGTACTGGTACCATAACAAGTGTGTTTTCTAGTGAATGCATGTGTTCTAAAAGTAAGACAACAACCTGAGCAGATGTTGCTCCACATTACTGACACACCCACACACTGCCCAGGGACACCACAATAGACCTAAGTGTGTGTGTGTGTGTGTGTGTTGGGGGTGCAGTCAGACTCACACTGCAGGGATTTGTCTCCACAAACTTCTGCAGGACAGACTGGGGTGTGCTGGAGTTCCAAGTGTGGATCTAGTTCCCATGAGAGTCCAGGACCGAGTGGACCAGCGGGTGTGCTCACCTCCAACCTCCAAGGAATGGCTCTGCGGTCCAGGACGGGATTTTACCGGCAGGAGGTCAACAGAACCGTGTGGGAAGTCCCAGAACGGTACCGAGACCTGAGGCAGGTTGGGACCGGAGCCTACGGGACAGTTTGGTGAGTGACAACCTCAAATGTTTGGTAGAGGAAAAAAGTGCAATCTGCAAAATTGGAAATAAAGAATTTTGTTCCAGAGGACCACTTTTTTATATATTTAAAAAAAATATTATAAATGTTAGTTTTTCAATAAATTATTATTTTTAGTTCTAACATTGTGCCTTTTTGGTCAATTGTTGCCATTTTTGCTGGTTTTGTTTCACAAAGTGTAAACTATTTTATTCAGCATGCGATCTGATTCTAAATGGATTCAGTGCAAAATAAGCAAAGATATTTCTCGATGTGACTTTTTTTGCACCAAATTCCTTGTGCAAATACGATTAATTGTGGAGATATTCTGTCGAGTCCAGCTGGTTGGCCACTTTATTGTGTGAGGGTCAACAAAGGAAAAGCTCCCCCAGCCTCATTGTTGGTCAAAGTCCAAGAACACAACGGACCCTTTTTGGTTCTTTCTACAGCTGACACTTTGGGTGGATAAATGTGTGGTTAATATCATACCGACAGCTCAATTGATAAAAGGATTTTTAAAATATTTTATTTATTTTTGTAATTACTTTAAAACAAATATTTTATTTAATTTAATATGTAATTTACCTTTTTTTTAATTTATTATTATTTCCATGTCAGTTCAGCGTGGGACTGTAGGATAGTGACAAGGGTGGCCATCATTTGGGTGGATAAATGTTTAATATCATACAGACAACTCAATTAATAGAGATTTGTTTTTCATATTTTATAATTGTTAAAAAATATATTTTTAAATGTATTTTTACAGCTTAATTAATGTGGGGATTTTTGTCATCTTTTATTTATTTTTCTAATTAATTAAAACATAATTTATTTATTCAATTATTTCCATGTCAGTTCAGCGAGTGACTGTAGGATAGTGACACAGGTGGCCATCATTTGGGTGGATACATGTTTAATTAATATCATACAGACAACTCAATTACCGGTAATAGAGATTTTTTTCATATTTTATAATTGTTAAAAAAAAAAATTAAATGTATTTTTACAGCTTAATTAATGTGGGGATTTTTGTCATCTTTTATTTATTTTTCTAATTAATTAAAACTTAATTTATGTATTAATTGTATTTTGATTTTTTTCTTTCTTTCTTGAATTATTTCCATGTTAGTTCAGCGTGGGACTGTAGGATAGTGACACAGGTGGCCATCATTTGGGTGGATAAATGTTTAATTAATACCATAACAACAGCTCAACTAATATGGATATTTTTTTCATATTTGATAATTATTAAAACTTTTTTTTAACATGTATTTTTACAGCTTAATTAATGTGGGGATTTTTGTCATCTTTTATTTATACATCTAATTAATTAAAACATTATTTATTAATTGTATTATGTTTTTCTTTATTTCTTGAATTATTTCTATGTCAGTTCAGCGTGGGACTGTAGGATAGTGACACAGGTGGTCATCATTTGGGTGGATAAATGTTTAATTAATATTATACCAACAGCTCAATTAATATAGAGATTTTTTTCATATTTTATAATTATTACAACTTTTTTTACATGTATTTTTACAGTTTAATTAATGAAGGGATTTTTGTCATCTTTTATTTTTCTAATTAATTTAAATATATTTTATTTAATAATTTTATTATACATACATTTTTTTAAATTTTGTGATATTTTCCATGTCAGTTCAGCGTGTGACTGTTGGATAGTGACACAGGTGGCCATCATTTGAGTGGATTAATGTTTGATTAATATCATACCAACAGCTTAATTAATAAAATATTTTTTTATATTGTAATATTATTTTTACATTTATTTTAAACTTATTCCTTGAATTATCTCCATGACAGTTCAGCGTGGGACTGTCGCACAGGGACACAGGTGGCTATCATTTGGGTGGATTAATGTTTGATTAATATCATACCAACCGCTCAATAAATAAAGGGATTTTTCACACAATTTATTTTTCTAATGAATGAAAAATATTGTATTAATTTATTTTAACATGTATTTCTAACATTTTTCTTGAATTATTTCCATGTCAGTTCAGGGTGGGACTGTTGGATAGTGACACAGGTGGCCATCATTTGGGTGGATAAATGTTTAATTAATATTATACAGACAACATTATTAAAACATTTTTTTAACATGTATTTTTACAGCTTAATTAATGTAGGGATTTTTGTCATCTTTTATTTAATTTTCCAATTAATTAAAATATAATTTATTGATTCATTTTATTATGTTTTTTTAAAATTTCTTGAATTATTTCTATGTCAGTTCAGTGTGGACAGGGACACAGGTGGCCATCATTTGGGTGGATTAATGTTTGATTAATATCATACCAACCGCTCAATTAATAAAGGGATTTTTCACACAATTAATTTTTGTAATGAATAAAAAATATTGTATTAATTTATTTTAACCTGTATTTGTAACATTTTTCTTGAATTATTTCCACGTCAGTTCAGTGTGGTACCGTTGGATATTGACACAGGTGGTCATCATTTGAGTGGATTAATGTTGATTTAATATCATACCAACAGCTTAACTAATATAGGTAATTTTCATATTTTATTTATTTTAATATGTAATTACATTTTTTTATTTTTTATTTCGATGTTCACAATTAATTTTTCTAATAAATAAAAAATATTCTATTCATTTATTTTAACATGTATTTGTAACTTTTTTCTTGAATTATTTCCATGTCAGTTCAGTGTGGTACCGGTGGATATAGGTGGCCATCATTTGAGTGGATTAATGTTTGATTAATATCATACAAACAGCGTAATTAATAAAATATATTTTTTTATATTTTATCATTTTTAAATATTATTTAATTTATTTTAATTAATAAAATATATTTTTTAATATTTTATCATTATTTTTAAATATTATTTTATTTATTTTAATATGTATTTTTAACCTTTTTCTTGACTTATTTCCATGTCAGTTCAGTGTGGTACCGTTGGATATTGACACAGGTGGCCATCATTTGAGTGGATTAATGTTTGATTAATATCATACCAACAGCTTAATTAATAAAATATATTTTTTTATACTTTATCATTATTTTTTTATATTATTTAATTTATTTTAATATGTATTTTTAACCTTTTTCTTGACTTATTTCCATGTCAGTTCAGTGTGGTACCGTTGGATATTGACACAGGTGGCCATCATTTGAGTGGATTAATGTTTGATTAATATCATACCAACAGCTTAATTAATAAAATATATTTTTTATATTTTATAATTATTTTTAAATATTATTTTATTTATTTTAATATGTATTTTTAACCTTTTTCTTGACTTATTTCCATGTCAGTTCAGTGTGGTACCGTTGGATATTGACACAGGTGGCCATCATTTGTGTGGATTAATGTTGATTTAATATCATACCAACAGCTTAATTAATAAAATATATATTTTATATTTTATCATTATTTTTTTATATTATTTAATTTATTTTAATATGTATTTTTAACCTTTTTCTTGACTTATTTCCATGTCAGTTCAGTGTGGTACCGTTGGATATTGACACAGGTGGCCATCATTTGAGTGGATTAATGTTTGATTAATATCATACCAACAGCTTAATTAATAAAATATATTTTTTATATTTTATAATTATTTTTAAATATTATTTTATTTATTTTAATATGTATTTTTAACCTTTTTCTTGACTTATTTCCATGTCAGTTCAGTGTGGTACCGTTGGATATTGACACAGGTGGCCATCATTTGTGTGGATTAATGTTGATTTAATATCATACCAACAGCTTAATTAATAAAATATATATTTTATATTTTATCATTATTTTTTTATATTATTTAATTTATTTTAATATGTATTTTTAACCTTTTTCTTGACTTATTTCCATGTCAGTTCAGTGTGGTACCGTTGGATATTGACACGGGTGGCCATCATTTTAGTGGATTAATTTTTGATTAATATCATACCAACAGCTTAATTAAAATAGGTATTTTTCATATTTTATTTATTTTTGTAATTATTTGAAAAAAGTATATTTTATTTATTTTAATATGTAATTACATTTTTTTTCAATTATTATTTCGATGTTCACAATTTATTTTTCTATTGAATAAAAAATATTGTATTAATTTATTTTAACATGTATTTGTAACATTTTTCTTGAATTATTTCCATGTCAGTTCAGTGTGGTACCGTTGGATATTGACACAGGTGGCCATCATTTGAGTGGATTCATGTTTGATTAATATCATACCAACAGTTTAATTAATAAAATATATTTTTAATATTTTATCATTATTTTAAAATATTATTTTAATTCTTTTAATATGTATTTTTAACCTTTTTCTTGACTTACTTCCATGTCAGTTCAGCGTGGGACCGGCGCACAGGGACACAGGTGGCCATCAAAAAGCTGCACCGTCCCTTCCAGTCCAAACTCTTTGCCAAAAGAGCCTACAGGGAACTTCGACTCCTCAAACACATGAAGCATGAGAATGTGAGAGCGGCGCATCAAACCATAATAAATACAATACATATCATAATATTCATTCAACTATCGATGTTTTCTTCTGAGCAGGTGATCGGACTTCTGGATGTTTTCACAGCCGAAATTTCCCTGGACCGCCTTCGAGACTTGTAAGCTGAGAGTTGAAGTAACACCTGGAATGTTGATACTTACCTGTGTGGCCCACAGCTACCTGGTCATGCCCTTCATGGGTACGGACCTGGGCAAGCTGATGAAGCTGGAGAGGCTCTCGGAGGACCGAGTCCAGTTCCTGGTCTACCAGATGATGAAAGGACTGAAGGTGGACCCCCGCAGACCTCCGCCAGGACACCATTGAAGAGTTTCTCATGTTTCTTCTCATTTCTCCTCAGTACATCCACTCTGCAGGGATCATCCACAGGGTGCGTGACCTTTAACCTTGCACATTAGGCACTTTAGGGCTGGGGCTCTAACCCTTTTTAAAACTGAAACCATTCATTCACATTCCAAGGCCTTTGTGTTTCTCACGGTCTAACATGGAAACTGAAATGTTGATTATTATTTCACAACAATTAATATCTAGTCATTATTGTATGTTTATTTAACACCTTGGCCAAAAGGGACAAGGGGTAGAAAATGGATGGATGGTTGCATTTCATCCTTAAAAGGAAAACATGTGAAATTAGTTATTTACACAGAAATATTCTGTAAATGTTTATTTACATACCTTAATTGTTTCCAAACGATGTCTGTAACAAGGCAGTAAAACGGCTGATCAAACACAACAGAAGTCATGGTCATGGACCCACAATCAGCTAAACAGACTCATTAACTCCACGCTGGCATTTTGGGGAATTTACTGAGGAGTTTGTGAAAGTGAAACAATAAAAAAAGAATGTTGTTGTAAGTTAATAATACTAACACAGCCACTCGTAAACCTGTTAGCATATTAGCTCATGCTTACGATGCTAGAGTCATTATATTACGATTGCACGTACAATAACAGACATCACACATGGGACGGTTCAGTAAGTAAGAAATATTTTAGTATATGGTAAAACTTACCAACGTTTCTTGGAGTGATGAATGAAGAATCCATACGAGTAGGAACGCTATGGACGGCTGGGAGTGTACTTCCGGTTCAAAGCACGAAATGGAAAGAAATACTGTCAACGTTCAACACGTAGCACCTGCAGTGAGCGAACCCGTCTAAAAGATGGCGCCATAGCACACACCCCTTCAGGGTTTCTGCTTGTGTTTGATGTAAACTATTTGCATTATGGCCGTCAGTGAAGAAAAATCCATAAATTAGCCACAACTTTTTATAAGCCGCATTGTACAAAGCGTAGGAAAAAAGTAGCAGCTTATAGTCCGGAATTTACGGTATGTATTTATTTTCCCAAATTATATATATATATATATATATATATATATATATATATATATATATATATATATATATATATATATATATATATATATATATATATATATATATATATATATATATATATATAAAAATAAACACACATATACTTATATATACACACATATATATATACATATATATACACTTATATATATATACACATATATATATATACATATACATATATATATACACAAATACATACTGTATCTATATATACACACAAATACATACTGTATCTAAGTATCTATCTATATGTATATATAGATAGATTCAGTATGTATTTGTGTGTGTATGTATATATATATATATATATATATATATATATATATATATATATATACATAAATATATATGTATATATATATTATATATACATACATATATATACACATACATATATATATATATATATATATACACAAATACATACTGTATCTATATATATACACACAAATACATACTGTAACTAAGTATCCATCCTATATATATATATATAGATACAGTATGTATTTGTGTGTGTGTGTGTATATATATATATATATATATATATATATATATATATATATATATATATATATATATATATATATATATATATATATATATATATATATATATATATATATATATATACACACACACAGATAGATGGATACAGTATGTATGTATATATATTTTATATATACACATACTGTGTATGTATGTACCGGTATGTATATATAAATATATATATATATATATATATATATGTATATATATATATATACACAGTATGTGTATATATATATATAAAAACACATAAATGCACACACACAGATATATATACACAAATATATATTTATATACAATATATAATATACATAAGCACATATATACACACACACATTACATATATATATATATATATATATATATATATATATATATATATATATATATATATATATATATATATATATACACACACACACACACACACACACATATATATTTTTTACATGTGTGTGTATATACATGTAAAAAAATGTGTATATATACATACACATATATGTACACATAAATATATACATACATATATATACACTTACATATATATGTATACATACACAGTATGTATACATATATATATATATATATATATATATATATATATATATATATATATATATATATATATGTACACAGTATATATATATACATATAAACACACATATGTGTATATATATCATATATATATACACAAATTATTTATATTAAATATTTATATGTATGTGTACATATTTTTTTAATCAATTATGAATCGATTTAGAATTTGGGATGAATCAGAATGGTGATGTGGATGTGAATGTCTATTTCTGTGCAGCCCTAAAGATGACATCTTTGATCCCCACAGGATCTGAAACCAGGGAATCTGGCCATCAACCAGGACTGTGAATTAAAGGTACACACACACACACACACACACACACACACACACACACACACACACACACACACACACACACACACACACACACACACACACACACACACACACACACACACACACACACACACACACACACACACACACACACACACACACACACACACACACACACACACACACACACACACACACACGTTGAATTTTCCAAACTGGACTCGTAGTGAAATAAAAATGGTGATGATTCAGATTCTGGACTTTGGCCTGGCCAGGCAGGCGGACGCGGAGATGACGGGCTACGTGGTGACCCGCTGGTACCGAGCCCCCGAGGTCATTCTCAACTGGATGCACTACACTCAGACAGGTTGGAAGACTTCCTGCACACGTGAGTGTGTGAAGGAATAATTGTCTAATGTGTGTGTGTGTTTAGTGGACATCTGGTCTGCTGGCTGCATCATGGCAGAGATGCTGCTGGCCAAGCCGCTCTTTAAAGGCAACGATCGTATCCTTCTCATATCTTATTTACCCCCTTACATCATTTCTTCTGTCAACATCTTTTTGGCTTCCAAGTTATACTGAAAAAAGGTTTCTGACTAGTGACAAAATCACCCAATTTTTTTTTTGTCTATTATCTTTTTCTCAAAAAGGACAAGCGGCAGAAAACGGATGGATGGATCATTATTCTGTTAGTAATGTGTAATTATTCATAAGCAGACACCCCCACCTTTTCAAAATTGCCCCAAATATCGATTGTGCTACAACAGTTTTTAGTCTAACTAGTAGTTATAAACAATAACACCTTAACAAAAAAACTACAGTAGTTAGACAAAACATTTTGCAGCACAAACTAAAGAGACACGTTTGGGGAGATTTTGACAAGGTGGCATGTTGGTTATGAATAATAACACATTATCAACATAAAAACTACAAAATGTTGATAACATAAAAACTATAATAGTTATACAAACATGTTTTGCACAAACAAATGAGACATGTTTGGGGAGATTTTGACAAGTTGGTGTAACATGAAAAATAGAAAACGGGAATAACATAAAAACTGTAATAAACAGAAAAATGCAGCATAAATGTAGCACAAATAAATGACCAGTTTAGGGAGATTTTGACAAGGGCTGGTTATGAATAATAAACACGTTGATGACAAACAATAGAAAACGTGAACATAAAAACTATAATAGACAAAGAAAAATTGCAGCACAAATGAATTGGACAAGTTTGGGGACATTTATGAAAAATAAAACACCTTATTAACAGAAAAACTAGAAAACGTTAACATAAAATCTACAATAGTTATATAAGATTTTTTTGCACAAACAAATGGGAAACGTTTGGGCAGATTTCGACAAGGCGGGGGGTCGAGGGGGGGGGGGGGGGCGCACGGTAATACAATAACATAAATCCTAGAAAACGTGAATAACATAATACTATAATAGACAAAAAAATGTGGCATAAATGTAGCATCGATAAATGAGAAGTTTGGGGAGGTTTTGACAAGGTGGGGGCTGGTTATGAATAACACGTAAATAACGTTAAAAATGCTCAACTTTAATATAACATAAAAACTATAATAGACAAAAAAAATTTTGCAGCACAAATCCGCACAAATGTAGCACAAGTGTTTGGGACACGTTTGGGGAGATTTTGACAAGGTGGGGGGCTGGTTATGAATAACAATACGTTAATAACATAAAAAATAAAAATGTGAATAACATAAAAACGATAATTGATTTTAAAAAATTGCAGCACAAACAAATTGGACAAGTTTGGGGAGATTTTGACAAGATGGGGGGGGGGCTGGTTATGAATAACAACACGTTAATAACAAAAAAACTATAAAATGTTCGGATAAAAACTATTATCGTTGTACAAATTGTTTTTGCAGCACAAACCTAGCACAAATATTTGGGACAAAATTGGGGAGATTTTGACAAGTTGGGGGGTTGGGCTGGTTATGAACAATAAACAATAGAAAACGTTAATAACGTAAAAACGATAAAAGACTAAAACATTGCAGCACAAACAAATTGGACAAGTTTGGGGAGATTTTGACAAGATGGGGGGCTATTTATAAAAAATCCATCCATCCATTTTCTACCGCTTGTCCCTTACAGGGTCGTTAAAACACCTTATTAACATAAAAACTCTTTAGTTTGCGTGGTGAAAAGTGCAAAAGATTACTGGCCTTTAGTTTGCGTGGTGAAAAGTGCAAAATATTACTGGCCTTTAGTTTGCGTGGTGAAAAGTGCAAAAGATTACTGGCCTTTAGTTTGCCTTGTGAAAAGTGCAAAAGATTATTGGCCTTTAGTTTGCATGGTGAAAAGTGCAAAAGATTACTGGCCTATAGTTTGCGTGGTGAAAAGTGCAAAAGATTACTGGCCTTTAGTTTGCCTTGTGAAAAGTGCAAAAGATTATTGGCCTTTAGTTTGCATGGTGAAAAGTGCAAAAGATTACTGGCCTTTAGTTTGCGTGGTGAAAAGTACAAAATATTACTGGCCTTTAGTTTGCGTGGTGAAAAGTGCAAAAGATTATTGGCCTTTAATTTGTGTGGTGAAAAGTGCAAAAGATTACTGGCCTTTAGTTTGCGTGGTGAAAAGTACAAAATATTACTGGCCTTTAGTTTGCGTGGTGAAAAGTGCAAAAGATTACTGGCCTTTAGTTTGCGTGGTGAAAAGTGCAAAAGATTATTGGCCTTTAGTTTGTGTGGTGAAAAGTGCAAAAGATTACTGGCCTTTAGTTTGCGTGGTGAAAAGTGCAAAAGATTACTGGCCTTTAGTTTGTGTGGTGAAAAGTGCAAAAGATTACTGGCCTTTAGTGTGCATGGTGAAAAGTGCAAAAGATTACTGGCCTTTAGTTTGCGTGGTGAAAAGTGCAAAAGATTACTGGCCTTTAGTGTGCGTGGTGAAAAGTGCAAAGATTACTGGCCTTTAGTTTGTGTGGTGAAAAGTGCAAAAGATTACTGGCCTTTAGTTTGCATGGTGAAAAGTGCAAAATATTACTGGCCTTTAGTTTGCGTGGTGAAAATTGCAAAAGACTACTGGCCTTTAGTTTGCGTGGTGAAAAGTGCAAAATATTACTGGCCTTTAGTTTGCGTGGTGAAAAGTGCAAAAGATTATTGGCCTTTAGTTTGCATGGTGAAAAGTTCAAAAGATTATTGGCCTTTAGTTTGCGTGGTGAAAAGTGCAAAAGATTACTGGCCTTTAGTTTGCGTGGTGAAAAGTGCAAAAGATTATTGGCCTTTAATTTGTGTGGTGAAAAGTGCAAAAGATTACTGGCCTTTAGTTTGCGTGGTGAAAAGTGCAAAAGATTACTGGCCTTTAGTTTGCGTGGTGAAAAGTGCAAAACATTATTGGCCTTTAGTTTGCGTGGTGAAAATTGCAAAAGATTACTGGCCTTTAGTTTGCGTGGTGAAAAGTGCAAAAGATTACTGGCCTTTAGTTTGCGTGGTGAAAAGTGCAAAAGATTACTGGCCTTTAGTTTGCGTGGTGAAAAGTGCAAAAGATTACTGGCCTTTAGTTTGCGTAGTGAAAAGTGCAAAAGATTACTGGCCTTGACCAAGCTGCTGCTGCTAGACTTGGACCAGCTGCGAGAAATCATGAAGATCACAGGAACGCCTGCTGCTGACTTTGTGGTGAAGCTGCAAAGCCAAGATGTGCGTTGTAAGAAGACGTCAAACACACCAAAGTGTTCAGTGACTGTTCATGGTCTCTACCAACAGGCCAAAAACTACCTCAGAGGTTTGCCCAAAGTGCCCAAAAAAGATTTGCACTCCATTTTCTCCAAAGCTAGCACAAATGGTAGGTAAACATCCACCTTTTTTCATGTTCCACTCCTGACGTGGTGTCTCTGCTCTGCAAGCGGTGTGCGTGCTGGAGAAGATGCTCCTCCTGGACCCGGAGGAGAGGGCGAGCGCCTCGGAGGCCCTGGACCTGCCGTTCTTCACAGACTTCCGCGACACGGAAGAGGAGACCGAGGCGCAGCCGTACGACCAAACCATGGACAACACCGACCTGACGCTGGAGCAGTGGAAACGTAAGGGATGCACGTTCACTCGAGCTCACCTGGGAATCCACACGGTGACTTTTTGTCTTCCCGCAGGGCACACCGTCACCGAGGTACTGACCTTCAGGCCGCCCAAGGACTCCAGAGAGACCACGCTCTGATAGCACACACACGTTTGCACATGCACACCACAAAACTATTTTCTATGGTTATTTTTTCTAATAAATGTGATTTGTATAATACAGTGTGACGTCATTCCAGTGACCTCATCTTGTGTAAAAAGAGTGAGCAAAGCGTTAAAAAAATCTATTTTTATTTCATGATGGGTTCAATGCAGCAACTGGGGGTGTGCGGTAGGGCGTTACTATACCACGGTGTCCCTGAACGCACCCTAATCTGAGTAATACACAGGTCACACGCCATACTTCTTCTGCAGGGACGCCACGGATGATCTGTCCAGGTCAGCTTGAAGCAGGAAGTCGAATATTTCTTGAAGCACTGCGGGAGGGAGAAGGCCATGCATTAAAAAAGACTAATGGAAAAAAAACACAGCAGCACCCGCTGCTCGTTGAGAAGAGCAATACGTGATGTCGCTAGATTTGTTGCTTTTTTGAAAAGCAGTATTGGGCCGCGCGTTGTATTTACCCAGGACTATGGATAGGTACCGAGTTTAGTACTTTTATAGCAGGGGTGTCCATAGACATGTTATAAGTAGACGCAGCATTGGCTGCTGTGACACGAGAAATTGGGCCGCCATCTTGAAGTGGTGATGAGGAGCCGGCGAGCAGCCTAAACTGACAGTTGACAGGTAGAAAACAAAGATGCTAAACTGACAGTTGACAGGTAGAAAACAAATATTCTAAACTGACAGTTGACAGGTAGAAAACAAAGATGCTAAACTGACAGTTGACAGGTAGAAAACAAAGATGCTAAACTGACAGTTGACAGGTAGAAAACAAAGATACTAAACTGACGGTTGACAGGTAGAAAACAAAGATGCTAAACTGACAGTTGACAGGTAGAAAACAAAGATGCTAAACTGACAGTTGACAGGTAGAAAACAAAGATGCTAAACTGACAGATGACAGGTAGAAAACAAAGATGCTAAACTGACAGATGACAGGTAGAAAACAAAGATGCTAAACCAACAGATGACAGGTAGAAAACAAAGATGCTAAACTGACAGTTGACAGGTAGAAAACAAAGATGCTAAACTGACAATTGACAGGTAGAAAACAAAGATGCTAAACTGACAGTTGACAGGTAGAAAACAAAGATGCTAAACTGACAGTTGACAGGTAGAAAACAAAGATGCTAAACTGACAGATGACAGGTAGAAAACAAAGATGCTACACTGACAGTTGACAGGTAGAAAACAAAGATGCTAAACTGACAGTTGACAGGTACAAAACAAAGATGCTAAACTGACAGTTGACAGGTAGAAAACCAAGATGCTAAACTGACAGTTGACAGGTAGACAACAAAGATGCTAAACTGACAGTTGACAGGTAGAAAACAAAGATGGTGTTCAGCGTTTTCCTGCTCAAATGAGTGGACTGTTGAAAACAGGAATCGGGGGATTATTTTTCACAAGTAAGATTAAACATTAACGTACTATTGGTTGTATTTTGTGAAAAGAATATCACCACATAGTTGAGAAGGAGCAAAGATCTTCAATAGTACTGAAATCCTAGCCGCGAGCAAACAAGAGTATGACCATAATACAATTGCTTGTCAATGAAATTAATTACATTTAAAAATGTCATACTTTTTTGTATTTTTTTATACAAATAACCCAAAGCTTATGGCCATAGGTGAGGATGGGAACGTGGGTCGATCGGTAAATTGAGAGCTTTGCCTTCCGGCTCAACTCCTTCTTCACCACAACGGAGCGATACAGCATCCGCATTAGACATCCATAGCGTTTTTACTTGTATGGATTCTTCATTCAACACTCAAAGGAACGGTTATAAGTTTTACAATACAACTAAAACAATTGGTACTTACTAAACCGTCCCATGTTTGATGTCAGTAGGAGTCTTTTTACGCATGCTACCGTAATGCAACGAAGTCTTTAGCATCAGCTAATACGCTAACACATTTACGAGTGTCTGTGTTAGTATTATAACTTACAATGGCATTCTTTTTGTGTTGTTTCACTTTCACAAATTCCTCAGTAAATTCACCAAAAAGTTGCCTTGGAGTTATTAACTCTGTCTTAGCTGATTGGAGAGAAAAGCTCGCGCAGCTAGCGGGTCCATGACCATGACTTATGTTTTGTTTGATCAGCCGTTTTACTGCCGTGGAATAAAATGAAGGTATTTAAATAAACATTTACAGAATAATTCTGTGTAAATAACTCACTTCACAATATATGGGAAAAATACATCTTCTAATGTGTAAAACTGAACTGAAAATGTGTTAAATAACCGCAAGAGGCACTGTATAGGGTTTAAATCCGTTATTTGCCTTTCTTTGCATATTTAAAACCTCTAAAGGCTTAGTGGCCACATGCGTGGACAGCACCTTTTAGCTTTTATTTCCAAAATTGTGTACACTACTGAATTGGGGTCTTATGGCCGCTTATGTGGACACTATACTGCCATCTGGTGGTGTCAGAAGAATATAACATACAATGAAATTTGGAAAAATAAAAAAGTGTAAAAATAAGAATTAGCATGTCACTAAACATGAAGTACACATTTGTGTACTTATGGACTACGTACATAATTTCAAAAGATGATTCTTAGTTTTTATTCTAATTAGGGTCCAATAAGCCCAAATAGCAAAGGGAAATAAAAAAAAGCATGTAAACAAACAGCTTGGGCCTTAATAAGAGTCGATGGTGTCCCACCTTTCTTCTCTGAGGAAGACATGAACATGACGGCCGTGTCGAAGCGCCTCCCGCTCGATAGACTCTTCAGAATGTCCATCGTGACGCCCGCGGCTTCGTTCCTGCACGATACGTCGGACGTTACTGCCGAGCGGCGGGTGGCACAATGCGCCGGAACTCACCGGACGTAGAAGTCCCGCAGCGTCTGCAGGATCTGACTCAGGATGTTTGGTTCCAGGGAGCTCTGGAAGATGTGCGCGTACGCCTCGGGCTTGATTTGCTGCGTGCAAGACAACACAAATGCTTCAGAGTGGAAATGACATCGCAGTGAAGCAGGAGGTTGCACCTTCAAGTAGGGCTGGGCGATATATGGAATATACTGGATATATCGCGGGTTTGTCTCTCTGCGATATAGAAAATGACTATATGGTGATATTGGTATATTGATATTTAGCTGCGGGCATTACACTACAGGCTTTTATCACTCGGGGGCGGTATAGCTCGGTTGGTAGAGTGGCCGTGCCATCAACCTGAGGGTTGCAGGTTCGATTCCCGCTTCCGCCATCCTAGTCACTGCCGTTGTGTCCTTGGGCAAGACACTTTACCCACCTGCTCTCAGTGCCACCCACACTGGTTTAAATGTAACTTAGATATTGGGTTTTCACTATGTAAAGCGCTTTGAGTCACTAGAGAAAAGCGCTATATAAATATAATTCACTTCACTTCACTTCACTCTTTCTTGTCTCTCCTTCTCACAGAGACATAAAACAAGCGCACCTTCTTACATACGTCACATGGGTAACGTTAGCTGTGGTGCGAGTGGTAATACGAGAGAAAGAAAGAAGGTGCCAATCTGGTAACAAATGAAGGAAGAATTAATTCCAAGAAAAACAGCACGGGCGTCCATTGTCTGGCGGTGGTTTGGCTTCAAGCGGGAAGATGTTGAACAGACAACCGTAATTTGTAATAATAATAATAATAGATTTTATTTGTAAAAAGCATTTTACATTGAGTAAACCACCTCAAAGTGCTACAGTGTATTAATAAAAATAAAAATAAAAAGATAATAAAAAAATAAAAACAAGAACAGCCTAATAGCTAGAACTAGTATGCATATATCTAAAAAAAGGCTTTTTTTAAAAGAAGGGTTTTTAAGCCTTTTTAAAAGCATCCACAGTCTGTGGTGCCCTCAGGTGGTCAGGTAGAGCGTTCCACAGACTGGGAGCTCCCATTGTTTGTAGCTTTGTCCACGGAGGTTGGAGGAGCTCTCTTAAAACTAGAACAGCCTAATAGCTAGAACTAGTATGCATATATCTAAAAAAGGCTTTTTTTAAAAGAAGGGTTTTTAAGCCTTTTTGAAAAGCATCCACAGTCTGTGGTGCCCTCAGGTGGTCAGGTAGAGCGTTCCACAGACTGGGAGCTCCCATTGTTTGTAGCTTTGTCCACGGAGGTTGGAGGAGGTTAGCCTGTCCGGAGCGGAGGTGTCGTGTGGAGTATTTGGGGGTGAGTAGTTCTTTGAGGTAGAGGGGGGCATTACCATGGAGGCACTGGTGGGTTAGTAGGGATACTTTGTATTCAATCCTGAGTGGAACAGGAAGCCAGTGAAGGGATTTGAGAATTGGGGTGATGTGGTCATATTTCCGCACTCTCATCAGGATCCTAGCAGCAGTATTCTGTATGTATTGCAGCTTCTGAATGTTCTTGCTGGGGATCCCCACAAGAAGTGCGTTGCAGTAGTCTAGCCTGTTTGTCAAGTGTGGGGCAAAAGCGTTGCTACAAAAAGTAGCATTACTGCTAATATGTAGCATCATTTGAAAAGTCACCCGCTAGAGAATGAAGAGTGCTTGAAACTCTGCATGTCAACATCTCGGCCGGTGCCACACCAACAAAATGCCCAAGCAACCATTTCCACATCAACACCGTATGAAGAAAAATTTCAAACAAAAATCAACAACAGAAGGAGATAACGTCCGCAGGAACCTACCACATAGCGAAGGACATACACTATTTGATTTCCTATTATGCAGCTCATTTTTATTTGACACTTATTGAAATATCTTGTGTGACATCATGCACAAAAGTGCACTTTATTAGTTTTAAACTATTGTAGTGGCATTCTGTACCAAAAGTGCACTTTAATTTAGTGTTGTTTTGATATGTCATCTTAGTGACATCATGCACAAAAGTGCACTCATAGCTTGTTTTAAAATGTCTCTGACAATCTTGCACTTTCTGTTTTGGAAATTACATGAATGTTTGTGCCACTGCTTAATCACTGTTTCATAAATACACTTTTAGTTGTGGTTTCCCTCTCTGCATGAAAGTTTAAAAGTAGCATATATTAATGCAGTATGAAGAAGAATGTTTTAATGTAGACACATAGAATCATCATACTGCTGTGATTATATGCATCAAGTGTTCATTCAAGGCTAAGGCAAAATATCCACATATATATGGTGTATCGTGACATGGACTAAACATATCCACATATATATGGTGTATCGTGACATGGCCTAAACATATCCACATATATATGGTGTATCGTGACATGGACTAAACATATCCACATATATATGGTGTATCGTGACATGGACTAAACATATCCACATATATACGGTGTATCGTGACATGGACTAAACATATCCACATATATATATATGGTGTATCGTGACATGGACTAAACATATCCACATATATACGGTGTATCGTGACATGGACTAAACATATCCACATATATATATATGGTGTATCGTGACATGGACTAAACATATCCACATATATATGGTGTATCGTGACATGGACTAAACATATCCACATATATATGGTGTATCGTGACATGGACTAAACATATCCACATATATATGGTGTATCGTGACATGGCCTAAACATATCCACATATATATGGTGTATCGTGACATGGACTAAACATATCCACATATATATGGTGTATCGTGACATGGACTAAACATATCCACATATATACGGTGTATCGTGACATGGACTAAACATATCCACATATATATATATGGTGTATCGTGACATGGACTAAACATATCCACATATATATGGTGTATCGTGACATGGACTAAACATATCCACATATATATGGTGTATCGTGACATGGACTAAACATATCCACATATATATGGTGTATCGTGACATGGACTAAACATATCCACATATATATGGTGTATCGTGACATGGACTAAACATATCCACATATATATGGTGTA
Organism: Entelurus aequoreus; assembly: GCF_033978785.1. NCBI lineage: Eukaryota > Metazoa > Chordata > Actinopteri > Syngnathiformes > Syngnathidae > Entelurus > Entelurus aequoreus. The sequence continues at coordinate 66,746,398 of NC_084742.1, read as the reverse complement.
TCGTGACATGGACTAAACATATCCACATATATATGGTGTATCGTGACATGGACTAAACATATCCACATATATATGGTGTATCGTGACATGGACTAAACATATCCACATATATATGGTGTATCGTGACATGGACTAAAAATATCCACATATTAAAAAAAGGCCATATCGCCCAGCCCTACCTTCAAGTATCTGTACACCACTTCCGGCTGGTTCCCAATCGTGCGGAGGTCGGCTTCGAACTGAAAACTTCTGCAGGCTGGAGGAGGCAGCGGGACGGATGGAGGATGGACAGTTTCCTCTTCGCTTTGTGTGCTTGTCAGCTCTCTTAATGACAAAACAGACATTTGATTTCAATAACAGCACGATTGGGCTTTCAAATATCATGAAGATTGTTCAACTGACGGGTTTTGGGTGTCTGTCATAGAGCAAGAACCGCCCTCGGGGTCCCTCGCCGCCTCCTGTGGCCCGCCTGACTGCACTTGGGGTACCGCCACCTTACCACTGACCTCCTCTACGTCCATCCTCCTCAAAGGTTTCTGAGCACAATTAGAAGGGACGTGTGAAAAGGTGCACAACGGGGGGAAAACAAGATAACTGACTCACTGTGGAGCGCAGATGAGCTGCTTTGTCTACGGGCTGCACCGTTGTCCTGTGGCCGGATGTTTGCAGAAAGCCGTCGGGAACGCTATCCTGACACCACACCACAAAAACACTGGTATTAATGCGCAGGTAATCATTTTGTTGAACATGGAATGGACAGTAAATAGCTGGATTAACACTCTCTCTCCTTGCTGGTGGCATTCTGGAAATAAAATATCAATTAATTAACATGTATATATATATATATATATATATGTGTTTTATATATTGTAATACATAACCTGAAGGAATAGATAAGGTGGTGGACCAAGTGCTCAGGGTAGACTGGTAAGTCGCTTTGGACAAAAGTGTCCAAATGCCATCAATGTAAATGTAAATTGCTAAATAGCTCTAATTATCATACTAAAAGGAAAACATGCATTACATCCACACATTCAGGAACATTCCTTTCCCCAGAACAGAATTGTCTGTTGATATCCTCTTTGTGGACAAAGTCACGCTAAAAAAAGGGATAAGACTTTCACTACTAGAGCTCACATCTTTAGACTTACAAATTGGAGTTTCTGGAGCTCGTTCAAGGCCTGCTTGTTCCCCGGTTCCAGCTTCAGCACCTCCTGGAAATCTGCATTTGTGTGCAGCAATTGTCAACATTGACATAATGGGAGTTGTTGCCTGTAGAGGGCAGTGTTGAGCGCACCTCGCTTGGCCTCCTCCGGCTTCCCCAACGCCACTCGTGCCATGGCTCGGCGCGCCAAGGCCTTGGAGTAAGTCTTGTCCAAAGTGATGGCCTTGGTGCAGTCTTCTTCAGCCTCCTTGAATCTATAAGAAAGT
>NC_084742.1:66684967-66739967 GCF_033978785.1 Entelurus aequoreus | reverse complement strand
GACCGGTAAATTGAGAGCTTTGCCTTCCGGCTCAGCTCCTTCTTCACCACAACGGATCGATACTTGGGGAAGGCTATGCAGAACAAAACTAAAACTGAACTGGCTACAAAGTAAACAAAAACAGAATGCTGGATGACAGCAAAGACTTACTGTGGAGCAAAGACGGCGTCCACAATGTACATCCGAACATGACATGACAATCAACAATGTCCCCACAAAGAAGTTAAGTTAAAATACCAATGATTGTCACACACACACTAGGTGTGGCGAAATTTGTCCTCTGCATTTGACCCATCCTTTTGTTCACCCCCTGGGAGGTGAGGGGAGCAGTTGGCAGCTGTGGTGCCGCGCCCGGGAATCATTTTTGGTGATTTAACCCCCAATTCCAACCCTTGATGCTGAGTGCCAAGCAGGGAGGTAACGGGTCCCATTTTTTTTTATAGTCTTTGGTATGACTCGGCCGGGGTTTGAACTCACAACCTACCCATCTCAGGGCGGACACTCTAGAAAGAAGGATAAAAACAACTGAAATAGTCTTGATTGCTAAAACAAAGTAGATGCGGGAAACATCGCTCAAAGGAAGACATGAAACTGCTACAGGAAAATACCAAAAAAAGAGAAAAAGCCACCAAAATAGGAGCGCAAGACAAGAACTAAAACACTACACACAGGAAAACAGCAATAAACTCCAAATAAGTCAGGGTGTGATGTGACAGGTGGTGACAGTACACCTACTTTGAGACAAGAGCTATAGTGATGCATGCTTGGTTATGCTTTAAAGTCATATCCAACAACGACTTTTTACTGTCAACTGAGTTTCGTTTTATAATGATTTCTGCTGGTGGTGTGCCTCCGCATTTTTTCAACGCAAAAAATGTGCCTTGGCTCAAAAAAGGTTGAAAAAACTGACCTAAAGGTTTCATTGTACTATCCCTGTCAAATAAATAAATAAAATAAATAAATAAAAAGAAGCGTGAAAGCCAACCTTTTGTATAGGTGCTGAGAAAACACCGCTTAGAGACACTATTCTATCGTTTGGCAACACTTTGAACACCATTTTCTTCACTTATTTCAGCAGGAGGGCAAAGTCTGGCCCGGGGGCCATTTTCTGAACGTGCATCTTTTTTTTATGGCACATTGTAGGAGTAAAATAAACAAAACCAAAAAACAGCAAAACTTGAAAAATAAAGCCAAAAGACATAACATAATGGAGAAAAGGCTGGAATGCTAGTAACAAATGACGTCACGCTAGTGCAAGAATATTAAGAAGAATATTGTTTGCTTTATATACTCGAAGGCTCAATGCCTCTCCTGTTATTTTTTGAAGGTTAAATAGTTATTCATGATTATATTTATAAGCACAGTATTTATTGTTGTAATATACTAGAAGAGGGAGGTTATAGATAGTTGCCTATTCTGCGTTAGGAATGTGTACTGGTACTGTTTGGTACCGGTTCCAAGGAGCCAGTTGAGATTCTGGACTAATGATACATCTATTGGTATTCGTTTCATCCAGCTGACCGTCATCTACTGCTGGACAATTGTGACAAAAACAACAACCGCGATTATTTTGAATGATATTGTAATCACGATTATTCAGTCATTTGAAAAGTATTTGTCGTACCACCAAAACTCAACTTTAAGTGTAGTTTAAAAACAATAACAATATAGTACAAGTAAAATAATAGCAATAACAATACATTTAAATAACCACTGAGTTGAGTTTGAGTTTATTCGGAACATGCATGTATACAACATGATACATCACACATGCATGCATACAACATGATACATCACACATGCATGCATACAACATGATACATCACACATGCATGCATACAACATGATACATCACACATGCATGCATACAACATGATACATCACACGTGCATACATACAACATGATGCATCACACATGCATGCATACAACATGATACATCACACATGCATGCATACAACATGATGCATCACACGTGCATGCATACAACATGATACATCACACGTGCATGCATACAACATGATACATCACACATGCATGCATACAACATGATACATCACACATGCATGCATACAACATGATACATCACACATGCATGCACACAACATGATACATCACACATGCATGCATACAACATGATACAACACACATGCATGCATACAACATGATAGATCACACATGCATGCATACAACATGATGCATCACACATGCATGCATACAACATGATACATCACACATGCATGCATACAACATGATGCATCACACATGCATGCATACAACATGATACATCACACATGCATGCATACAACATGATACATCACACATGCATGTATACAACATGATACATCACACGTGCATGCATGAATACAATATGATACATCACACATGCATGCATACAACATGATGCATACAAAGCAGTTGCTAACACTTTTGTTCACTTTGTTCAATTTCTTACAAATGTATGGAAACATTTTAAAAACGGTAATGCACGGCTTACTTTTTGAGTCTGAAGAAGCTGGTGGCTCGGTTTGTAGGAAGAACTGGATTGCACGGATCCGCACTCATTCCTCTGGTGTAACACTCTACAGCGTCGTCGTATTTACCCTCTTTGAAAAACGTGTTACCCTAGCAACAAAGAAGCGGTTTATTAATGTTGTTGTATTGCACGACATCGTATGGAAAAATTACCTTTTCCTTCTCTGCTAAAGCTCTCTCCTGATCACACGTGACATCCTCAGCGTCTGATTGGTTCTCCTCCTTGTCCACCTCTGCCAGAGCCTTGTCCTGGCGTGCAGAGAACACATGTTACTTCTGTACTCACCTGCTCTTTAACTGTGTGAATACTCCAAAACATTCACTCATATTATTTTATACACCAAAATTCATTTATTTATTCTATTTATTATTATTATTCTGCAGATTTTGGCGCATTCTGCTTTCCACATTTTTCACCTGATTCAAAGCGTTCCGACTTGAAACTGTTCAGCCTATTTGGGAATCGCATGTTTTCCCTTGACAAATTCCCAAAATTCCCAGATTTCCCAGAATTCCAGGTTTTCCGGGACATTTTTCCCATTCAAAATGAATTGGCCATTTTTCAAACTTTCACCATTTCCACATTTTTCAACCTATTCAACACATGCCACCATTCTGGAAGTTCCAACTTTCCTTTTTCCCAGTTCAAAAAAATTCCAGGATTTCCCAGAATTCCTGCTTTTCCAAAGCCCTATTTCCACCCTTTTTTTTCGGGCGACTACTCATTCCACATTTTTCAACGCATTTCACCCGTTCCACCGTCAAAACGAAGTTGTTTTTTGAAAATGGTTAACAACTTAAATGGTCTAAATAAGTTGAAATAGTCGGTGTTGAAATTTTTCAAATCGGTCGAAAAATGTTGAAGTAGTAACATGTTGGATTGAGAAATGGTATTAAGGAATTCCTGGAATTTCAGGAAAACCGAGAATTTCCAGTTAAAAAAACAGCTTAGTTTTGACGGTGGAACGGGTGAAATGCGTTGAAAAATGTGGAATGAGTAGTCAACAGAAAAAAAGGTGGGAATAGGGCTTTGGAAAAGCAGGAATTCTGGAAAATCCTGGAATTGTTTTGAACTGGGAAAAAGGGAATTTTCAATTTCCAGAATGGTGGCATGTGCTGAAGGTGGAATGATTTGAAAAGGTTGGAAAATGTGGGAATTGTGCAACTTGGAAAAATGTCCCATTCATTTCAATGGGAACCTCCTGGAAAATTGGGGATTATGGGAAAAGCGGAATTTTTAAAAATGATTAGGAGCATGAATGTCCTAAATGAGCTGAATAGGGTGGTATTAGAATTGTTTAAATCGGGCAAGAAATGTTGAAGTAGTAAATGGTATTAAGGAATTTCAGGAAAATTGGGAATATTTTTGAAAATGGTTAAAAACTTGAATGGTCTAAATGAGTTGAAATAGTCGGTCTTGAAATTTTTCAAATTGGTTGAGAAATGTTGAAGTAGTAACATGTTGAATTGAGAAATGCTACTACGGAATTCCTGGAAAACCGGGAATTTTTCCAGTTCAAAAAAGTACTTTGTTTTGACGGTGAAACGGGTGAAATGCGTTGAAAAATGTGGAAGGAGTAGTCACCAGACAAAAAAGGTGGAAATATGGCTTTGGAAAAGCAGGAATTCTGGAAAATCCTGGAACTTTTTTTGAAATGGGGAAAAAGGGAAGTTTGAATTTCCAGAATGGTGGAATGTGTTGAATAGGTTGAAAAATTCCTGGTTTTCCCGAAATTCCGTAATACCATTTCTCAATTCAACATGTTACTACTTCAACATTTCTGGACCGATTTGAAAAATATCAACACCGACTATTTCAACTCATTTAGAACGTTCAAGTTTTTAACTACTTTCAAAAAAATTCCAGATTTTCCTTAAAATCCCTAAGACCATTTACTACTTCAACATTTCTTGCCTGATTTAAACAATTCTAATACCAACCAATTCAGCTCATTTAAGACATTCATGCTCCTAATCATTTTCAAAAAATTCCGCTTTTCCCATAATTCCCAAATTTCCAGGAGGTTCCCATTGAAATGAATGGGACATTTTTCCAAGTTGCAAAATCCCCACATTTTTCAACCTATTCAAACCATTCCAACACCAACACATTCCACTCATCCTGGACATTCAAACTAACACTTTCCCAAGTTCCAAACCGAATTCTGGTTTTCCTTGGAAATTTAAACTCTTCAACAGTCAAACTATTCCAACATTCAAACCATTTCAGCGTTTAAACGATCTCAACATTTAAACTAGGGATGTCCGATAATGGCTTTTTGCCGATATCCGATATTGTCCAACTCTTTAAATACCGATACCGATATCAACCGATACCGATATCAACCGATATATACAGTCGTGGAATTAACACATTATTATGCCTAATTTGGACAACCAGGTATGGTGAAGATAAGGTACTTTAAAAAAAATTTTTATAAAATAAAATAAGATAAATAAATTAAAAACATTTTCTTGAATAAAAAAGAAAGTAAAACAATATAAAAACAGTTACATTGAAACTAGTAATTAATGAAAACTAGTAAAATTAACTGTTAAAGGTTAGTACTATTAGTGGACCAGCAGCACGCACAATCATGTGTGCTTACGGACTGTATCCCTTGCAGACTGTATTGATATATATTGATATATAATGTAGGAACCAGAATATTAATAACAGAAAGAAACAACCCTTTTGTGTGAATGAGTGTCAATGAGTGTAAAAAAAAACAAAAACAAAAAAAAACGATACCGATAATAAAAAACCCGATAATTTCCGATATTACATTTTAACGCATTTATCTGCCGATATTATCGGACATCTCTAATTTAAACCATTTCTACATTCATACTACATTCTGTCAGCTTTTCACTTCAACTTCAGCATTGGAGCATTCACACGCAATTCCTTCAGGAATTGCCTCTTCTAGTTCATAGATGAGCTACCACGTCAAACTTTTCCCACGATTGGTAATCATGCGCTTTTATCCTAATCGGCGCTTTGGTTGTCTCTTCGGCCTTGGGGTCACCATTTGCCATCTTCATCCTCTTCTTCACCCTCATTTTTGCTTTGTAGTCCTTGTTGCGCACGGGTGGGAGGTTTGACTTTAAAAGCAAGACAAAATGCTCTTAATACTCAAGTGATAACCATCTAAACGTGCAAATCTAGGGCAAGTACGAACCTGGTCGTCCCCCAGCTCCCTTCTCTTCAACTGCTCGTCTTTTGTCTTCATGTCCGTCTCCCATGTCTCCAGATCCTTCATGAAGCTGTGCAGGTCTTCTGCATTCTGACGCATCTGGAGTTGCAAACCAAGTGCTTTGTCCCCACCAGACATGGCTTTTCCCTGCGGTGGGGTAGGAGGACGCACTTCAATGTTTACTTTCGCTTTGAAAGCTACGGTCTTGAACTGGATAAGAAGCTACTTAAAGGCCTACTGAAATGAATTTTTTAAATTTAAACGGGGATAGCAGATCCATTCTATGTGTCATACTTGATCATTTTGCGATATTGCCATATTTTTGCTGAAAGGATTTAATATAGAACAACGACGATAAAGTTCGCAACTTTTGGTCGATGAATAAAAAAACCTTGCCTATACCGGAAGTAGCGTGATGACACAGGAGGTAGGATTCCTCACAATTCCCCGTTGTTTACAATGGAGCGAGAGAGTTTCGGACCGAGAAAGCGACGATTACCCTATTAATTTGAGCGAGGATGAAAGATTCGTGGATGAGGAACGTTAGAGTGAAGAACTAGAGAGGCAGTGCAGGGTGTATCTTTTTTCGCTCTGACCTTAACTTAGGTACAAGGTCTCATTGGATTCCACACACTCTCCTTTTTCTATTGTGGATCACGGATTTGTATTTCAAACCACCTCGGATACTATATCCTCTTGAAAATGAGAGTCGAGAACGCGAAATGGACATTCACAGTGACTTTTATCTCCACGACAATACATCAGCGAAGCTCTTTAGCTACTGAGCTAACGTGATAGCATCTGGTTCGAATGCAGATAGAAACAAAATAAATAAATCCCTGACTGGAAGGATAGACAGAAGATCAACAATACTATTAAACCATGGACATGTAACTACACGGTTAATAATTCTCAGCCTGGCAAAGCTTAACAATGCTTTTGCTAACGACGCTGAAGCTAACTTAGCAACCGGACCTCACAGAGCTATGATAAAAACATTAGCGCTCCACCTACGCCAGCCAGCCCTCATCTGCTCATCAACACCCGTGCTCACCTGCGTTCCAGCGATCGACGGCGCGACGAAGGACTTCACCCGATCATCCGTTCGGTTGGCAGCTAGCATCGGCTAGGTGTCTGCTATCCAAGTAAGTAGTCCTTGTTGTGTTGCTACAGCCAGCCGCTAATACACCGATCCCACCTACAACTTTCTTCTTTGCAATCTCCATTGTTCATTAAACAAATTGCAAAAGATTCACCAACACAGATGTCCAGAATGCTGTGTAATTGTTCGATGAAAACAGGGCTTTTTGTATGGTGACACATTGGGTACGAATACTTCCGTTGCCGTCGTGACGTCACGCGCATACGTCATATCCAAAGGAGTTTTTCAACCGGAAGTTTAGCGGGAAATTTAAAATGTCACTTTATAAGTTAACCCGGCCGTATTGGCATGTGTTGCAATGTTAAGATTTCATCATTGATATATAAACTATCAGACTGCGTGGTCGGTAGTAGTGGCTTTCAGTAGGCCTTTAACCAACAGGAAGCAATACGTGAAGATAGGCGAACACACTTCCACAGAGCTAAAAAATACCTTGTGGCATACCTCAGGGATCAAAATTGTTCAATCTCTATATAAATGACATTTGTAAAGTTACAAAGGACTTAAAGTTAGTATTATTTGCAGATTATACAAGGCTGTGTTGTTCAGGAGAAAACACACAGAAGATAATACAAATAATAACAAATTAAAAAGATGGTTTGACAAAAACAGACTATCTTTGAATCTCAGTAAGACTACAATAATGCTATTTGGTAACAGTAGAAGAGAAAGTCAAACACAAATTGTCAGAATAATTGTATCTAAGTTATCACAAAACTTTGTGTTGCCTTTGATCCTACCAAGCAAAAAGCTTGTAAACTCCACTGGGTAGGATGGGAAGCGACATGAAGGTGTCGGTTTCTTTGATGTATTGTAATCCACAGGAAGATTTTGTCTTGACCCGAGATCTACAAAGCGGAGAGGAAGCAGGGCCTGACCCCCCCTCCAGGCACCTTTTTCTTTGAACTGTTTTGTGACCAAAGGCAGTGGCTGTTTACGACCCCCTTCCTTTAGAAACAGATGTTGCCATGTAATCAGGGAAAGTCCAAAAAAAAGAGGAGGCGTACAATCTTTCGTCAGAGCATGGTGGGACACTGACCAAGAGTACAGCCCAGATGTTTCTCCTCAATTGAGCTAAATTTAATTCTGTCTCTGTTTAATTCCTTGCTTCTTTGTCTGTTTAATGGATGCCATCAGTGTTTGAACCTGACACAAATACAAATAGACGGAGTAAATATCGAAAGGGTAAAAGAAAACACATTTTTGGGTGTAATAATAGATGATAAAATGAATTGGAAATCTCATGTAAAGTAGCAAGAAACACGTCAATGATGAATAAAGCAAAACATATTCTAGACCAAAAACCACTTCATATTCTCTACTGCTCACTAGTGTTACATATCTGAGTTATTGTGCAGAAATGTGGGGAAACAACTACAAATGTGCGTTTCATTCACTAGCTGTGTTGCAAAAAAGATCAATTATAATAATACATAATGTTTGATATAGATGTTTGTTAGTGTTGGGGTGCCCACTTACTCAACTTATGCAACCTTATGTATAAGTTTATGTGTAGGGCATCTGAGTCTGAAAATGACATAATCACTGTGATAACGAACACTGGCTGCAGTTCTGTTAGGTACTCATCTGGACTGTGGAAGCATTGGCACACATGTTTGTATGTCAGAAACTGACATTTGGGCTTTATGTTTGATTGTTTTGTTTTTAATGTTTTGTATTGTGTTTATATATGTGTAATGGATCTTAAGGTCTGCAATAAAGATTGATGATGATGATAGAGAACATACAAACCCTTTATTTATTAACTCACAATTATTGAAATTCAACGATTTGGTGCATTTACAAACATCTAAAATTATGTATAAAGCAAACTATAACCTTCTTACAACAATTATCAACAAAAGAGGAGCAATATAACCTTAGAGAAAATCTTATTAAAAACATTTGTACGCTCGTACAGCACTTAAAACCTTTAGTACATCGGTATGTGGAATTAAATTATGGAATAGATTAGGTAAAGAAATGAAACAAAGCAGCAATATGATTCACTTTAAGAGACTGTTCAAACTACAAGTGTTCACAAAGTACACAGAACAAGAATTGTGATGAACATTTTTAACCCTTTTTTTTATTTAGACAAAGATTATTTATGTATTTAATATTTGTATGCTTATTATGGTATATTTGTTAGTTATTTATTCACTGTTCTGTTACAGAGAAGAAGGAAATGGGATAACATTGCTATGGTATGAAAAGGGGTAGGATTAAATTGATTGATTTAAACTTTTATTAGTAGATTGCACAGTACAGTACATATTCCGTACAATTGACCACTAAATGGTAACACCCCAATAAGTTTTTCAACTTGTTTAAGTCGGGGTCCACTTAAATTGATTCATGATACAGATATATACTATAAGCTCTGCTTCTTCCTACTCCTTTTCGGATGTGCTGTAATGAAACAACTGTACATGTGTGATGCATGACATTGTGTCGTATGCATGTTCCACATAAAATGAAACTGAAGCTTTTCCACAGAATCACGCTTAAAAAATAGCCAATGAATTCGATTAACTACAGCTATACACAGTACCTTTTACTGAAATCGAGGCCGTCTCTGTCCCGCTGAGGATTAAATTTCAAATTGAGTTGAAATTATGTTTACTTCAGAAATGTATCAAATTGTAGCTTTTCATGCGCTAATGTTGTTGTTGTGCAGCAGCCATGACAGCAGTCTCCCTGCACGCATGCGCAGGGGATGACTTCTTCTATTAACATCCACCAATGTCGTGGTACACCAGCGCTCCCTCTGTTGAGTCTGGGTAATTACATGCCCTACCGTCTATGTTTTGCTTCCGTGCCTCCTTTGGTGCTGTCCCAGTCCATTACTAACGTTTCGCACTCACCGGAAAGAATTATCGTAATATTTATCCGCTTCTTCTTCTGTTTTCCTTTTTAACCGTGAACTGCAACCACTGCGTTTAGTCCGTTACTGAGCCAAAAACGGGGGTTATTAGCGCACCAGCACCTACGCGCATGCGCAGAATGTGGGGCAGGACGGAAGTTACCAAATAAAGCTTAGACATGTTCTAAGGGTACGCAGCATGGACCGCTACTGCCTACTGGCGGTGACGAGACGCGGGGCCGCCATCTTGGAGTGGTGATCCGCTCCACTCAGTGCAATTCATTTGGCAGGAGCAATGAACTGTCAGCGCATTTAATTAATTTTACCTCACTGAATACCACTGATTTTCACGCGCTTTTTTGTCAGACGTGTAGCTATGATAAAGGACACATGTTTTATTATTCATAGTTTGCTCAACAGTAATAGAATATTCTTATATGCTATAAGTGACCAGACGTCCGAGATCAAAACTGGGAATATAATCCCAGAGAAGGGGGGAAAAAACGCTCACCTATTTTTAAGTTAAAGAAACAATATGATTAGGTTATATATACATGCGTATATCCTACATAAACAATGTATGAATACATTAGATATCTATATATCTTATAGACTGTATCTCTGTTGCTGCAGCAGCAGAGAGTTTATTCTGTCTTGACACTTTGTATTGATATTTTGTATTACATTCTTCCCTTAAATGATCATGTTTACAGTGATTGTTTTATATGTATTTTTTTATGTATTTTTTATGTACAGTATGTCCATTTGGATACAAGCGTCTGCCAAATATTTAAACATAAACATTTATAAACACCTGAAAGTCTTTATATCAGCTAAAACCACCAATCTGTTTCACTGGATTCAGAATAAAACCAAATTCTGTCTTACCCAACAATGTTAGTATTTGAATATTGTTACTTGAAGACTTAGTCCTGGTTACAATTATACTGTTAAGAAAGTATTGTCTTATACTTTGCCTGAAATGAGAATGCATCATAATCAGTGGCGGCTGGTGAATTATGTTTTAGGTGGGGCTGAAAGTTTGTAAAGCAAACCCCTGCAGGGGGTCATCCTCCCCCAGAAGATTTCTTTGTGATTTTCACATACAAATGAAGCATTCTGGTGCATTCTGACAAAAATAATGAAGACAAAATAAAACATTTCATAAGTTTGCAGATAACTATTTACAATATGCACACTGAAGGCATGATGCCATGCACCATAGGTTTGCAGAGAACTATATACAATATAGTTATATACGTATATATATACACTACCATTCAAAAGTTTGGGGTCACATTGAAATGTCCTTATTTTTGAAGGAAATGCACTGTACTTTTTAATGAAGATAACTTTAAACTAGTCTTAACTTTAAAGAAATACACTCTATACATTTCTAATGTGGTAAATGACTATTCTAGCTGCAAATGTCTGGTTTTTGGTGCAATATCTACATAGGTGTATAGAGGCCCATTTCCAGCAACTATCAGTCCAGTGTTCTAATGGTACAATGTGTTTGCTCATTGGCTCTGAAGGCTAATTGATGATTAGAAAACCCTTGTGCAATCATGTTCACACATCTGAAAACAGTTTAGCTCGTTACAGAAGCTACAAAACTGACCTTCCTTTGAGCAGATTGAGTTTCTGGAGCATCACATTTGTGGGGTCAATTAAACGCTCAAAATGGCCAGAAAAAGAAAACTTTCATCTGAAACTCGACAGTCTATTCTTGTTCTTAGAAATGAAGGCTATTCCACAAAATTGTTTGGGTGACCCCAAACTTTTGAACGGTAGTGTATATATACATATATACAATATAGTTATATACCCCTGTTGGCTTTTACAATCTTTATCTTCATCATTTATTTCAACTTTATGTTATTCGAGTATGATATTTTTAAATGTAATTAATTTAATTGACAAGCAATTCTATTATGGTCATACTCTTGATTGCTAGAGGCTAGGATTTCAGTACTATTGAAGATCTTTGCTCCTTCTCAAGTCTGTGGTGATATTCTTTTCACAAAATACAACCAATAGTACGTTAATGTTAAATCTTACTTGTGAAAAGTAATCCCCCGATTCCTAATTTCAACAGTGCGCTCATTTGAGCAGGAAAACGTTGAACACCATCTTTGTTTTCTACCTGTCAACTGTCAGTTTAGCATCTTTGTTTTCTACCTGTCAACTGTCAGTTTAGCGTCTTTGTTTTCTACCTGTCAACTGTCAGTTTAGCATCTTTGTTTTCTACCTGTCAACTGTCAGTTTATCATCTTTGTTTTCTACCTGTCATCTGTCAGTTTATCATTTTTGTTTTCTACCTGTCAACTGTCAGTTTAGCATCTTTGTTTTCTACCTGTCAACTGTCAGTTTAGCATCTTTGTTTTCTACCTGTCAACTGTCAGTTTAGCATATTTGTTTTCTACCTGTCAACTGTCAGTTTAGCATCTTTGTTTTCTACCTGTCAACTGTCAGTTTAGCATCTTTGTTTTCTACATGTCAACTGTCAGTTTAGCATCTTTGTTTTCTACCTGTCAACTGTCAGTTTAGCATCTTTGTTTTCTACCTGTCAACTGTCAGTTTAGCATCTTTGTTTTCTACCTGTCAACTGTCAGTTTAGGCTGCTCGCCGGCTCCTCATCACCACTTCAAGATGGCGGCCCAATTTCTCGCGTCACAGCAGCCAATGCTGCGTCTACTTATAACATGTGTATGGCGTGACAGTTCCACCTTGGTCCACACTCCATGTCAGTAAATGGCGCTACCGCACACCAGAAGGTTGCTTGTCAACCGCCTTAAACCAAAGAAGAAGAAGTATCACGTGACATAGAGGAACAGCATTGACCTCTTTTGCTAGCTAGCATGCTATCCTAGCTGACGCGATCCTAGCCGGGGGACAAAGTTTCATTCCAATATTTCCAAATATTCAACAACACTTCAACAATGGGCCAGGCCAAAGAAGAGAAAGACTATGGATACGACTTATTTCCAGAGAGGGAGGCTAAGAATGTAAAACAAAGATCTGTATCGAATCTGTTCACCTTTTACAATAAGTGTCAGTTCATGTTGAATAACACTGTGAACCATAGTGAGTATACTTTATTTATTTATGTATTTATTTATTTACCATAAGTGTCATCTCATGTTGAAGTACACTGTGAACCATAGTGAGTATACTTCATTTATTTATTTACCATAAGTGTCATCTCATGTTGAAGTACACTGTGAACCATAGTGAGTATACTTCATGTATTTATTTATTTACCATAAGTGTCATCTCATATTGAAGTACACCGTGAACCATAGTGAGTATACTTCATTTATGTATTTATTTATTTACCATAAGTGTCATCTCATGTTGAAGTACACTGTGAACCATAGTGAGTATACTTCATTTATTAATTTATTTATTTATTTACCATAAGTGTCATCTCATGTTGCAGTACACTGTGAACCATAGTGAGTATACTTCATTTATTTATTTATTTATTTACCGTAAGTGTCATCTCATGTTGAAGTACACTGTGAACCATAGTGAGTATACTTCATTTATTTATTTATTTATTTACCATAAGTGTCATCTCATGTTGAAGTACACTGTGGAAACTAGTAGGTATACTTCATTTATGTATTTACCCCAAGTGTCATCTCATGTTGAAGTACACTGTGGAAACTAGTAAGTATACTTCATTTATGTATTTATTTACCACAAGTAGCATCTCATGTTGAAGTACACTGTGGAAACTAGTAAGTATACTTCATTTATGTATTTATTTACCACAAGTGTCATCTTATGTTGAAGTACACTCTATAAACTAGTAAGTATACTTCATTTATTTATTTACCACAAGTGTCATCCCATGTTGAAGTACACTGTGGAATCTAGTAAGTATACTTCATTTATTTATTTAGCGAAAGTGTCAGCTCATGTTGAAGTACACTGTGGAAACTAGTAAGTATACTTCATTTATTTATTTAGCGAAAGTGTCAGCTCATGTTGAAGTACACTGTGGAAACTAGTAAGTATACTTCATTTATTTATTTACCACAAGTGTCATCTCACGTTGAAGTACACTGTGGAAACTAGTAAGTATACTTTATTTATTTATTTACCACAAGTGTTATCTCACGTTGAAGTACACTGTGGAAACTAGTAAGTATACTTCATTTATTTATTTACCACAAGTGTCATCTCACGTTGAAGTACACTGTGGAAACTAGTAAGTATACTTCATTTATTTATTTACCACAAGTGTTATCTCACGTTGAAGTACTCTGTGGAACGCCTCGGGATCCCCGGGAGGAGCTGGACAAAGTGGCTGGGGACAGGGGAAGTCTTGGCTTCCCTGCTTAGGCTGCTGCCCCCGCGACCTGACCTCGGATAAGCGGAAGAAGATGGATGGATGGACTTTTTACTGTCAGCTTCATTTTTGAATGTTTTCTGCTAGTGGTTTGCCTCCGCATTTTTTCAATAAAAAAATTGTGCCTTGGCTCAAAAAATGTTGAAAAACAGTTAGTACATTCACATTGACTCATGAGTTGTTGTCTCCACTCAGGTCCATACGCCAAACTCCTCCTCAGCGCCATGAGCAACTCTGGATGGTATGTATGAATGGATTTTCATTTCTTTCACTACATGACATTGGAAGAAATTGTGAGCTGAGATATGCAATGAAGTATGGCGGCGATTAAAGCGAGGCCCAAGTCCATTTGCCACACACCATAGTATTTTTTCATATTGGCCCTTGGCACGTTCTAAGAATACAACATTATGAAGAATGTTTCCATCTCCGGCCCGCCACATCATTTTATTGTTGTTTATTGAGGATCCCCATTAGCCGGCGCACAAACGCCAGGCTAGTCTTCCTGGGGTCCTTTTTGAAAGTTTAAAGTCAAATAATAATACACACATCCAGTTACAAATAAAAGAAAGGAAAAAGGGAAGAAAAAAAAGAAAATTCCCAAAATAATAAAATAACAGTACACAGATACAGTTACAGAACATACACAAATCCAGTTACAAATAAAAGGAAGGAAAACATTTTAATAATAATATGTATCAATAAAGTAATTTATCTTTTCTTACTGCGTTAATGTAGTCCTCCTTTCTGTTTACATGTAGTTCATACAATTACATATATTTTTATTCAATATTATTGAATAATGTAACAACAATTTTACTATCCTACATTGTATTTTTTTTCTTAAAATAAAAATAAATACTCAAATATCTGCTTGACTTATGTATAAATAATAATGTTGTTCATTGTTATATATTGTGTATATATGATATAAACATACACTAGCGTTCAAAAGTTTGGGGTCACATTGGAATGTCCTTATTTTTGAATGAAAAGCACTGTACTTTTCAATGAAGATAACGTTAAACTAGTCTTAACTTTAAAGAAATACACTCTATACATTGCTAATGTGGTAAATGACTATTCTAGCTGCAAATGTCTGCTTTTTGGTGCAATATCTACATAGGTGTATAGAGGCCCATTTCCAGCAACTATCACTCCAGTGTTCTAATGGTACTATGTGTTTGCTCATTGGCTCAGAAGGCTAATTGATGATTAGAAAACCCTTGTGCAATCATGTTCACACATCTGAAAACAGTTTAGCTCGTTACAGAAGCTACAAAACTGACCTTCCTTTGAGCAGATTGAGTTTCTGGAGCATCACATTTGTGGGTTCAATTAAACGCTCAAAATGGCCAGAAAAAGAGAACTTTCATCTGAAACTCGACAGTCTATTCTTGTTCTTAGAAATGAAGGCTATTCCACAGAATTGTTTGGGTGACCCCAAACTTTTGAACGGTAGTGTATAATATAATATATCAGTATATATCACATACTGAACATATATTATGTAAATATTACGTATATATGTTATATTTTATATTGCTTTTAGTCTATTTTATACCTGCATTGTCCTTTCCATCTTTTCCATCCTTTGTAACTGAGCTAATGTGTGGAACAATTTCCCTTGTGGATCATTAAAGTTTGTCTAAGTCTAAGTTAAAGATGTGTATGTATTTAGGTTGCAAAAGT
Organism: Entelurus aequoreus; assembly: GCF_033978785.1. Taxonomy (NCBI): domain Eukaryota; kingdom Metazoa; phylum Chordata; class Actinopteri; order Syngnathiformes; family Syngnathidae; genus Entelurus; species Entelurus aequoreus. The sequence goes on along the minus strand of NC_084742.1, from coordinate 66,724,157 downwards.
AGTTATACTCTGTAACAATAATGCGCTATTACTTTCATGTTTCCTAATAATGTAACAAATACATTCACATTTATTACAAATTTGTTTAAATTAAAATAATTCTCTGATTGAATTATGATTTCCAAGCAAGTTATCGATAAAATGTTACATTGCAAAAATGACAATCAATTTCACGGTAAGAAATACCACAAAATGGCTTCTCAGTCGTCAGAATTTTACCGTTATAAAAAACGATGGCGTCGTTTTTCCATTTACAGTAATGCATCACAGAAACAACTATAGTTTATACAATAAAAAACTGATCGTTCAGTGTTAACGGTTTTCTATTTACAGTAACACATCGTAAAAAAACAACAATCATAGATTTTACAATAAAAAAATTGGCTGCTCTGTCGGCAGAAAAAAAAAAAGTGGTACCGTTTTGCCATTTACAGTAATACGTCGCAAAAACAACAGCTATAGATTTTACGATAGAATAACGGCCGCTCAGTCACCATCATTTTACTTTAAAAAACTCTAAACACATTTTTTAAAATAGATTTTACGATAAAAAACATTGGTAACGTTTTTTACATTTACAGTAATATGCTGTAAAAAATAAAAAACACAGCAAATTCTACAATAAAATTCTGGCGACTAAGCTGCCAGTCTACAGATTTTTTTTTTAACGTACAATAAATACAATGAAATGGAATGCATAGGCAGTTGAATAATAATATCACAAGGGGAATCATTGTACATTTATATTTGTATACTTACAAACAGTACATATTAAAAATACACAGATACATTGAGGCACTTCAATGTATTACAATATTTCAAACAAACATCTTTATAAGAGCAAAACATGTTAATAAAGTAGGAGACAATACAATAGGATAAAAATAAATATATTAAATATAAAATACATATTTATAAAAACATTTTAAATTCCTCCAATAAAGATAATAATGTAATGGCTTAATCTAAGACTTGATTAATTAATGGAAATCATCGAACCAAAGTGAAAATCTGGGTTTTAGTCTCAGAAATGTATGTCTAAGAAATTTAGCTTGCCACATAATTTTAACAAACATTTGTAGGTTACTATCTTTTATAAATATACCAAATGTATTACCTTCTACTGTACATGGAGATATCTTTCAGCTATCCTCTGAATCTCCTCCCAAAATAAATGAACAGTGTCACATTCCATAAATGAATGATTCACATATTCTATAGCATTACACATAAAACAGTTGTCAACCATAATGTTCTTTTTTTGTCTCAAAAATCACCAGTAAGGTATATTCCATCAATAATATGAAATTGTCTTTCTTTAACTTTGGGAAGAATTGGTTAGTAATATAACTTGTCCTTATTTTTTCCATATTTTTGCTTTTATAAGCTCTTGTAGGATATATTGTCTATGAATTGTGTCCCTCAATGAAAATGACTTTGACACCCCTGGGTTAGGAGGAATAAATGTATTCAAGCGCCACCTAGTGGACAGCTCAGAGCACGTTTATCTCACTCTTTTATCGAAATGGCAGTTATAAAGCTCAAATATTTAAATAGAAATATAAAAAAAACATATTTTAGAAATAGTTTAGAAAGTGTTTGGTTGCCTATGAGTTAGAAAAAACAACAGAAATGAAAGCTGCGGTGCCCTGACCCACCACCAAACATGTTGGGGCCTCCAAAAGATCAAATGTTTCACCGTACCTCACCCGCCTGCAAAATATGGGGCTTTTCCTGCACGTTAAGGGCCTCAAACATAATGAAGAAAAAACACAGTAATTTTAATAGGACCCTTGCAGTACTCTCCATGGCCTCTGCAGTGCTTGCAATAAAACAAATTACAATAAAATAAGAATACCAATAAAATAAGAAGATCTGAATTTGTGGTGACAAGTTATTAATGTTTCCTGTTTTGTTGCGAACCGTCGGAGCTAAGTTTGGCGCCATGCTACACCCACATCTTATGGCGTGGGCAAAATTTGTTCATAATTTATCATCTATGTGTAGTATCTGTTATTGTAACGGTGACTCATTTGCTCAAAGTCCCTAGGAGGAGTTGGTTAAAGTGCGACCCCTTTTTGAGACAAAGAATGGCTAAAAACCATAGGCTCAAAGTTTGGTGTCATACCACGCCCACATCTTATGCCGTTGGAAAAATGTGTTCACAATTTATCATCATCTATATGTGTTGTATCTGTAATTGTAACCACCAATCATTTGGTCAAAGTCCCTAGGAGGAGTTCGTGAAAGTACGACCCTTTTTTTATTAGCTGAAAAATGGCCAAAAACCATCGGAGCAAAGTTTGGCGCCATACCACACCCACATCTTATGGCATAGTCATTTTTTCCCCAGCAATTTATCATCATCCATATGTGTAGTATCTATAATTGTAACCACCAATCATTTGGTCAAAGTCCCTAGGAGGAGTTCGTGAAAGTACGACCCTTTTTTTATTAGCTGAAAAATGGCCAAAAACCATCGGAGCAAAGTTTGGCGCCATACCACACCCACATCTTATGGCATAGTAATTTTTTCCCCAGCAATTTATCATCATCCATATGTGTAGTATCTGTAATTGTAACCACCACACATTTGGTCAAAGTCCCTAGGAGGAGTTTGTTAAAGTACGACTCCTTTTTTTGCCGAAAAATGGCCAAAAACCATCCGAGCAAAGTTAGGCGCCATACCACACCCACATCTTATTGCATAGTAATTTTTTCCCCAGCAATTTATCATCATCCATATGTGTAGTATCTGTAATTGTAACCACCACTCATTTGATCAAAGTCCCTAGGAGGAGTTTGTTAAAGTACGACCCCTTTTTGAGCCGAAAAATGGCCAAAAAACATTTGAGCCAAGTTTGGCGCCATGCCACGCCCACATCTTATGGCGATAATACATTTTTTTCGCGCAATTTATCATCACCTATATGTGTAGTATATGAAATTGTAACCACCACTCATTTGCTCAAAGTCCCTAGAAGGTGTTTGTTAAAGTGCGACCCCTTTTTGAGACAAAGAATGGCTAAAAACCATCGGCTCAAAGTTTGGTGTCATACCACGCCCACATCTTATGGCGTTGGAAAAATGTGTTCACAATTTATCATCATCTATATGTGTAGTATCTGTAATTGTAACCACCACTCATTTGGTCAAAGTCCCAAGGAGGAGTTCGTTAAAGTACGACCCCTTTTTTTGCCGAAAAATGGCCAAAAACCATCCGAGCAAAGTTTGACGCCATACCACACCCACATCTTATTGCATAGTAATTTTTTCCCCAGCAATTTATCATCATCCATATGTATAGTATCTGTAATTGTAACCACCACTCATTTGGTCAAAGTCCCTAGGAGGAGTTTGTTAAAGTACGACCCCTTTTTGAGCCGAAAAATGGCCAAAAAACATTTGAGCCAAGTTTGGCGCCATGCCACACCCACATCTTATGGTGTGGGAAAAATATGTTCCTAATTTATCATCATCTATATGTGCAGTATCAGTATTTGTAATCGGGACTCATTTGGTCAAAGTCCCTAGGAGGAGTTTGTTAAAGTACGACCCCTTTTATTTTGCTGAAAAATGGCCAAAAACCATCGGAACAAAAGTTTGGCGTCATGCCACACGCACATCTAATAACGTATTTTTTTATTTTTTTTTTGCAATTTGTCATCACCTATATGTGTAGTATCTGTAATTGTAACCACCACTCATTTGGTCAAAGTCCATACGAGGAGTTTGTTAAAGTACGACCCCTTTTTTTGAAAAGAAAAATTACCAAAAACCATCGGAGCAAAGTTTGGCGCCATGCCACACCCACATCTAATAACGTAAAAATATTTTTTTTTCAATTTATCATCACTTATATGTGTGTTATCTGTAAATGTAACCGTGACTCGTTTGGTCAAAGTCCTTAGGAGGAGTTTGTTAAAGTACGACCTCTTTTTGAGCCAAAAAATGGCCAAAATCCATCGGAGCAAAGTTTGATCCACATCTAATAACGTGATCTTTTTTTTTGTGCAATTTATCATCGTCTATATGTGTAGTATCTGTAATTGTAACCACCACTCATTTGGTCAAAGTCCCTAGGAGGAGTTTGTTAAAGTACGACCCCTTTTTTTTTGCCGAAAAATGGCCAAAAACCATCAGAGCAAAGTTTATCGCCTTTTCTCGCAATTTTTAAACATTTATATGTGCAGTATCAGTATTTGTAACCGGGACTCATTTGGTCGAAGTCCCTAGGAGGAGTTCGTTAAAGTACGACCCCTTTTTTTTTGCCGAAAAATGGCCAAAAACCAGCGGAGCAAATTTTGGCGCCATGCCACACCCACATCTTATGGCGATATTCTTTTTTAGCAATTTATCATCACCTATATGTGTAGTATCTGTAATTGTAACCACCAATCATTTGGTCAAAGTCCCTAGAAGGAGTTCGTGAAAGTACGACCCTTTTTTTATTAGCTGAAAAATGGCCAAAAAGCATCGGAGCAAAGTTTGGCGCCATGCCACGCCCACATCTTATGGCGTAATAATTTTTTTTTTGCTGGAAAGAGGAGCTATTTTTTTTTCTAATTTTAAAGGTGCAGCCAGAGAGCCAATTGTGAAATGTCATTTTCGGGACCCCAAAATATAAAATGTTTCACCATACCTGACACGCCTGCAAAACATGGGCACTTTTCCTGCATGTTAGGGGCCCCAAAAAGGCGTCTAAACGAAGAAAAAACACATCAATTTCAATAGGGCCCTTGTGTGAAGCGCTTTGAGTGTCTAGAAAAGCGCTATATAAATCTAATCCATTATTATTATTATTATTACAGTGCCACTGCTCAGGCCCTAAAAGTATTATGTTATGTTTTATTTAAACATGTACAGGTCTATCTGAAGAAACATTTTTTTGCAAAAATATGCAATTATTTGGCTGTTTGCCAAAAAAACAACAACATGTATTTGTTTTTGCGTATTCAAAGTGTCAATAGCACTTAGATTCTGACCATGATTCACCTTGCTGGGGTTTAAAGAACCAGAAGCCATGCTTCTACTTTAAAGACAGCTTTATATTTACTTTACTTTTTGCCAAAAGGTCAAGAATATCAAAATGGCCCTTTCATTTTTTCTGTATGTTGTCCTCAGTGTGAATTGAAGTGAATTATATTTATATAGCGCTTTTTCTCTAGTGACTCAAAGCGCTTTACATAGTGAAACCCATTATCTAAGTGACATATAAAGCAGTGTGGGTGGCACTGGGAGCAGGTGGGTAAAGTGTCTTGCCCAAGGACACAATGGCAGTAACTAGAATGGCAGAAGCGGGGATCGAACCTGGAACCCTCAAGTTGCTGGCACGGCCGCTCTACCAACCGAGCTATACCGCCCTTTTCCTCAGTGGAAAAGGTTTGCCATCTATGACATCATAGCGCTTACCAAGCATCCAATCAGATTGCTCCTATAGTCTACCTGTCATGCTAGAATTGCAATTCTACTTTCACTTCCTTCCCGAGCCAAACTGATCCATCCTCTCTTGTGTCGCAGTGAAGTGCTCAAAGACCGCCATTTTTCCTGCGAAGATTGCGATGGGACAGTCAGCGGAGGGTTTGACGCGGCCACGTCCCAAGTGAGAAGAATGACGCCAGGTTGTAGTTACTAAGGGTGTAACGGTACACAAAAATGTCGGTTCGGTACATACCTCGGTTTAGAAGTCACGGTTCGGTTCATTTTCGGTACAGTAAGAAAACAACAAAATATACATTTTTTGGTTATTTGTTTACCCCATTTGTAAACAATGGCTTTATGCTTTTAACATTGGGAACACTATAATAATTCTGCCCAAACATAGAAATAGCTGTGAGCCACCACTAGGCTGATCAGTGCAACAGCAGGCAGTCATGCATGATAAGCATAACAATAACAGACATATACCGTATTTTTCGGACTATAAGTCGCAGTTTTTTCCATAGTTTGGCCGGGGGTGCGACTTATACTCAGGAGCGACTTATGTGTGAAATGATTAACACATTAGCGTAAAATATCAAATGATATTATTGATCTCATTCACGTAAGAGACTAGACGTATAAGATTTCATGGGATTTAGCGATTAGGAGTGACAGATTGTTTGGTAAACGTATAGCATGTTCTATATGTTATAGTTATTTGAATGACTCTTAGCATAATATGTTACGTTAACATACCAGGCACGTTCTCAGTTGGTTATTTATGCCTCATATAACGTACACTTATTCAGCCTGTTGTTCACTATTCTTTAGACATTTTAAATTGCCTTTCAAATGTCTATTCTTGCTGTTGGCTTTTATCAAATACATTTCCCCAAAAAGTGCGACTTATACTCCAGTGCGACTTATATATGTTTTTTACCTTCTTTATTATGCATTTTCGGCCGGTGCGACTTATACTCCGGAGCGATTTATACTCCGGAAAATACGGTACACACAGGGTCCATTGCCAGGGTTAATGTGGTCAACATATATAAAATAAAAACTAAATAAGATAAGGCTCAGAAGGGTTTCTTAACAAAACCTTTCTACATATAAAGTGCTTCTTTTGATTGATTGATTGAGACTTTTATGAGTAGATTGCACAGTACAGTACATATTCCGTACAATTGACCACTAAATGGTAACACCCCAATAAGTTTTTCCAACTTGTTTAAGCGGAGTCCACGTTAATCAACATTAAACTGCCTCAAGTTTAAATAAAATGACAAAACTTTTCTTCTACATATAAAAAGTGCAACGTTAAACAGTTTCAAGTCAACTCAGCCTCAGATTAACTTTCCTTTCTACCCCCCAGCCTTTAACCCTGGTGACTTTCACTCAATCTTCATGTTTTTTGCCAGCAAAATCAGTTTATCCACATTGTGGAGGTAGCAGGTATGGCGAGGTAGTTCCTGGCTAACTTGGCAGTAAGAGGATATATGGGCTCATTGTTCTTCCACCATAGAAGTGGGTCAAAATCTAGTTTCTATTGCAATATGGTCTTAAATCTGCTGTTATAAAACATACTTGCCAACCCTCCCGTTTTTAGCGGGAGACTCCCGGTATTCAGCGCCTCTCCCGATAACCTCCCGGCAGAAATTTTCTCCCGACAAACTCCCGGTATTCAGCCGAGCTGGAGGCCACGCCCCCTCCAGCTCAATGCGGACCTGAGTGGGACAGCCTGTTCTCACGTCCGCTTTCCCACAATATAAACAGCTTGCCTGCCCAATGACGTCATAACATGTAGGGCTTTTAGAGAGTAGAGTGCACAACTGCGCACACAACAAGGAGAAGAAGCAGGAGGAGGAGGAAGTTACAGACATGGCGACGCCGTCGACGAGCAAGATGAAGAAATACGCTTGCAAGTTCCAAAACGAATGGAAATAAGAATTTCAGTTCATCCAGGACAGTTCGAAGGGAAAGGGGTATGTATGTTGCCTGTACATTTTGTAAAACAGACTTCCCCATTGAACACGGTGGCCGAGTCATGAACGGAAGAGAAGTTAAACAGGACAATACTGCCATCTACTGGATAGCCCCCAGAACACTGAAATTCAAGTATTTATTTTATTTATATGTATAATAAAATAAATATATATACATATATATATATAGCTAGAATTCACTGAAAGTCAAGTATTTCATACTTTTATATATATATATATATATATATATATATATATATATATATATATATATATATATATATATATATATATATATATATATATATATATATATATATGAAATACTTGAGTTGGTGAATTCTAGCTGTAAATATACTCCCCTATTAACCACGCCCCCGCCCCACCCCGACCGTGTCCCCCCCCCCCCCCACCTCCCGGTATCGGAGGACTTAAGGTTGGCAAGTATGCTATAAATACATTTGTTATTGCTTTAGCCCTGCCTGGCTCGCCGAGGAGAGGCTGCTTGAATGCAGTGGGGAGCTGTTTGTTCGTCTTTCTCTTCGTTGAAGCGATGTTCACTTGGGGGTGGTGCCGCTTCAAAATGGGTTAGCATGTTTGACGTGTTGGCGGAAGCGTACCCTACTGCTGCTGAACACCGCGAAGCCGAAATGTTCCCAAACGGGAGATCTTAACGAGGCAGGAGGGTCTTCCAGCTCTGGCTTTTACATGTTGCCCTAGCCCGGTCGTTGCTAGCATGCCGTGTGTTGTGCCTCGATGTGTATTGTTTACACAACGTGCGGTGCGCTACTTAATATGTCCGTGTGGAAACTCGTTCGGTACACCTCCGAACCGAACTGAAACCCCCGTACCGAAACGGTTCAATACAAATACACGTACCGTTACACCCTTAGTAGTTACCCATCCCACTCGGCTTCAAATTATTATTATTTTTTTTTAAATTTCAGATAGTTTTGTGTCAGAACAACATCCAGAAGCAGTCCCACATGAACCGAGTGGTCACGCACGAGCTCATCCACGCTTTCGACCACTGTCGGGCTCACGTGGACTGGTTCAGCAACTTCAGACATCTAGCATGTTCCGAGGTATAAAAGGACCTGTCTTTTCCAGACTTTTTTCTCGGCTGGTAAATATCCTAATGGATTGGTTGTCCTGGTCTTAGATCCGGGCCGCTAACCTGAGTGGAGACTGCTCCTTCCCCAATGAAATGTCAAGATACCACTTCGGCATGAAGCAGCATCATCAGGTATGCTTTCATTTTAAGCTCCGCCCCCTTTTCCCGCGCTCCCGCTGACCGGGCCTGTCTGTTCTCCGGCCAGGAGTGCGTCCGAAACCGCGCCCTGCGCTCCATCCTGGCCGTGCGGAAGATCAGCCGGGAGGAGGCGGAGAAGATAGTGGCGGAGGTCTTCGACTCGTGTTTCAATGACCACGCCCCCTTCGAGCGCATCCCACACTCCCAGAAGGACGCTAAATTTGCCCACAGAAATTACCAGAACAGAAGTCGATACTACGCAAACATTTAGTGCACAGCTTGTCCTCTGGGACACATTTTGGACATTAATTCTGTACAAGAAGATCATAAGTAGTGAAAGTCAAATATCAGAAGAGTGTTTTTTAAATTTTTGTCCCGTTTGTCCGCTTATTTTCCTTTAAATACAGCTGATTTAAATTCAAGCCAATTAAATCCTTCTTAACATTGAGACGAAGCCAAAGCTTGTTCAAAGTCAATTCCAGCACACTTTAGACCCTCCTTTTAAAGAAGTTTGCAAATGGCCACGTCGGTTACATGTCATTGTTGACATCCTCAATGGACGTCGGCATTCAAAGAATCTTCTAATGAGTCAGACAAAGTCGTGAGGGAATTGGCGTCGTAATCCCTCCTCCATGGCCGCTATCTCAAAGACGCCACGCGCGTCTAATCTGAGACGCAGGATGATCACGTTTTACAAGCTCGGAGAGAGGAAATGACAACAAGCTCCTCAAGAAAAGAAAAAAAGAACATAAGGAGAATGATATTTGGTTGTTCCCGACACACAAGTTGACTAAACAAATCATGCAAAACAACATGATTATTACAGAATCAAATGCAAGATAATAATTGTCATTGAATTATATTTATTGTATTAAAACAATAAATCCCTTGGTGCATACATGTCTTCTTCCTGCAGTACTTGTGTCACACTGTAGATGGCACTGTTGCACCACTTCAAACTGATGATACATTTTATGAAGTCCTATTAGATGAGTGTCTGTGACAATGTACATACAGTATGTTAGTTTTTAGTCAAAAGTAAATATAATGCAGTCTGAAAAAGTAAAACAATGGTAAAAAAAAAACCTGATGATCCCCTGAGAAAAGTGTGTTGCTAATAGAATTACTTTATAACAATGGCTTTATGCTTTTTCCCACTGACGCCTGCATACTAAAAAGTCACTGATGATTTTTTCATTTTTTTAAAAAGGTTGAAAAACGCTATACATTTGAAGACTAAGCTTGGTTTTTTGCTTTGGTATCAATATGTCAGCCTTTTTCTTATTTTTAATCATATAATTTCAGTTTTTGGCAAATTTTCTTCTAGTTAGATTTTATTTTTAGATTCACCCCTGATTTTTTCCTAAATGTTTGCAATTTTTTTCCCCAGGATTTTTTGTTTGTTTAATTTTAGAATATGTATTAAATTCTTTACTCTTTAATTTAGTTTAATTATATTTTTTAAAATTGTCTTCCAGTTTTTGCTGAGTTTTCATTCCAGTTAGATTTTATTTATTTTGTTTTTTGAGTATGATTTTTTGGCATTTTTTTTTTCCTGTAAATGTTTGTAAAAATGTATTTAAACATTTTCACAGTTTTTCCACGGTTTTTATTTTATTTCTGAAAATTTCTTGCCCCCTTTTAAATTTTTGTTTGTTAGTTGTTTTTTTTAATAATTTTCGACTGGATTTTGCTGAGTTTGTTTTCCAGTTAGATTTTATTTTTTAGAAATGTTTTCCCCGATTTTTAAAATGTTTAAAAAAAATATTTCCCACATTTTGGGTGTGTTTTCCTGTAAAAATTACTTGTTTTGTTTATTTAAGTTTATTTTTAGAATTTAGTTTAAAATATTTTATGGTGTTTCAATCCAGTTAAATTTTATCTTTAGAATTTCTGTAAATTTTATTTCAAAATTTTCACAGTTTTTCCACGGTTTTCATTTTATTTCTGAAAATTTCTTGCCCCATTTAAATTTTTGTTTGTTAGTTGTTTTTTTATTTGTATTTTTTGAAATAATTTTCGACTGGATTTTGCTGACTTTGTTTTACAGTTGATTTTATTTTTAGAAATGTTTTCCCCGATTTTTTAAATGCTTTAAAAAAAAATATTTCCCACATTTTGGGTGTGTTTTCCTGTAAAATGACTTTTTTTTCTTCTTTGTTTAATTTTAGAATTTAGTTTAAAATATTTTATGGTGTTTTAATCCAGTTAAATTGTATTTTTCGAATTTCTGTAAATTTTGTTTCAAACATTTTTTGGGTAGAATTTTAGTTTTTGTTTTCCAATTAGATTTTATTTTTTTCAAAATGTTTTCCCAATTTTTTTTTAAATGTTTGAAAAAAACATTTCCCACATTTTGTGTGTGTTTCCTGTAAAATAACTTTTTTTTTCTTTGTTTAAGTTTATTTTTAGAATATATTTTAAAATATGTTTTGGTGTTTTAATACAGTTACATTTTATTTTTAGAATTTCTTTGTCCCCATTCGTTTGGTTTGTTTAATGTCATTTTTAGAATATACCACTGGCCAACAAAAAGCTACAAACTCATGCTTTTAAGGTAAGTAACCTTCATCAACACCCTGTTTTAACATGTAATTATTGCTTTAAATCAACATTTTGTGTAGTCAAATGTAACAACATATGTACTATTTGACACACAATAGAACAGGATTCTGCCTGGAAATCTTCAAATAAGCCAATAGGTTTTGCTGAACTTTCAATTGTTTGCATTACGTACAGCGTGGCCAAGTGATGACAACTATGGATTAATATTAATATAACATTACAGCTCTTGGGGACAAAAGCCGGCAGCAGACATTGTGATCCAATTAGGATGCTTCCGCACCACTGCTGCACCACTAATGAATTCTTCACGTTAATTAAACGGCGGGCCACATTTAAGCGTGTGAGGACACCTGCTTGCCTGTGTGAAATTGTAAGGTGTCTCTTCATCTGGAACATGTTGCATGAATCATTCAGCTGGGGTTGCAACAAGAACTAACCAATATCATGTCTTCTCTTTTGCAGCAGCTGGTGTCCCACCAGGCTCCACTCTAGGACCATCTACTTTAAAGATCTAGGACTATTTACTACTGTTGACCTGTCATTGTTACGTAAAGTGCTATCATTCATAAGAGTGCTAATGGTGCAAGGAAAAAAGTTGAGATGATTATAATTCAGCGCACTAATTCTCCAGAGGCGGATTGATTTGCATGCCCAAATCAGCCTCTAAGCTGACAATTAACTTCCACGGCAGGGGAGATCTGTGGGGGTCCTGGGCATGCAAATCTAGTAATTATGAGTGCCAGTTGAGGATTAATTAAGAAGGTGTTTAAAGTTGGCAGAGAGCAGCTTTCAAACAATGCTTATGTGCGTGTCAGGTGGGGAATAAATGCATACCGTAAAAGGAACAACATGTTACCTGGGGATAGGTTGATTGGCAACACTAAATGGTCCCTCGTGTGTGAATGGTGTCTGTCTGTGTTGGCCCTGTGATGAGGTGGCGACTTGTCCAAAGCTACGAACAATGGGAGACCGGGCTTTCTGCGCCGCCGCTCCCAGTCTGTGGAACGCTCACCCTGACCACCTGAGGGCACCACGGACTGTGGATGCTTTTAAAAATGGCTTAAAAACCCTTCTTTTTAAAAAAGCCTCTTTTTTTTTAGATATATGCGTGCTAGTTGTAGTTTTTATTTTTATTAATTTTTATTATCTTTTTATTTTTATTTTTTTTATTTAAAAAAAAAAATTAATACAGTGTAGCACTTTGAGGTTGTTTCCTCAATGTAAAGTGCTTTTTACAAATACAATCTATTAGTCACCGTGCGTGACTGCTCGCCGTCTGTTCGCTGTTGCGAAAAAGCTAAGTAGCGCTCTATCTGTGTGCTTTTAATTGTTCTAAAGCTTTCTTTATCACTTCTCAAACATTTTTAGTGGTACTATTTAACTTGCAAATCACCCGATCTCTGTCCCACCACCCTTTCCTCAGCTAGCCAGCTGCTAAGCTAGCGCGGAGAAAGGCAGCGCCGGTCAGTAAGAAGCTACTCCTACAGACCGCGACCACTTCCCTGAGGACAGCAGGAACTTCACTCGGTGACAGAAAACACTGTGAGTAATGGCTTCCTGTGCGTCTTGCACCATACTCACGGAGAGGTTGGCTCTGCTAGAGGGCCGTGTCCGCCAGTTAGAGCAGAGTAATGTCGTAACTTTAGATGTTGCGGACACATCTGCTAGCGTTAGCTGTAGCGAGCTAACTAGCCCAGCTTGTAGCAGTCCTAAGCGGCCTACAAGCTACGGTGTACCGGTTGAGACGCATAATAGATTTAGCTCTTTAGCTAGTCCTACACCCCAGTCTACCGGGCACCACACCTTAGTTATAGGGGACTCCATCACCCGAAACATAAAGCTTAGCAAACCAGCCACAATAAAGTGTATCCCCGGGGCCAGAGCACCTGACATTGAAGCTAATCTTAGGGAGCTAACTCGCAACAGGCCTAGTAAACACGTACGACAGGCTAATCGCACCACTAATTATGCGAATATAGTTGTACACGTTGGCTCCAATGACACTAGAATGAGACAGTCAGAGATTACAAAGAGAAACATAGCCAGGACTTGTGATCTCGCCAGAAAGATGTCCAGGCATCGAGTAATTGTCTCTGGCCCCCTGCCTGCGAGAGGCAATGATGAGAGATATAGCAGATTAGTCTCGCTTAACAAGTGGTTGGCTAGCTACTGTAGGACGCAGGGACTAACGTTTATTGATAACTGGCCCTCTTTCTGGGGCAAACCAGGCTTGCTGATGAGAGACGGCCTTCACCCTAACCAGGAAGGCGCCATCATCCTGTCTAGAAACATAGACTACTATTTAAGTCTCACTTGACTGACTACACTAGAGCAAGCCCGGTCACAGGCAATTACAATGTCTGTTAGTCCGGGTGAGGAGTCAGTTAAGCTAGAACTAGCCAGCGCCAGGCTGGATAATCCATGTACGCATAGCAATTCTCTTAGAATAATACACAATTCACATAATGTTTTTTCTGTTGTGTCTGTGTCAGAGGTGGACATGCATTCTACTGAGGTGGCAAATTATGATATGTCCAGTCTATTGCAGCACCAAGCAAACAATCGGAAAATTCCCGTCATATCAATTCCTAGATATGGTCGAAACTATTTAAAGTGCACTACGCATAATAAACGCAACATTGTTAATATTGCCACTACGGATAATCTTAACAAAAACTCGTCAAAACAGCCCAATACCTATAATATGGGCTTTTTAAACATAAGATCATTGTCTCCCAAGGCGTTATTGGTTAATGAGGTCATTAGAGACAACAATCTTAACGTCATTGGTCTTAGCGAAACCTGGCTCAAACCGGACGAATTTTTTGCGCTCAATGAGGCATCTCCTCCTAACTATACGAATGCGCATGTTGCCCGCCCTCTTAAAAGGGGAGGGGGTGTCGCACTAATATACAATGAAAATTTCAACCTTACCCCTAACCTAAATAATAAATATAAATCGTTTGAGGTGCTTACTATGAGGTCCGTCACACCGCTACCTCTCGACCTGGCTGTTATCTACCGCCCCCCTGGGCCCTATTCGGACTTTATCAATGAATTCTCAGAGTTCGTTGCTGATCTAGTGACGCACGCCGACAATATAATCATAATGGGGGACTTTAATATCCATATGAATACCCCATCGGACCCTCAGTGCGTGGCGCTCCAAACCATAATTGATAGCTGTGGTCTTACACAAATAATACATGAACCCACGCATCGCAACGGTAATACAATAGATCTAGTGCTTGTCAGGGGTGTCACCACCTCCAAAGTTATGATACTTCCATATACTAAAGTAATGTCCGATCATTACCTTATAAAATTTGAAGTTTTGACTCTTTGTCAACAAGCTAATAATAATAATAACTGCTATAGCGGCCGCAACATTAATGCTGCCACAACGATGACTCTTGCTGACCTACTGCCTTCGGTAATAGCACCATTCCCAAATTATGTCGGCTCTATTGATAAACTCACTAACAACTTTGACGATGCCTTGCGCGAAATTATTGATAGTATAGCACCGCTAAAGCAAAAAAGGGCCCCTAAAAGGCGCACCCCATGGTTTACAGAAGAAATTAGAGCTCATAAATTATCATGTAGAAAACTGGAACGCAAATGGCGCGCGACTAAACTTGAGGTTTTCCATCAAGCATGGAGTGATAGTTTAATAACTTATAAACGCATGCTTACCTTAGCTAAAGCTAAATACTACTCAAATCTCATCCGCCTCAACAAAAACGATCCTAAATTTCTGTTTAGTACAGTAGCATCGCTAACCCAACAAGGGACTCCTCCCAGTAGCTCCACCCACTCGGCAGATGATTTTATGAATTTCTTTAATAAGAAAATTGAACTCATTAGAAAGGAGATTAAAGACAACGCATCCCAGCTACAACTGGGCTCTATTAACACAAATACGACTGTATATACGACGGACACTGCCCTCCAAAATAGTCTCTCTATTTTTGATGAAATAACATTAGAGGAATTATTACAGCGTGTAAGTGGGATAAAACAAACAACATGTTTACTTGACCCACTTCCTGGGAAACTTATCAAGGAACTGTTTGTATTATTAGGTCCATCAGTGTTAAATATTATAAACTTATCACTTTCCTCCGGCACTGTTCCCCTAGCATTCAAAAAAGCGGTTATTCATCCTCTGCTCAAAAGACCTAACCTCGATCCTGACCTCATGGTAAACTACCGACCGGTCTCCCACCTTCCGTTTATTTCCAAAATTCTCGAAAAAACTGTTGCACAGCAGCTAAATGAACACTTAGTGACTAACAATCTCTGTGAACCTTTTCAATCCGGTTTCAGGGCAAATCACTCTACGGAGACAGCCCTCGCAAAAATGACTAATGATCTATTGCTAACGATGGATTCTGATGCGTCATCTATGTTGCTGCTTCTTGATCTTAGCGCCGCTTTCGATACCGTCGATCATAATATTTTATTAGAGCGTATCAAAACACGTATTGGTATGTCAGACTTAGCCTTGTCTTGGTTTAACTCTTATCTTACTGACAGGATGCAGTGCGTCTCCCATAACAATGTGACCTCGGACTATGTCAAGGTAACGTGCGGAGTTCCCCAGGGTTCGGTTCTTGGCCCTGCACTCTTTAGTATTTACATGCTGCCGCTGGGTGACATCATACGCAAGTACGGTGTTAGCTTTCACTGTTATGCTGATGACACTCAACTCTACATGCCCCTAAAGCTGACCAACACGCCGGACTGTAGTCAGCTGGAGGCGTGTCTTAATGAAATTAAACAATGGATGTCCGCTAACTTTTTGCAACTCAACGCTAAGAAAACGGAAATGCTGATTATCGGTCCTGCTAGACACCAACATCTATTTAATAATACCACCTTAACATTTGACAACCAAACAATTAAACAAGGAGACTCGGTAAAGAATCTGGGTATTATCTTCGACCCAACTCTCTCGTTTGAGTCACACATTAAGAGTGTTACTAAAACGGCCTTCTTTCATCTCCGTAATATCGCTAAAATTCGTTCCATCTTGTCCACTAGCGACGCTGAGATCATTATTCATGCGTTCGTTACGTCTCGTCTCGATTACTGTAACGTATTATTTTCGGGCCTCCCTATGTCTAGCATTAAAAGATTACAGTTGGTACAAAATGCGGCTGCAAGGCTTTTGACAAAAACAAGAAAGTTTGATCATATTACGCCTATACTGGCTCACTTGCACTGGCTTCCTGTGCACTTAAGATGCGACTTTAAGGTTTTACTACTTACGTATAAAATATTACACGGTTTAGCTCCAGCCTATCTCGCCGATTGTATTGTACCATATGTCCCGACAAGAAATCTGCGTTCAAAGAACTCCGGCTTATTAGTGATTCCCAGAGCCAAAAAAAAGTCTGCGGGCTATAGAGCGTTTTCTATTCGGGCTCCAGTACTCTGGAATGCCCTCCCGGTAACAGTTAGAGATGCTACCTCAGTAGAAGCATTTAAGTCCCATCTTAAAACTCATTTGTATAATCTAGCCTTTAAATAGACCCCCCCTTTTTTAGACCAGTTGATCTGCCGTTTCTTTTCTTCTCTCCTCTTCTCCCCTGTCCCTTGCGAGGGGGAGTCGCATAGGTCCGGTGGCCATGGATGAAGTGCTGGCTGTCCAGAGCCGGGACCCCGGGTGGACCACTAGCCTGTGCATCGGTTGGGGACATCTCTGCGCTGCTGACCCGTCTCCGCTCGGGATGGTTTCCTGTTGGCCCCGCTGTGGACTGGACTCCCGCTGATGTGTTGGATCCACTGTGGACTGGACTTTCACAATGTTATGTCAGACCCACTCGACATCCGTTGCTTTCGGTCTCCCCTAGAGGGGGGGGGTTACCCACATATGCGGTCCTCTCCAAGGTTTCTCATAGTCATTCACCGACGTCCCACTGGGGTGAGTTTTTCCTTGCCCGTATGTGGGCTCTGTACCGAGGATGTCGTTGTGGCTTGTACAGCCCTTTGAGACACTTGTGATTTAGGGCTATATAAATAAACATTGATTGATTGATTGATTATTGTTATTATTATTACCCCGCCTTCCGCCCGAATGCAGCTGAGATAGGCTCCAGCACCACCCGCCAACCTGAACGGGACAAGCGGTAGAAAATGGATGGATGGATGTTGAGAAGGATAAAAACAATGCCGTTTCTTACTGTAGTCGACATGTGTGTCCGCTAGGTGGCAGTAATGGCAAACGCAAGCGCCCATCAAAGTGAAAGGAAGCAGAAGTAGTAGTAGTACCACCTTATGGTCACCAGATGGCAGCATCATGACATCTGGCTACATTCACACGGCGCCAATCTACATTTCTGCCAGTAGGTGCTCGGACGGGCGGTAAATCTGACGCTACTTTTCTGAAGCCGGTTAACCCCTTAAAGGAATAATTATTTAGCCTAAGCCCCGTTTCAGCCACACTAAACCATCGTTTAAGGTTCCCCTCCTCTGACAATTTTTACGCGGGTAAGTGCGCCGTGTATTTCTTTAATCTCCGGCTCTTAGCTTTGTATGGACTCATTGATCGTTTACAAACTGAGTTCGGAGCTGAAGTGACGCCAGAAAGACTGCGCCCCACACAGGAAGTGATGTCAGAAAGAACATTGATCGTCTACAAACTGAGTGACGTCAGAAAGAACATTGATGTTTTTTTTTATAATTTTCGATTGGATTTTGCTGAGTTTTTTTTCCAGTTAGATTTTATTTTTACAAATGTTTTCCCCGATTTTTAAAATGTTTAAAACAAACATTTCCCACATTTTGGGTGTGTTTTCCTGTAAAATTACTTTTTTGTTCTTTAAGTTTATTTTTAGAATTAAGTAAAAAATATTTTATGGTGTTTTAATCCAGTTAAATTTTATTTTTTAGAATTCCTGTAAATTTTATTTCAACATTTTCACAGTTTTTCCACCGTTTTCATTTTATTTCTGAAAATGTCTTTCCCCCATTTAAATTTGTGTTTGTTAGTTGTTGTTTTTTGTAATTTTCGACTGGATTTTGCTGAGTTTGTTTTCCAGTTAGATTTTATTTTTAGAAATGTTTTCCCCGATTTTTTAAAAGTTAAAAAAACTAATTTCCCACATTTTGGGTGTTTTTTCCTGTAAAATTACTTCTTTTTTTTTCTTTAAGTTTATTTTTAGAATTTAGTTAAAAATATTTGATGGTGTTTTAATCCAGTTAAATTTTATTTTTAGAATTGCTGTAAATTTTATTTCAAAATGTTCAGTTTTTCCACGGTTTTCATTTTATTTCTGAAAACTTCTTGCCCCCATTTAAATTTATGTTTGTTATTTTATTTATTTATTTTTTTCTTTTGTAATTTTCGACTGGATTTTGCTGAGTTCTTTTTCCAGTTAGACTTTATTTTTAGAAATGTTTTCCCCAATTTTTAAAATGTTTAAAAAATATATTTCCCACATTTTGGGTGTGTTTTCCTGCAAAATTCCTTTTTTTTTTTTTTTTTTTTTTTTTTAAGTTTATTTTTAGAATTTATTTTAAAATATTTTATGGTGTTTTAATCCAGTAAAATTTTAATTCTAGAATTCCTGTAAATTTTATTTAAAAATTTTCACAGATTTTCCACGGTTTTTATTTTATTAAATATTTTTGTTAAATTAACAGGTTTTAGCAGAAAAGTTGGGGGAAGTTACAGGTTGGTGTCACCACAGGAAGTTAGTTACAGGTTGGCGTCACCACAGAAAGTTAGTTACAGGTTGGCGTCACCACAGAAAGTTAGTTACAGGTTGGCGTCACCACAGGAAGTTAGTTACAGGTTGGTGTCACCACAGGAAGTTAGTTACAAGTTGGCGTCACCACAGGAAGTTAGTTACAGGTTGGCGTCACCACAGGAAGTTAGTTACAGGTTGGTGTCACCACAGGAAGTTAGTTACAGGTTGGCGTCACCACAGGAAGTTAGTTACAGGAAGTTAGTTACAGGTTGGTGTCACCACAGGAAGTTAGTTACAGGTTGGCGTCACCACAGGAAGTTAGTTACAGGTTGGCGTCACCACAGGAAGTTAGTTACAGGTTGGTGTCACCACAGGAAGTTCAACACTTTATTGGTCTCTCACGCCGTTTCTGGTCCAAATAATTTCAGTTTAAGCTCAAACGATGTACTAACATATAAAACGAGGTCAAACAATGTACTAACATAAAAAAACGGTGCTTTATTTACATGATTTTGAGCAAATGATTTATATTCATTTTGTGCGGTGAGATTCAGGAATAACCCTTGGGCCGTTCCAAGTGGCTATTATCAGCTTTAAGCTAGGCAAAGTTTGTCGCGGAAACGGACTTATTAATGACATATGCTGGCGTCGGGAGAGTTCGCTTGTTTTTGACATTTTGCCGGTTTGGCATTTCAATCTTCATTTTTGCTAATGATATGCGTGGTGTTAATTAAGCCCGCGTGATTAGCATAACAACTGCTGCACATTGTCCAGAGGTAAGAGCAGAGAGGCTCATTATTAAGTCCCAAGAGCGTTTGCCAACTAACTTTGCCATGCATAGATCTGTTTAAAATCCAGCTCTGGCCTAGGCTACATTTTATGGTTTAAAAAGATACAACTTTTTTTTATTTTAGATTTTAGGCAAATTGATGCACTTTAAATCTTTTCTGTTACAGACTTAAAAGCAATGAATAATACAGTTATTTTTTGTTTTAAGTTGATCCATACTTCTTTTTTGTTAATAAGGATACAATGATATGCAGAGGTGTACTTATAACAATTTTACAGACCAGGGGTGTTCAAACTGCGGCCGGATTGTTATCATATTGAATTTAAATATCTGACAGTCTGCCAATTTGTCATCATTTCATGCACAACGTGTGTAATTCAGGTCAGTGCCCATTATTTGTGCTTTCTTCTCCCTTTTGCACAGTATTTACTTATACGACCCAATCCAAACAACTTTCCCTAGTCATGGCGCAGAAAAACAATATTAACCAGCACAACAAGACGAGACATGGTCACACATAACACAACATGCTCCCTGAACTTTGTGAATATTATAAAAAATAAATGTCCAATCACCATAAATAAAATCAAAATGACACACATTTAAATCCATTACTAGGCACGCGAAATACAAAGCACTCTCCACACTTATCCATGTTTGGTGCATTTTAGCTGCTTGATATTTCTGATTGATTACAAAACTTTAAGGAGGTCATCATGGAAGTAAACAATGTAGGAGTTGAACTGTCACATACTTTCAATATCCAATTATATTAATTATATATCCATTATACTATGTACACACATATATATATATATATATATATATATATATATATATATATATATATATATATATATATATATATATATATATATATATATATATATATATATATATATATATATATATATATTTTTTTTTTTTTTTTTCTTATTAAATGTATTTGTTCTTTCATATTTGACAGAAAATAATACATGTTTTTTAAACTTATCTGACCATGCAACAAAGCATATTAACACAGGGGTGTCCAAATTGCGGCCCGCTGCTTCAGTTTCTTTGGCCCGCAGCATATTTTTGGACAAAAAAAACAGTAAGAATGTTACAAAAAAAGATTAAATGAGGAAAAAAAGCTACCAATTTAATGCTAATACCTCAGGAATGTCCAAACTATTTTCCACCGAGGGTGTCATACTAAAAAGTCAAAGTATGTAAGTTTTTAATTGCTTTATTTTGTGTATTCAAAGAGGGAAATTCGGGTCAGCTTTGTGTTATAAGTGATCTCAATGTATTATTGTTATTTAGTAGTCTCAAAAATTATGCTTTTCCTCATTACATTGTTTTTTTTGCTCTTTTTTTTATACCCCTGTAATAATGTCAGGCATAACACAAGTAAATATATAGGTAATGTCTCTTTTTAGCATTTCTTTTACAAAATACTAATACATCAAAATGGCCCACGCATTCTTAGATTTTTTAGTTTTGGCGAAAAAGTTTCTATTCAACAATTTGTACGCAAAACAATGAAATATGTAGGGAATGTGTAATAATATCATGAGATTAAACATTAAAATTCATACATGTTCACTGTAACAAGTGGATAACTGCAATGTGGCCCTCAATGAAAACCAGTTTGACACTTCTGGTTCACACTAATGTGGAAAAAATTAGATCCAGGTCCCTTACGGGCAAAATAATCAAAACTGACCTGCAGTGTGTAACCCAAACACGACACGATTGGATTGTGTATAAACTTGCTTCCTACTGTAATGTCACCTTCCTCTTTATTTCATTTGAAGGACGCCAGACTTCATTTTCCTCTGCCCTACTTTGTGAGATGTGGTGGACCAAACCGGCAGCCTGTGGGACTTCCGGCTCTCTGAGGGGGGGAGGAGATGGCCAGACAGAACTCGCCTGAAGGGTGAGTCAATTCAGTTTGACCTCTCGTCTGGTCTCCCGTGTTTGCTAGTCCTATTAGTGTCCGAGCAAGCTGCCAGATTTGTCACGGTCGTGTGACCGAGCTCTACCTGAATGCCAACCAATGTCTGCACTGAAAAAACATTCCTTTTGCACCTAATAGGTAGACAATGTGTGTCTAATCTCGAACGGGTTAGTGGTGTATTGGAAATTTTCTAATCAAGTAGTCAAACAAATTTGTATTTCTTTGATTTTTTGAAGAGCTCGAGCTGTTCAACAAGTCAAAGGTCACACTCATAGCAAGTATCAGTACGAGTGCGCCCTGAGGAAGAAGTGCATTGCTCTTTTACACTAAATACCAGATGGGAGTGGGGAGTAAGCGCAGTTTGAGAGGAGGGAGAGCATATCAATCAATTAATCAATCAATCAATGTTTATTTATATAGCCCTAAATCACAGGTGTCTCAAAGGGCTGCACAAGCCACAACAACATCCGCGGTACAGAGCCCACATATGACACAACAACAGAGGTAAGTGCCGACCGTTTAGACAATGGTGCACTGTCACTTTCACAGTGAGTCAATTCAGTTTGACCTCTCGTCTGGTCTCCCGTGTTTGCTAGTCTTGTAAGTGTCCGAGCAATCTGCCAGATTTGTCACGGTCGTGTGACTGAGCTCTACCTGAACAGCAACCAAGAGGATGTCTGCACTTAAATAACTTTCCGTTGGCACCTAATTGGTAGACAATGTTTGTCTAATCTCGAACGGGTTTGTGGTGTATTGGAAATGTTCTAATCGAGTAGTCAAACAAAATTGTTTGCATCTTGTTTCAACGGATCATCCTTGAGATGTTACAGCTTATTCGGAGTCCACCCGTGGTAAATTCAGTTGGTTGGACGTGATTTGGAAAGGAACACACCGGTCCGTATAGAAGGTCCCACACTTGACAGTGCATGGCAGAGCACAAACCAAGAAGGAAGTCCAAGGAATTGTCTCCAGGACTTTGAGACAGGATTGTCTGGAGGCACACATCCAGGGAAGGGTACACAAAAAGATCTGCTGCCTTCAAGGTCCCAATGAGCACAGCGGCCTCCGTTATCCATAAATGGAAGAAGTTTGGAACCACCAGGACTCTTCCTAGAGCTGGCCTGCGGTCTAAACCGAGCGATCAGTAGGGTGAAGGCTACATTTGTTGGTTTTCTGGACTTGTTTCTTCAGCATTGTCCACACGTAAGTCAGGACTTCAGGAAGGCCATTCTAAAACCTTCATTCTAGCCTGATTTAGCCATTGCTTTTGTCACGGCGCGGGCTCGATCCCGCTTGTCATCTGCAGCAAGGGCTGCCAGCACCCCCGTGGGCTGCCCGCCAGGACACACCCCTGCTTGCGTTGGCCGCATCACGCCCACATGCCGGCATCACGTCCACATGCCGGCGAGGCTGTGGGCGATCAGCAATGTGCACACCTGCGACTGATGAGGACGAGCGGTATAAGGACCAGTGGACTCAAGGATCCTTCCAGGAACTTAATCTTCTGTTATCTTTTGTAAGCACCCCGTGTCTGGCTTCCATCCCACGAACTCGCTCTCACCCTGTGACTTCCTTGTTACCGTGTTCTCCTGTGAGCCCCTGTGGTTCCCCTCTGGTTCTTTGGCTGCCCCCTTTTGGATTCTCGACCTCCTGCTTTGACACGAACTTTTGACTCCTCGCCATTCGCCCTGACCACCTGCCTGCCCCACGGACTGCCTTCTTGCCTTGTCCCTCCTCTCGATTCAACACTACGGTAAAACTTAGTCTAACACCACACATTCCTGAATTTTGGTCACACTCCATTCTCTAGTTTATTTATAGTATTGTTGTTGATTATTATATATATTTTAATATATATACTAAAATACATAGAGCTATACTGCCCCCTTGTGTCTGTGCCGTCAACTCCCTCCTGCAATACATAACAGCTTTACCACTTTTGACGTCCTGTTGGAACACCCAACTGCGCCCAAGACCCAACCTCCGGGCTGATGATTTTAGCTTGTCCTGAATAATTTAGAGGTAATCCTCCTTTTTCATTGTCCCATTTAAAGCAGCAGTTCCATTGGCAGCAAAACAGGCCCAGAGCATAATACAACCACCACCATGCTTGACGGTAGGCTTGGTGTTCCTGGGATTAAGGGCCTCACTTTTTCTCCTCCAAACATATTGCTGGGTATTGTGGCCAAACAGCTCCATTCTTTGTTTCATATGACATCACATGGACAAAGATAAGACCTTCTGGAGGAAAGTTCCAAAAATGGAGCTGTTTGGCCAACAACACCCAGCAACTGATTAGTGGAATTTCTTGCTTTATCAATGGGGTTGGAACCATCAGTTGTGTTGTGAATGAAAAGGTGTGTCCAAACTTTTGGCCCGTACTGTACACACTACTACTACTACTACTACTACTACGAGGGAATAATAATTTATCCACTTTTTAATGTAATTTTTTATATACTGTACATGTTACAGGTTATATATCTTTTATTATTGAATGTATCAAATGTGATGAATGTTTAATGGACCACAATGGAAACTAGCCTTTTGCCTTTTTTGTGCCATTCATTTGTCTTTTTAAAGCATTACATGGATTCAATTCTTTAAGATGTCAATAAACTTCTCAATCAATCAAAAATAATGAACAACAAATCAATGATTGCAGTGACAATCCTGTTTTTGGACAAGGACAAAAGACGGAAGTATATTCAGTCTCCTTAATAACAAAGGCTAAAATCACTTGGCAACAAGCACCGCTCTCATGAAACGTCTCTCAACTGCCAATGCCAGATATTTAAAGTTGTATTCATTACATTCCCAACTAATTAATGACATTTATTTACCAGTAATTTCGTTAGTAATTCAATGACATTTTTGGTAACTATAATGAATGACCTTTTAAAAGTAGTTTTCCCAAACATAAGCCACTTAAAGGCCTACTGAAAGCCACTACTACCGACCACGCAGTCTGATAGTTTATATATCAATGATGAAATCTTAACATTATAACACATCAATCAATCAATCAATCAATGTTTATTTATATAGCCCTAAATCACAAGTGTCTCAAAGGGCTGTACAAGCCACAACGACATCCTCGGTGTCGAGTGGGTCTGACATAATATTGTGAAAGTCCAACACATCAGCGAAAGTCCAGTCCATGGTGGGGCCAGCGGGAACCATCCCGAGCGGAGACGGGTCAGCAGCGTAGAGATGTCCCCATCTGATGGACAGGCTAGCGGTCCACCCCGGAGCAGAGTAGAAAAGAAAAGAAAAGAAACGGCAGATCAACTGGTCTAAAAAGGGAGTCTATTTAAAGGCTAGAGTATACAAATGAGTTTTAAGATGAGACTTAAATGCTTCTACTGAGGTAGCATCTCTAACTTTTACCGGGAGGGCATTCCATAGTATTGGAGCCCGAATAGAAAACGCTCTATAGCCCGCAGACTTTTTTTGGGCTCTGGGAATCACTAATGAGCCGGAGTTCTTTGAACGCAGATTTCTTGCCGGGACATATGGTACAATACAATCGTCAAGATAGGCAGGAGCTTGACCGTGTAGTATTTTATACGTAAGTAGTAAAACCTTAAAGTCGCATCTTAGGTGCACAGGAAGCCAGTGCAAGTGAGCCAGTATAGGCGTAATATGATCAAACTTTCTTGTTTTTGTCAAAAGTCTAGCAGCCGCATTTTGTACCATCTGTAATCTTTTAATGCTAGACATAGGGAGGCCCGAAAATAATACGTTACAGTAATCGAGACGAGATGTAACGAACGCATGGATAATGATCTCAGCATCGCTTGTGGACAAAATGGAACGAATTTTAGCGATATTACGGAGATGAAAGAAGGCCGTTTTAGTAACACTCTTAATGTGTGACTCAAACGAGAGAGTTGGGTCGAAGATAATACCCAGATTCTTTACCGAGTCTCCTTGTTTAATTGTTTGGTTGTCAAATGTTAAGGTGGTATTATTAAATAGATGTCGGTGTCGAGCAGGACCGATAATCAGCATTTCCGTTTTCTTAGCGTTGAGTTGCAAAAAGTTAGCGGACATCCATTGTTTAATTTCATTAAGACACGCCTCCAGCTGACTACAATCCGGCGTGTTGGTCAGCTTTAGGGGCATGTAGAGTTGGGTGTCATCAGCATAACAGTGAAAGCTAACACCGTATTTGCGTATAATGTCACCTAGCGGCAGCATGTAAATACTAAAGAGTGCAGGGCCAAGAACTGAACCCTGGGGAACTCCGCACGTTACCTTAACATAGTCCGAGGTCACATTGTTATGGGAGACACACTGCATCCTGTCAGTAAGATAAGAGTTAAACCAAGACAAGGCTAAGTCTGACATCCCAATACGCGTTTTGATACGCTCTAATAAAATGTTATGATCAACAGTATCGAAAGCGGCGCTAAGATCAAGAAGCAGCAACATAGATGACGCATCAGAATCCATCGTTAGCAATAGATCATTAGTCATTTTTGCGAGGGCTGTCTCCGTAGAGTGATTTGCCCTGAAACCGGATTGAAAAGGTTCACAGAGATTGTTAGACGCTAAGTGTTCATTTAGCTGCTGTGCGACAATTTTTTCGAGAATTTTCGAGATAAACGGTAGGTGGGACACCGGCCGGTAGTTCACCATGAGGTCAGGATCGAGGTTAGGTCTTTTGAGTAGAGGATGAATAACCGCTTTTTTGAATGCTAGAGGAACAGTACCAGAGGAAAGTGATAGGTTTATAATATTTAACACTGATGGACCTAATAAAACAAAAAGCTCCTTGATAAGTTTCCCAGGAAGTGGGTCAAGTAAACATGTTGTTTGTTTTGTCCCATTTACACATTTTAACAATTCCTCCAATGTTATTTCATCAAAGAGAGAGAAACTATTTTGGAGGGCAATGTCCGTCGTATATACCGTCGTATTTGTGTTAATAGAACCCAGTTGTAGCTGAGATGCATTGTCTTTAATCTCTTTTCTAATGACTTCAATTTTCTTATTAAAGAAATTCATAAAGTCATCTGCTGAGTGGGTGGAGCTACTGGGAGGAGTCCCTTGTTGGGTTAGCGATGCTACTGTACTAAACAAAAATTTAGGATCATTTTTGTTGAGGTGGATGAGATTTGAGTAATATTTAGCTTTAGCTGAGGTAAGCATGCGTTTATAAGTTATTAAACTATCACTCCATGCTTGATGGAAAACCTCAAGTTTAGTCGCACGCCATTTGCGTTCCAGCTTTCTACATGATAATTTCTGGGCTTTAGTTTCTTCTGTAAACCATGGGGTACGCCTTTTAGGGGCCCTTTTTAGCTTTAGCGGTGCTACAATATCAATGGTGTCGCGCAGGGCGTCGTTAAAGTTGTTAGTGAGGTTATCAATAGAGCCCACATAATTTGGGAATGGTGCCATTACTGAAGGCAGTAGGTCAGTAAGAGTCGTCGTTGTGGCAGTATTAATGTTGCGGCTGCTATAGTAGTTATTATTATTATTATTAGTTTGTTGACAATGAGTCAGAACTTCGAATTTTATAAGGTAATGATCGGACATTACTTTAGTGTACGGGAGTATCGTAACTTTAGAGGTGGTGACACCCCTGACAAGCACTAGATCTATCGTATTACCGTTGCGATGCGTGGGTTCATTTATTATTTGTGTAAGACCACAGCTATCAATTATAGTCTGGAGCGCCACGCATGGAGGGTCCGATGGGGTATTCATATGGATGTTAAAGTCTCCCATTATGATTATATTGTCGGCGTGCGTCACTAGATCAGCAACGAACTCTGAAAATTCATTGATAAAGTCCGAATAGGGCCCAGGGGGGCGGTAGATGACAGCCAGGTGCAGAGGCAGCGGTGTGACAAACCTCACAGTAAGCACCTCAAACGAGTTATATTTATTATTTAGGTCCGAGGTAAGGCTAAAGTTTTTGTTGTATATTAGTGCAACACCCCCACCCCTTTTAATGGGGCGGGCAATATGCGTTCCCGCATAGCCAGGAGGAGACGCCTCACCCAGCGCAAAAAATTCGTCTGGTTTGAGCCAGGTCTCGGCTAGACCAACGACATCAAGATTGTTGTCTCTGATGACTTCATTAACTAATAACGTTTTGGAAGACAATGACCTTATGTTTAAAAAGCCCATATTATAGGTAGTGGGCTGTTTTGAGGAGTTTTTGTTGAAAGTATCCGTAGTAGCAATATTAATAATGTTACGTTTATTATGCATAGTGCACTTTAAATAATTTCGACCATATCTAGGAATTGATATGACAGGAATTTTTAGATTGTTTGCCACCTCAGTAAAATGCATGTCCACCTCTGACGCAGAAAAAACATTATGTGAGTTGTATATTATTCTAGAAGAATTGCTATGTGTGCAGGGATTATCCAGCCTGGCGCTGGCTAGTTCTAGCTTAACAGACTCCTTATTAGCGCTTCTTTGTGGATTAGCATTTAGCTTTTTCGTTAGCCCCGCTAACAACAAAGCATTTAGCTTTGTTGTTAGCCCCGCCCGACACCCCCGCTTCTGCTTCCGAGCGCATCGCTTACGTCTCTTTCGCTGACAGTCTCCGCTGGTAGTCGACGCCGCTGCTTCAAAGGCCACTGCTGGATGTAGCTCGCGAAGAATTCCCAAGCTAGCGAGCAGGTCCATCGTACACGCATCTATCAGCCCAAAATGGCCCGATCTCTCCACATCCAGAATCGTAAGTCGGTCGTAAGTGATCACGGAGTGAACACGCTGTGAGCCAGCCATGAAATTGACTGAATTGAGGGGTATTTTTGCCAAATCGGTCTACACTTCCAGGAGCGCTCGCACGAAGCCGCTGCTCTGAAGCGCAGCCATCTTGGAAAATTTGCCAATACGGCCGGGTTAACTTATAAAGTGACATTTTAAATTTGCCGCTAAACTTCCGGTTCGAAACGCCTCTGAGGATGACGTATGCGCGTGACGTAGACCGGGGAACACGGGTATGCCTTCCACATTGAAGCCAATACGAAAAAGCTCTGTTTTCATTTCATAATTCCACAGTATTCTGGACATCTGTGTTCGTGAATCTGTTGCAATCATGTTCATTGCATTATGGAGAAGGAAGCTGAGCAAGCAAAGAAGAAAGTTGTCGGTGCGAAATGGACGTATTTTTCGAACGTAGTCAGCCACAACAGTACACAGCCGGCGCTTCTTTGTTTACATTCCCGAAAGATGCAGTCAAGATGGAAGAACTCGGATAACAGAGACTCTAACCAGGAGGACTTTTGACTTCGATACACAGACGCCTGTAGAGAACTGGGACAACACAGACTCTTACCAGGATTACTTTGATTTGGATGACAAAGACACAGACGTGCTACTGTGAGTATGCAGCTTTGGCTTCTAAACATTTGATCGCTTGACCGTATGTGCGCAACTTTTTTTTGCGTATGTACGTAACTTTTTTAAAATATATAAGCTTTATGAACCTTGGGTTAGGTGAACGGTCTTTTGGGCTGAGTGATTGTGTGTGTTGATCAGGTGTTTGAATTGTATTGGCGTGTTCTATGGAGCTAGGAGCTAGCAGAGGAGCTAGGAGCTAGCATAACACGTACCGTACCGTATGTGCGCGTCACGTACGTAACTTTTTTTAAATATATAAGCTTTATGAACCTTTGGTTAGGTGAACGGTCTTTTGGGCTGAGTGATTGTGTGTGTTGATCAGGTGTTTGAATTGTATTGGCGTGTTCTATGGAGCTAGGAGCTAGCAGAGGAGCTAGGAGCTAGCATAACACGTACCGTACCGTATGTGCGCGTCACGTACGTAACTTTTTTTAAATATATAAGCTTTATGAACCTTGGGTTAGGTGAACGGTCTTTTGGGCTGAGTGATTGTGTGTGTTGATCAGGTGTTTGAATTGTATTGGCGTGTTCTATGGAGCTAGGAGCTAGCAGAGGAGCTAGGAGCTAGCATAACACGTACCGTACCGTACGTGCGCGTCACGTACGTAACTTTTTTAAAATATATAAGCTTTATGAACCTTGGGTTAGGTGAACGGTCTTTTGGGCTGAGTGATTGTGTGTGTTGATCAGGTGTTTGAATTGTATTGGCGTGTTCTATGGAGCTAGGAGCTAGCAGAGGAGCTAGGAGCTAGCATAACAAACACGTAGGTGTTTTTATGCAGGATTAATTTGTGGCATATTAAATATAAGCCTGGTTGTGTTGTGGCTAATAGAGTATATATATGTCTTGTGTTTATTTACTGTTGTAGTCATTCCCAGCTGAATATCAGGTCACCCCCGGCTCTCACAGCATCTTCCCTATCTGAATAGCTTCAACTCCCCACTAGTCCTTCACTTGCACTTTACTCATCCACAAATCTTTCATCCTCGCTCAAATTAATGGGGAAATTGTCGCTTTCTCGGTCCGAATCTCTCTCACTTCATGCGGCCATCATTGTAAACAATAGGGAACTTTGCGTATATGTTCAACTGACTACGTCACGCTACTTCCGGTAGGGGCAAGCCTTTTTTTTTTATCAGATACCAAAAGTTGCAATCTTTATCGTCGTTGTTCTATACTAAATCCTTTCAGCAAAAATATGACAATATCGCGAAATGATCAAGTATGACACATAGAATAGATCTGCTATCCCCGTTTAAATAAAAAAAATTCATTTCAGTAGGCCTTTAAAAGCTCATTTAAATTGCTTTATTTTGACTCCCGAGAGCGGCCGTGGCCACTAGAGGTCACTGTTGCACCTCCTAATACCACAATATCTAACATTAACATGTGTAAGCCAGTGTCATCTACACATATTTGAATATGAACCAAAATATACATATTTATTTAGTCTTTCTTGCTGAATAGCAGCTTTTTTTGCAAAGCACTCGTGATGGAAAACGCAGACGGTTGCCGAGAGAGCGCGGATGGAAACATCCGTTCCAAGTCTTTGCCTTGCTGGCTCATAGCGGTTTTGCTGTGAGTCACGTACTCGTAATGCGATGTCTGCTGTACGCTTTGAAGGCCAGAGATAATAAGCAGACGCTGCTGGCCACGGCCATGAAAACACGCTCGCGTCGTCAAATCCAGGCCAACGCTCAGAAATGTCGGAACCGATTTGAAAATGTCCTCAAAGGAGACATGAGAACATAAATGCATTTTTTTTCTTTTTGGAAAGTCAATCAGTGTTTGCTCATGTGTTACAGCATGGGTGTCAAACTTGGCCAAGAAGGTGAGAAGCACTATGAACTTAAGGAATGTTCACCTTTGTGGTCTTCGCCAGCACGAGTTTTCTATGAAGGTAAAAGTGATTTACTTCATTCATATTTTCCAAAAAAATTCCTTGTTTTTTTGTTTGTTTTTTTAGGTTTTTGTACGATTCGGTCACGTCAGACCGAGACATGACCGTACTTTTTAATATCATGTGCACAATATTTGAATTTTTGTCATTTAAGTCCATCTATTTACACAAAAATATAATTTTTACAAAACTGTCTCAAACAATTAGTATGCTAATGTTAGTATGCTAACAGTTAGCATGTGTCAAGTACCGAGTTATATGACTCTGAGTTATTCCGCTGCAAAATTGGCTACAAAAAATAGCGTGTTCATGTTAGTATGCTAGAATGCTCATGTTAGCATGCTAACAGTTAGCATGTATAAAGTACCAAGTTATATGACTGATGTTTTCGGCTGTAAAATTTGAAAAAAAAAAAAAGTTAGCATGCTAGAATGCTAACCATGTGTCAAGAACCAAGTTATTTTAGACCGAGGGTTTCGTCTCGTCTGCAAAATTGGCTAAAATAATTTGCATGCTAATGTTAGTGTGCTAGAATGTTAATGTTAGCATGCTAACAGCTAGCATGTATAAAGTACCAAGTAATATGACTCTGAAGTGTTTGGCTGCAAAATTGGCAAAAAAAAAATTGGCATGCTAATGTTTGTATGCTAGAATGTTCATGTTAGCATGCTCACAGTTAGCATGTGTCAAGTACCAAGTTATATGAGTTGAGGCGTTCCGCTTCGAAGTTGGCTAAAAAAGTTAGCACTCTAATAGTTAGCATGTATCAAGTACCAAGTTATATGGCTCTGATATTTTCGGCTGTAAAATTTGAAAAAAATAAAGTTAGCATGCTGGAATGCTAACTGTTAGCATGCTAACAGTTACCATGTGTCAAGTACCAAGTTATTTTAGACTGAGGGTTTTGTCTGCAAAATTGGCTAAAATAATTTGCATGCTAATGTTAGTATGCTAACAGCAAGCATGTATAAAGTACCAAGTTATATGACTCTGAGGTGTTTGGCTGCAAAATTGGCTAAAAAAAATTAGAATGCTAATGTTTGTATGCTCGAATGCTCATGTTAGCATGCTCACAGTTAGCATGTATCAAGAACCAAGTTATATGGCTCTGATGTTTTCGGCTGTAAAATTTGAAAAAAATAAAGTTAGCATGCTAGAATGCTAACTGTTTGCATGCTAACAGTTACCATGTGTCAAGTACCAAGTTATTTTAGACCGAGGGTTTCGTCTGCAAAATTGGCTAAAATAATTTGCATGCTAATGTTAGTATGCTAGAATGTTAATGTTAGCATGCTAACAGCTAGCATGTATAAAGTACCAAGTAATATGACTCTGAGGTGTTTGGCTGCAAAATTGGCTAAAAAAAATAAATTAGCATGCTAATGTTTGTATGCCAGAATGCTCATGTTAGCATGCTCACAGTTAGCATGTGTCAAGTACCAAGTTATATGAGTTGAGGCGTTCCGCTTCGAAGTTGGCAAAAAAAGTTAGCACTCTAATGCTAACAATTAACATGCTAACAGTTAGCACGTATCAAGTACTAAGTTATATGGCTCTGATGTTTTCGGCTGTAAAATTTGAAAAAAATAAAGTTAGCATGCTGGAATGCTAACTGTTAGCATGCTAACAGTTACCATGTGTCAAGTACCAAGTTATTTTAGACTGAGGGTTTCGTCTGCAAAATTGGCTAAAATAATTTGCATGCTAATGTTAGTATGCTAACAGCTACTATGTATAAAGTACCAAGTTATATGACTCTGAGGTGTTTGGCTGCAAAATTGGCTAAAAAAAAAAAATTAGCATGCTAATGTTTGTATGCCAGAATGCTCATGTTAGCATGCTCACAGTTAGCATGTGTCAAGTACCAAGTTATATGAGCTGAGGCGTTCCGCTTCGAAGTTGGCAAAAAAAGTTAGCACTCTAATGCTAACAATTAGCATGCTAACAGTTAGCATGTATCAAGTACTAAGTTATATGGCTCTGATGTTTTCGGCTGTAAAATTTGAAAAAAATAAATTTAGCATGCTGGAATGCTAACTGTTAGTATGCTAGAATGCTAACTGTTTGCATGCTAACAGTTACCATGTGTCAAGTACCAAGTTATTTTAGACTGAGGGTTTCGTCTGCAAAATTGGCTAAAATAATTTGCATGCTAATGTTAGTATGCTAGAATGTTAATGTTAGCATGCTAACAGCTAGCATGTATAAAGTACCAAGTAATATGACTCTGAAGTGTTTGGCTGAAAAATTGGCAAAAAAAAATTTGGCATGCTAATGTTTGTATGCTAGAATGCTCATGTTAGCATGCTCACAGTTAGCATGTGTCAAGTACCAAGTTATATGAGTTGAGGCGTTCCGCTTCGAAGTTGGCTAAAAAAGTTAGCACTCTAATAGTTAGCATGTTTCAAGTACCAAGTTATATGGCTCTGATGTTTTCGGCTGTAAAATTTGAAAAAAATAAAGTTAGCATGCTGGAATGCTAACTGTTAGCATGCTAACAGTTACCATGTGTCAATTACCAAGGTATTTTAGACTGAGGGTTTTGTCTGCAAAATTGGCTAAAATAATTTGCATGCTAATGTTAGTATGCTAACAGCTAGCATGTATAAAGTACCAAGTAATATGACTCTGAGGTGTTTGGCCGCAAAATTGGCTAAAAAAAATTAGAATGCTAATGTTTGTATGCTCGAATGCTCATGTTAGCATGCTCAGAGTTAGCATGTATCAAGTACCAAGTTATATGGCTCTGATGTTTTCGGCTGTAAAATTTGAAAAAAATAAAGTTAGCATGCTGGAATGCTAACTGTTAGCATGCTAACAGTTACCATGTGTCAAGTACCAAGTTATTTTAGACCGAGGGTTTCGTCTGCAAAATTGGCTAAAATAATTTGCATGCTAATGTTAGTATGCTAGAATGTTAACGTTAGCATGCTAACAGCTAGCATGTATAAAGTACCAAGTTATATGACTCTGAGGTGTTTGGCTGCAAAATTGGCAAAAAAAAAATTGGCATGCTAATGTTTGTATGCTAGAATGCTCATGTTAGCATGCTCACAGTTAGCATGTGTCAAGTACCAAGTTATATGAGTTGAGGCGTTCCGCTTCGAAGTTGGCTAAAAAAGTTAGCACTCTAATAGTTAGCATGTATCAAGTACCAAGTTATATGGCTCTGATGTTTTCGGCTGTAAAATTTGAAAAAAATAAAGTTAGCATGCTGGAATGCTAACTGTTAGCATGCTAACAGTTACCATGTGTCAAGTACCAAGTTATTTTAGACTGAGGGTTTTGTCTGCAAAATTGGCTTAAAATAATTTGCATGCTAATGATAGTATGCTAACAGCTAGCATGTATAAAGTACCAAGTAATATGACTCTGAGGTGTTTGGCTGCAAAATTGGCTAAAAAAAATTAGAATGCTAATGTTTGTATGCTCGAATGCTCATGTTAGCATGCTCACAGTTAGCAGGTATCAAGTACCAAGTTATATGGCTCTGATGTTTTCGGCTGTAAAATTTGAAAAAAATAAAGTTAGCATGCTAGAATGCTAACTGTTAGCATGCTAACAGTTACCATGTGTCAAGTACCAAGTTATTTTAGACCGAGGGTTTCGTCTGCAATATTGGCTAAAATAATTTGCATGCTAATGTTAGTATGCTAGAATGTTAATGTTAGCATGCTAACAGCTACTATGTATAAAGTATCAAGTTATATGACTCTGAGGTGTTTGGCTGCAAAATTGGCTTAAAAAAATTAGCATGCTAATGTTAGTATGCTCGAATGCTCATGTTAGCATGCTCACAGTTAGCATGTGTCAAGTACCAAGTTATATGAGCTGAGGCGTTCCGCTTCGAAGTTGGCTAAAAAAGTTAGCACTCTAATGCTAACAATTAACATGCTAATAGTTAGCATGTATCAAGTACCAAGTTATATGGCTCTGATGTTTTTGGCTGTAAAATTTGAAAAAAATAAAGTTAGCATGCTAGAATGCTAACTGTTAGCATGCTAACAGTTACCATGTGTCAAGTACCAAGTTATTTTAGACCGAGGGTTTCGTCTGCAAAATTGGCTAAAATAATTTGCATGCTAATGTTAGTATGCTAGAATGTTAATGTTAGCATGCTAACAGCTAGCATGTATAAAGTACCAAGTTATATGACTCTGAGGTGTTTGGCTGCAAAATTGGCTAAAGAAAATTAGCATGCTAATGTTAGTATGCTCGAATGCTCATGTTAGCATGCTCACAGTTAGCATGTATCAAGTACCAAGTTATATGAGTTGAGGCGTTCCGCTTCGAAGTTGGCTAAAAAAGTTAGCACTCTAATGCTAACAATTAACATGCTAATAGTTAGCATGTATCAAGTACCAAGTTATATGGCTCTGATGTTTTCGGCTGTAAAATTTGAAAAAAATAAAGTTAGCATGCTAGAATGCTAACTGTTAGCATGCTAACAGTTACCATGTGTCAAGTACCAAGTTATTTTAGACCGAGGGTTTCGTCTGCAAAATTGGCTAAAATAATTTGCATGCTAATGTTAGTATGCTAGGATGTTAATGTTAGCATGCTAACAGCTAGCATGTATAAAGTACCAAGTTATATGACTCTGAGGTGTTTGGCTGCAAAATTGGCTAAAAAAAAATTAGCATGCTAATGTTAGTATGCTCGAATGCTCATGTTAGCATGCTCACAGTTAGCAGGTATCAAGTACCAAGTTATATGGCTCTGATGTTTTCGGCTGTAAAATTTGAAAAAAATAAAGTTAGCATGCTAGAATGCTAACCGTTAGCATGCTAACAGTTACCATGTGTCAAGTACCAAGTTATTTTAGACCGAGGGTTTCGTCTGCAAAATTGGCTAAAATAATTTGCATGCTAATGTTAGTATGCTAGAACGTTAATTTTAGCATGCTAACAGCTACTATATATAAAGTACCAAGTTATATGACTCTGAGGTGTTTGGCTGCAAAATTGGCTAAAAAAAATTAGCATGCTAATGTTAGTATGCTCGAATGCTCATGTTAGCATGCTCACAGTTAGCATGTGTCAAGTACCAAGTTATATGAGTTGAGGCGTTCCACTTCGAAGTTGGCTAAAAAAGTTGTCACTCTAATGCTAACAATTAAAATGCTAACAGTTAGCATGTATCAAGTACTAAGTTATATGGCTCTGATATTTTCGGCTGTAAAATTTGAAAAAAATAAAGTTAGCATGCTGGAATGCTAACTGTTAGCATGCTAACATTTACCATGTGTCAAGTACCAAGTTATTTTAGACCGAGGGTTTCGTCTGCAAAATTGGCTAAAATAATTTGCATGCTAATGTTAGTGTGCTAGAATGTTAATGTTAGCATGCTAACAGCTAGCATGTATAAAGTACCAAGTAATATGACTCTTAAGTGTTTGGCTGCAAAATTGGCTAAAAAAAAATAAATTAGCATGCTAATGTTTGTATGCTCGAATGCTCATGTTAGCATGCTCACAGTTAGCATGTGTCAAGTACCAAGTTATATGAGCTGAGGCGTTCCGCTTCGAAGTTGGCTAAAAAAGTTAGCACTCTAATGCTAACAATTAACATGCTAACAGTTAGCATGTATCAAGTACTAAGTTATATGGCTCTGATGTTTTCGGCTGTAAAATTAGAAAAAAATAAAGTTAGCATGCTAGAATGCTAGCTGTTAGCATGCTAACAGTTACCATGTGTCAAGTACCAAGTTATTTTAGACTGAGGGTTTCGTCTGCAAAATTGGCTAAAATAACTTGCATGCTAATGTTAGTATGCTAACAGCTACTATGTATAAAGTACCAAGTTATATGACTCTGAGGTGTTTGGCTGCAAAATTGGCTAACAAAAATTAGAATGCTAATGTTAGTGTGCTCGAATGCTCATGTTAGCATGCTCAGAGTTAGCATGTATCAAGTACCAAGTTATATGGCTCTGATGTTTTCGGCTGTAAAATTTGAAAAAAATAAAGTTAGCATGCTAGAATGCTAACTGTTAGCATGCTAACAGTTACCATGTGTCAAGTACCAAGTTATTTTAGACCGAGGGTTTCGTCTGCAAAATTGGCTAAAATCATTTGCATGCTAATGTTAGTATGCTAGAATGTTAACGTTAGCATGCTAACAGTTAGCATGTATAAAGTACCAAGTTATATGACCCTGAGGTGTTTGGCTGCAAAATTGGCTAAAAAAAATTAGCATGCTAATGTTAGTATGCTCGAATGCTCATGTTAGCATGCTCACAGTTAGCATGTATCAAGTACCAAGTTATTTTAGACTGAGGGTTTCGTCTGCAAAATTGGCTAAAATAATTTGCATGCTAATGTTAGTATGCTAACAGCTAGCATGTATAAAGTACCAAGTTATATGACTCTGAGGTGTTTGGCTGCAAAATTGGCTAAAAAAAATTAGAATGCTAATGTTAGTATGCTCGAATGCTCATGTTAGCATGCTCAGAGTTAGCATGTATCAAGTACCAAGTTATATGGCTCTGATGTTTTCGGCTGTAAAATTTGAAAAAAATAAAGTTAGCATGCTAGAATGCTAACTGTTTGCATGCTAACAGTTACCATGTGTCAAGTACCAAGTTATTTTAGACCGAGGGCTTTGTCTGCAAAATTGGCTAAAATAATTTGCATGCTAATGTTAGTATGCTAGAATGTTAATGTTAGCATGCTAACAGCTACTATGTATAAAGTACCAAGTTATATGACTCTGAGGTGTTAGGCTGCAAAATTGGCTAAAAAAAATTAGCATGCTAATGTTAGTATGCTCGAATGCTCATGTTAGCATTCTCACAGTTAGCATGTGTCAAGTACCAAGTTATATGACTGAGTTGTTGGGCTACATAATTGGCTATAAAAATGTGCATGTTAATGTCAAAAAGTACTTAAATCCCTGGTCAGACATCTACTTCATACAGACTTGGCACTTTTAAACAAAGCTAAAAAAAAATTAAAAATAGAATTAAAAAAAATCTTTCCACAATCTTTCCCTGGTGGAAAAAAGAAGTGTTTTTACGTAAGTCCTGAGCGAGCAGCTGTGGCCATAAATGACAGCGTATGCTTTTTCTCCCACTCATGTGTCTTGTGGGACCCTCGCCACCTTCTCTTCTCCTCCTACTTCTGGAAAAAACTGCTGAGAGCGACAACTTCTGGGCGTTTGCTTCTCGCAAGAAGGGCATTGTGGGAAATGTCTGAGCGGGCGGGCCGAGGGAGCGGAGGGTGTGACGTAACTTGCGTCGTATGCCAATAAAAACACCGGCAGGGTGGTTGCTAAAAAGTAACATCTGCTTGGTTTGGAGAGTCATCCACGTGTGCTAGAGGGAGCGAGTAGTACAAATGTCCACTAACATGTATGGCATTTCTTTCACTTAATAAACGTAAAGTTCTGTATGAAAAAACAACTAAATATGATAATACACATTGAATGACTCAGGGTATATTAGCAGCAAATTCCATGTGCTAGTGGGTGGTAGGTTCATGTGGTACAAATGTCCACTAACACGTATGCCATTTCTTTGACTAAATAGCATTTGCTAATAAATGTACAGTTCTGTATTTAAAAAAAACATACATATATATATATATATATATATATATATATATATATATATATATATATATATATATATATATATATATATATATATATATATATATATATATATATATATATATATATATATATATTTATATATATATATATATATATATATATATATATATATATATATATATATATATATATATATATATATTTATATATATATATATATATATATATATATATATATTTATATATATATATATATATATATTTATATATATATATATATATATATATATATATATATATATATATATATATTTATTTATATATATATATATATATTTATTTATATATATATATATATATATATATATATATATATATATATTTATATATATATTTATATATATATATATATATATATATATATATTTATATATATATATATATTTATATATATATTTATATATATATGTATATTTATATATATATATATATATATTTTTAATATATATATATTTATATATATATATATATATATATATATATATATATATTTATATATATATATTTATATGTACATATATGCTTTATATTTATATATATATATATATATATATATATATATATATATATATATATATATATATATATATTTATATATATATATGTTTTATATTTATATATATATTTATATATATATATATGTTTTATATT
>NC_084742.1:66666082-66683582 GCF_033978785.1 Entelurus aequoreus | reverse complement strand
TCATCCCAACACAATTGTTACAATCACCAAAAAGTCTTTTACTGTGGATCATTTTCACTGTACAAGCAGATATAAATATGCAACCATAAAACTGTTGTCTGTAAATGGAAAAGGTGATTAAACTACTAGAAATGTGCACATTACTAAATCATGAAGGGAAAATAAGCAGGAAAAGGAAGACAGGTGGCCTGGGACTTGTAGTGTTGGCTATGAGGGAGTGGATTTATGGTACAACACTGCCTCCTAGTGGAGATGTATGGCATGATGTTCTTCCATGCAACTAACATGACCCTTAAATGTACTTGTGATCTGCTCAGCTCATGATTCTCTCACACACACACAATTATAAATGAGGCCTTTTCAGTCCAAGGTTTGGCCAGACTAGACCGGAAAGTGAGGTCAGTCACAAGGAAGGGTCAAAGTTCAGAAGTATTTACAAAACGGGTGGGTCTTCTTTTTTCTTTACTGCCGACTCTTGAGCGAATCCACTAGCCTGTGAAGAAACAAAAAGGTATTTAAACGAGGCCTTCATGCTTGTAACATTGTAGCTAGAGATGTCCGATAATGGCTTTTTTGCCGATATCGTCAAACTCTTAATTGCCGATACCCATATATACAGTGGTGGAATCAACACATTATTATGCCCCGCTGGATGCATTAAACAATGTAACAAGGTTTTCCAAAATAAATCAACTCAAGTTATGGCAAAAAAAAATGCCAACATGGCACTGCCATATTTATTATTGAAGTCACAAAGTGCATTATTTTTTTTTAACATGCCTCAAAACAGCATCTTGGGATTTGGGACATGCTCTCCCTGAGAGAGCATGAGGAGGTTCGAGGTGGGCGGGTGTATTTTGTAGCGTCCCCAGGCATGTGATTTGACCACAATGAAAAAGACTGAAAAAAATGTGGGGTTTTTTCACCAATTTAACATGCTAAAATTAACAAAGACAGCACCATTTGAAGAAAATATTTTAGTGTTTAAAGACATGAAAACATCATTAATAGAACATACATAACCCAATGATCCTAATGAATCACTGTATATGCTTCAGTCCCAACAGTATTTAGTCACTAATATTTACATCTTGTGTTCATTTCACATCCACAGGTGTCACATTGATCAGTGTTATTATCTACAGTTTATTTACAGTATTACCACATTACTTCAGTTCATGTAATGTAAACATTTCATTCTTTTCGCCAAAATAGGATATACATTTATGAAAATAATTAAACATGTTTAGTAGGGATGTCCGATAATGGCTTTTTGCCGATATTGTCCAACTCTTTAATTACCGATATCAACCGATACATGCAGTCGTGGAATTAACACATTATTATGCCTAATTTGGACCACCATGTATGGTGAAGATAAGGTACTTTTAAAAAAATAAAAATAAAATAAGATAACTAAATTAAAAACATTTTCTTGAATAAAAAAGAAAGTAAAACAATATAAAAACAGTTACATAAACTAGTAATTAATGAAAATGAGTAAAATTAAGTGTTAAAGGTTAGTATTATTAGTGGACCAGCAGCACGCACAATCATGTGTGCTTACGGACTGTATCCCTTGCAGACTGTATTGATATATATTGATATATAATGTAGGAACCAGAATATTGATAACAGAAAGAAATGGGGGAGGGAGGTTTTTTGGGTTGGTGCCTTAATTGTAAGTGTATCTTGTGTTTTTTATGTTGATTTAATAAAAATAAAAAATTTAAAAAACGATACAGATAATAAAAAAAACGATATCGATAATTTCCGATATTATTGGACATCCCTAATGTTTAGTATTGTTTACTCATATTTGAAAATAGGAAATAATAATGTGAGGACACTGACATATTGCATGAAACAAGTGTGAAAATATTTACCTCCAAGATTGTTACACCACTGACAATAGTTTCAAGAGACTACATAAGAACTTAATATTACAAAATAGTATTATATGCAAATTTATTTCAAATAAATTGTTAACTGGATTCAATAATGCGACTCTTTGAATTTCATAATATATTTTCACGTGGCTTTTTATTTTTAGAAAAACCCATTTATATTTCGCAAAGCAATAATTGGTAAATATTTAAAACAAACATGCGTATTTCGCAAGCAAAT
Source organism: Entelurus aequoreus (assembly GCF_033978785.1). Classification (NCBI taxonomy): domain Eukaryota; kingdom Metazoa; phylum Chordata; class Actinopteri; order Syngnathiformes; family Syngnathidae; genus Entelurus; species Entelurus aequoreus. Next base: position 66,681,455 of record NC_084742.1, on the reverse strand, counting down.
ACTTTTTAGCTTACCTCATTATTAACAACCCTGTCTGCAACTGAAGTGGGCGGATCTTTCCTCTCCATGTCTACGGCAGTTGTCGATGTAAACAAAAGATGAAGTCCGTAAGGTTTGCTCACTTTCGGTTGACATCCAAAAGTACCAGCTAGTGAAAAGTTTGTTTTCCTTGCTTCAAGTTGTTTCATATGTTGTTGGCGTTTCGCATGTACTTCCAAAGCCTTGAAACCTCGTGATCCATAGTCAATATTATCATGACACCACGTGCACAAAACCTTTCCGGGACGATCGATTTTCCGAATAAAATCACCGAACAAAGTCGTAACTTTCTTCTTCCCAACAGTATCAGTGATTTCCCTTTCCATCCAGTCCCATCGGAACTTATTTTTGACATGTTTATCAATTTCTTTTACTCGTAAAGCGTCCTTTCTCTCGAGAACCGACATTGTTTACATATGGAAAATGGCCGTAGTAACCATTATGAATGATGACGTTATTAACGTCATCATTCATAACAGATGTCCTGATTGGTCACAAGGAACATATCGACCAATCAACTACGGCGTAATATAAACTACGTCTCGAATCTTGATTTAGGGTCGGGGAAAAAAACGGGAGATAATTTTTTTCCCCCCCGAGATTAAAAAAGACGGAATTCCGACTTTAGGCGGAAAAATCACATGCCTGGTCCCGGAAGGGTTAGTGCTGCAAGGGGTTCTGGGTATTTGTTCTGTTGTGTTTATGGTTTGTCGTTCTTGTTTGGTGTGGGTTCACAGTGTGGCGCATATTTGTGACAGTGTTAAAAGTTGTTTATACGGCCACCCTCAGTGTGACCTGTATGGCTGTTGACCAAGTATGCGTTGCATTCACTTGTGTGTGTGAAAAGCCGTAGATATTATGTGACTGGGCCGGCACGCAAAGGCAGTGCCTTTAAGGTTTATTGGCGCGCTGTACTTCTCCCTACGGCCTTTTAAAAAGTCATACATTTTACTTTTTTAAACCGATACTGATAATTTCCCATATTACATTTTAAAGCATTTATCGGCCGATGATATCATGGGACATCTGTAATTGTGGCCTACCACTCCATTGCTTCGTCCAGGCCTGTGCCCTTGGTGGCTGAGGTCTTGAAGATCTGCCACTTCCTGTCTTTGAGGGCGGGAAGACCCAGTGCGTTGGCCACCTCGGCGGGCGTCATGGCCTGGTCCATGTCTTGTTTGTTTGCAAACACCACCAGGATGGCCTTCTTCAGCTCCTCCTCCTGGACACAAGTAACCATGACAACGCTGCTAAACCCCCCCCCCCCCCCCCCCCCCTCAGCTATCGGGATGGAGTGACGCCACTCGCCTCCAACATGGCCACCAGCTCGGACTTTGAGATGCCCATTCTGTCGCGGTCGCTGCTGTCCACCACGTAGATGACGGCGTCCGTGTTGGAGTAGTAACATCTCCAGTAGGGCCTGTGTGGAGGAGACAGTCCGCTGAAGAGAACCGTGCTTTGTAGGGGTGTAACGCTACACAAACATTTGGGTTCGGTACAGTAAGAAAACAACAAAATATACATTTTTGGGTTATTTATTTACCAAATTTGCAAAATCTTCCACCAGAAATATTTTTCTTAGTGTAATATTTGATGTGAAGTAATGGGAACCTTGGATAGGTCAATAATTCATAATAACATTGATTTTGATTCAATATTATGTTTTGAGCAATGACAGTTTGAAAGAAAAACAGCTTTGTTTTATTAGTCAACATTGCAACTTTTTCTAAATTACATTTAACCTTTTTTATTTCGTTTTTGTTTATTTTAATAGTATTTTTAGAATGTGCCGTGGGCCTTTAAAACATTAGCTGTGGGCCGCAAATGGCACACTTTTGACACCCCTGCTATAGATAATAAAACATTAAATGTGATAAAAAGCAGTTTATCATAACTCTCTCTCTGTCTCTGCCCCTCCCTCACCAATGCTGCTGTTTGTTTTGTTTTTAACCCCTTCTTAACCCTGAACGTACATTGAAAACACACGCAACCCTAACTCAAAATGCCGGACATTTGAGGCATTTAAGAAACTCCAAAAGAGGACATGTCCGGTGAAAAGAGGACGTATGGTCAGTCTATCCTAGCCCGTTAGCTGCTAGCATGCCGTGTGTTGTGCCTCGGCGTGCATTGTTTACACAACGTGCGTTACGCTACTTAATATGTCCGTGTGGAAACTCGTTCGGTACACCTCCGAACCGAACCGGAACCCCCGTACCGAAACGGTTCAATACAAATACACGTACCGTTACACCCTTAGTGCTTTGTGTTCTTTTATTGTGTACCTGATACTTGTCTGTCCTCCCAGATCCCAAACCTGGAACTTCAGATTCTTGTATGTGACAGTCTCCACATTAAAGCCGATTGCTGCAAAGACAAAACAAACAAGTGTGTAGTAGTAGTAGTAGTAGTAGCCTTCAGAACCAACAATGTCTGTGCACTCTAAGGTAACGGGCACATACAGTTGATAGATCATGGTCATAGATCAGTGTTTTTCAACCTTTTTTGAGCTGAGGCACACTTTTTGTGTGCAAAAAATGCGGAGGCACACCACCAGCAGAAATACTTAAAAGACGAAACTCAGTTAATAAAAAGTCGTTGTGGCAATTGTTGGATATGACTTTAAAGCATAACCAAGCATGCATCACTATAGCTCTTGTCTCAAAGTAGGTGTACTGTCACCACCTGTCACATCACACCCTGACTTATTTGGAATTTTTATGTGTGTGTTTTACTTCTTGTCTTGCGCTCTTATTTTAGTGGCTTTTTCTCTTTTTTTGGTATTTTCCTGTAGCAGTTTCATGGCTTCCTTTGAGCGATATTTCCCGCATCTACTTTGTTTTAGCAATCAAGAATATTTCACTTGCTTTTATCCTTCTTTGTGGGGACATTGTTGATTGTCAAGTCATGTTCGGATGCACATTGTGGACGCCGTCTTTGCTCCACAGTAAGTCTTTGCTGTCGTCCAGCATTCTGTTTTTGTTTACTTTGTAGCCAGTTCAGTCTGGTTCTGCTTAGCCTTTCCTAAGCTTCAATGCCTTTCCTTAGGGGCACTCACCTTTTGTTTAGTTTTGGTTTAAGCATTAGACACCTTTTTACCTGCACGCTGCCTCCCGCTGTTTCCCACATCTATAAAGCAATTAGCTAGCGGCTGCCACCTACTGATATGAAAGAGTATTACACGGTTACTCTGCCGAGCTCTAGACAGCACCGACACTCAACAACAACACATCGTTTGCAAAACATATTTTTAATCCAAATAGGTGAAATTAGATCATCTCGCGGCACAGTTGTTGAAAAACACTGCCTTAGCCAATCAGATCACGAGTTGTCAGTAAGGCCTTCTTTACGCGTCCTGTGATTGGATACTCACTGGACAAGCGGTAGAAAATGGATGGTTTGAGCCGCGGCGGTGCTATGCAGACCAGCGGATGAATTGAACATAGCTACTTTTTTAACCCACAAAGAAGGAGAACAAAAGGTTGATTAGGTGTCAGATATATATTTGCAAGGCCATTTTCAAGAAGGATATTTAAAGAGAAAGTACATCTTTTTTTTTACAATTTAAATGTTGACAGTACCACATAAGATATGTTTTAATGGCAGATGCAGGTTTAACCTTGTGATATCACCTATTGTGGCCTTGTGGTTAGAGCAGTGATTTTCAACCACTGTGCCGCGTGAGATATTGTCTGGTGTGCCGTGGGAAATTATGCAACTTCACCTAATTGGTCCAAAAAATATTTTTTGCAAATCAATAATCATAATAATGTGCCGTTGTCTAGTGCCTGTGCTGTGTAGAGCTTGGCAGGGTGATCTTGTAATACTCCATACCAGTAGGTGGCAGCAGGTAGTTCATTGCTTTGTAGAAGTCGGGACACGTCGAGGATGGTTTGTCGTGATCCCAGTATGCAGAGCACAGCGGTAGACGGCGTGCGGGTAAAAAGGTATGTAACGCTTAAACCAAAAATCAACAAAAAGGCACTGTAGCATAGGAATGGCTATTTTAAAACCAAAGTAAAACTGAACTGGCTACAAAGTCAACAAAAACAGAATGCTGGACGACAGCAAAGACTTACAGCGTGTGGAGCAAAGACGGCGTCCACAAAGTACATCCGTACATGACAATCAACAATGTCCACACAAAGAAGGTTAGCGTACGCACAACTTAAATAGTCTTGATTGCGAAAACAAAGCAGGTGCGGGCAACAGCACTCAAAGGACGGTGTGAAGCTGCTACAGGAGAACACCAACAAAACAGGAAGGGTCACCAAAATAACAGCGCAAGACAGGAACTAAAGCACTACACACAGGAAACTCAAAATAAGGCACGACAACCTGGTGGAGTTTCATTTTTTAACCTTTTCTGCTGGTGGTGTGCCTCCGCTCAAAAAAGGTTGAAAAATACTTGGTTAGAGTGTCCGCCCTGAGATGGGTAGGTTGTGAGTTCAAACCCCGGCCGAGTCATACCAAAGACTATAAAAATGGGAGCCATTACCTCCCTGCTTGGCACTCAGCATCAAGGGTTGGAATTGGGGGTTAAATCATCAAAAATGATTCCCGGGCGTGGCCACCGCTGCTGCTCACTGCTCCCCTCACCTCCCAGGGGGTGAGCAAGGGTGATGGGTCAAATGCAAAGGGCAAATTTCACCACAACTACTGTGTGTGTGACAATCATTGCTACTTTAACTTTAAAGATTTTTAAATGCGCCAGAAAATAACCCGTTTTGTACACGGTTGATGTGCTTCAACCATACTGAAATGTCAATACCAGATCTTTATGGTCTAATATCCACACTTTATAGTTCAGGGGTGTCCAAACTTTTCCCACCAAGAGCCGCATACTGAAAAGTGTTGACATTTGTTTGTTTAAAAAGTGCTAGTAAGTATGGGGGAGACATTTTGAAATGTGTTTATTTTGAAAAAAAATAGCTAATAACTCATTTTTTAGAGCGAGAGAATACACTGTTATAGGTGACTAAGTATATTATTAATAGTTTACAAATCTCAGCTTTTTTGCTCTTTTTTTGACAGATGTTATTTGTAAATATACACAAAAATTCCGGTAGAAATGTATACCGTATTTTTCGGAGTATAAGTCACACCGGCCGAAAATGCATGATAAAGAAGGAAAAAAACATGTACCGGTAAGTCGCACTTTTTGGGGAAATGTGTTTGATAAAAGCCAACAGCAAGAATAGACATTTGAAAGGCAATTTAAAATGTCTAAAGAATAGTGAACAACAGGCTGAATAAGTGTACGTTATATGAGGCATAAATAACCAACTGAGAAGGTGCCTGGTATGTTAACATAACATATTACGGTAAGAGTCATTCAAATAACTATAACATATAGAACATGCTATATGTTCACCAAACAATCTGTCACTCCTAATCGCTAAATCCCGTGAAATCTTATACGTCTAGTCTCTTACGTGAATGAGATCAATAATATTATTTGATATTTTACGCTAATGTGTTAATAATTTAACACATAAGTCGCCCCTGAGTATAAGTCGCACCCCCGGCCAAACTATGAAAAAAACTGCCACTTATAGTCCGAAAAATACGGTATTTGCACCCAGTATCAGATTGATACCTGCTTGAGTTTTATTTGGAATCGGAAAGAGAATCAATGGTATTGCATATCACTACTGATCATGTCAGGGGCGGAGCTTCAGGGGAGGGCGGGCTTTTCGCACTGCTCGTGTCCAGAGGAGCTATGATCGTGCAAACCATAGACATCTTCTAAGGGTACGCAGCATGGAGCGCTACTGCCTACTGGCGCTGACGAGACGCGGGGCCGCCATCTTGGAGTGGTGATCCGCTCCACTCAGTGCAATTCATTTGGCAGGAGCAATGAACTTTCAGCGCATTTAATTCACTTTACCTCACTGAATACCACTGATTTTCACACGCTTTTTTGTCAGACGTGTAGCTATGATAAAGGACACATGTTTTATTATTCATAGTTTGCTCAACATTAATAGAATATTGTTATATGCTATAAGTGACCAGATGTCCCAGATCAAAACTGGGAATATAATCCCAGAGAAGGGGGGAAAAATGCTCAGCTATTTTGAAGTTGAAGAAACAATATGATGAGGTTATATATACATGCTACATAAACAATGTATGAATATATTAGATATCTATACATCTTATAGACTGTATCTCTGTTGCTGCAGCAGCAGAGAGTTTATTCTGTCTTGACACTTTGTATTGATATTTTGTATTACATTCTTCCCTTAAATGATCATGTTTACAGTGATTGTTTTATATGTATTTTTATGTACGTCGCTTTGGATAAAAGCGTCTGCCAAATACTTCAACATAAACATAACTTTTACAATCTTTATCTTCATCATTTATTTCAACTTTATGTTATTCAAGTATGACATCTTTAAATGTAATTAATTTAATTGACAAGCAATTCTATTATGGTCATACTCTTGTTTGCTAGCGGCTAGGATTTCAGTACTATTGAAGATCTTTGCTCCTTCTCAACTCTGTGGTTAACATTCTTTTCACAAAATACAACCAATAGTACATTAATGTTAAATCTTACTTGTGAAAAGTCATCCCCCGATTCCTAATTTCAACAGTCCGCTCATTTGAGCAGGAAAACGCTGAACACCATCTTTGTTTTCTACCTGTCAACTGTCAGTTTAGCATCTTTGTTTTCTACCTGTCAACTGTCAGTTTAGCATCTTTGTTTTCTACCTGTCAACTGTCAGTTTAGCATCTTTGTTTTCTACCTGTCAACCGTCAGTTTAGCATCTTTGTTTTCTACCTGTCAACCGTCAGTTTAGCATCTTTGTTTTCTACCTGTCAACCGTCAGTTTAGCATCTTTGTTTTCTACCTGTCAACCGTCAGTTTAGCATCTTTGTTTTCTACCTGTCAACTGTCAGTTTAGCATCTTTGTTTTCTACCTGTCAACCGTCAGTTTAGCATCTTTGTTTTCTACCTGTCAACTGTCAGTTTAGCATCTTTGTTTTCTACCTGTCAACTGTCAGTTCAGCATCTTTGTTTTCTACCTGTCAGCTGTCAGTTTAGCATCTTTGTTTTCTACCTGTCAACTGTCAGTTTAGCATCTTTGTTTTCTACCTGTCAGCTGTCAGTTTAGCATCTTTGTTTTCTACCTGTCAACTGTCAGTTTAGCATCTTTGTTTTCTACCTGTCAACTGTCAGTTTAGCATCTTTGTTTTCTACCTGTCAACTGTCAGTTCAGCATCTTTGTTTTCTACCTGTCAGCTGTCAGTTTAGCATCTTTGTTTTCTACCTGTCAACTGTCAGTTTAGCATCTTTGTTTTCTACCTGTCAGCTGTCAGTTTAGCATCTTTGTTTTCTACCTGTCAACTGTCAGTTTAGCATCTTTGTTTTCTACCTGTCAACTGTCAGTTTAGCATCTTTGTTTTCTACCTGTCAACTGTCAGTTTAGCATCTTTGTTTTCTACCTGTCAACTGTCAGTTTAGCATCTTTGTTTTCTACCTGTCAGCTGTCAGTTTAGCATCTTTGTTTTCTACCTGTCAACTGTCAGTTTAGCATCTTTGTTTTCTACCTGTCAACTGTCAGTTTAGCATCTTTGTTTTCTACCTGTCAACTGTCAGTTTAGCATATTTGTTTTCTACCTGTCAACTGTCAGTTTAGCATCTTTGTTTTCTACCTGTCAACTGTCAGTTTAGCATCTTTGTTTTCTACCTGTCAACTGTCAGTTTAGCATCTTTGTTTTCTACCTGTCAACTGTCAGTTTAGCATCTTTGTTTTCTACCTGTCAGTTTAGCATCTTTGTTTTCTACCTGTCATCTGTCAGTTTAGGCTGCTCGCCGGCTCCTCGTCACCACTTCAAGATGGCGGCCCAATTTCTCGCGCCAATGCTGCGTCTACTTATAACATGTCTATGGTGCAAACAGTTTATTTCTAATCACCGTATGCGGGGTCACACTGTAGTTTGCCCCAGTCACTATGCAAGACTGACTTTAGTGATTTAGTAGATGTAAAAAGTGAATATGTGTAAGTTACAAGTGGATCTACACAATGTCATTTGGGTAAAATGGTCATCAAGCCATCCAATGTCATCAGTCAATGTCAACAGAGAACAAGCTAGGTGAGTATTTTTACTACAAAGTGTGAAGAGTTCCTTGGGTTCTTCCTACGGCTCCGAGCAAACACGAACCCAGGTCACCTGCATCAGAGGCGAGCGCGCTGACTACCGAGCCTGGCCAATCCGCTTGATATCACAAGGTTTAAAAAGGGGCCGCTGGGTCGTGATGCACTTACTGGGAATGGTGGTGACAACCTCGCCGACCTGCAGCCGATACAAAATGGTGGTTTTCCCCGCGCCGTCCAAACCCAGTATCAAGATCCTCATCTCCTTGGTGCCAAAGAGGCCCGAGAACAGACTCGAGAAGAAACCACCTGGGGGAGTGGGAGAATCAGAATCAGACGTTCTTTGATAATCCCTTTCAAGAGCAGACAAACATTACAGGGAGACAGAACAGGATCAAACATTACAGGGAGACAGAACAGGATCAAACATGACAGGGAGACAGAACAGGATCAAACATGACAGGGAGACAGAACAGGATCAAGCATGACAGGGAGACAGAACAGGATCAAGCATGACAGGGAGACAGAACAGGATCAAGCATGACAGGGCGACAGAACAGGATCAAGCATGACAGGGAGACAGAATGGTAAATGGGTTATACTTGTACAGCACTTTTCTACCTTCAAGGTACTCAAAGCGCTTTGACACTATTTCCACATTCACACACTGATGGCAAGAGCTGCCATGCAAGGCGCTAACCAGCAGCCATCAGGAGCAAGGGTGAAGTGTCTTGCTCAAGGACACAACGGACGTGACGAGGTTGGTAGAAGGTGGGGATCGAACCAGGAACCCTCAGGTTGCTGGCACGGCCACTCTCCCAACTGCACCACACCGTCACCACACAGAACACGATCAAACATTACAGGGAGGCAGAACAGGATCAAACATTACAGGGAGACACAACGGGATCGGACAGAACAGGATCAGACATGACAGGGAGACTGAACAGGATCAAACATGACAGGGAGACGGAACAGGATCAAACATGACAGGGAGACGGAACAGGATCAAACATGACAGGGAGACAGAACAGGATCGCTGCCAGGTCTGCCAACTTCCAGTGCCCCTTACAAAAAAGGTGAGAAAACACTGGTGGGGGTGAGAAAAAAAATATTCAGTCTAAGCCTGGGCCCCTGGAGAGGGGGTGCAGACTGAGGCCAAGGGGAAAAAAACCTCATAGCCATAGCACACATAAGCATGTGTGTAAGAGGGAAACATTAAAGACATTAAAAGAGCAGAGCTGATGCAATCAGCCACTTCTACGTACAGCTACAAAAGTAAAAAAATAAAAACATATACACTGTGGTGGCCTCTGCTGTGTTCCACGCCATCGTCTGCTGGGTTGGGGGGGGGGAGCATGGCCAGAGACAGGAGCAGACCCAACAAAGCAACCAAGAGAGCCGACTCCACCCTCGGCCGCCCACCAACTCTCAGCCAGTGTCCAGTCTGCATGGATGAGCAATGAGACCGAGGATACGTCCAAGGAGACGGAGGTGTCCGATACCTGCTCATTCAGCCAAGACACTGTGAAGCTTGTCCAGCTCCGCAGTTCTGTTCTCTTCATCCACATCCCCTCCAGTCTCTCCAAACTCTGCAGTCCTGTTTCTTCATCCACATCTCCTCCAGTCTCTCCAAACTCTGCAGTCCTGTCTCTTCATCCACATCTCTTCTAGTCTCTCCAAACTCTGCAGTCCTGTCTCTTCATCCACATCTCTTCTAGTCTCTCCAAACTCTGCAGTCCTGTCTCTTCATCCACATCTCCTCCAGTCTCTCCAAACTCTGCAGTCCTGTCTCTTCATCCACATCTCTTCTAGTCTCTCCAAACTCTGCAGTCCTGTCTCTTCATCCACATCTCTTCTATTCTCTCCAAACTCTGCAGCCCTGTCTCTTCATCCACATCTCCTCCAGTCTCTCCGAACTCTGCAGTCCTGTCTCTTCATCCACATCCCCTCCAGTCTCTCCAAACTCTGCAGTCCTGTCTCTTCATCCACATCTCCTCCAGTCTCTCCAAACTCTGCAGCCCTGTCTCTTCATCCACATCTCCTCTAGTCTCTCCAAACTCTGTAGTCCTGTCTCTTCATCCACATCTTCTCCAGTCTCTCCAAACTCTGCAGCCCTGTCTCTTCATCCACATCTCCTCCAGTCTCTCCAAACTCTGTAGTCCTGTCTCTTCATCCACATCTCCTCCAGTCTCTCCAAACTCTGCAGTCCTGTTTCTTCATCCACAGACTATAAACACGGGAGCCATTACCTCCTCAGCATCAAGGGTTGGAATTGGGGGTTAAATCACCAAAATGATTCCCAGGCGCGGTCACTGCTGCTGCTCACTGCTCTCCTCACCTCCCAGGGGGTGAACAAGGGGATGGGTCAAATGCAGAAGATAATTTCACCACACCTTGTGTGTGTGTGTGTGTGTGTGACAATCATTGCTACTATATACACATATATATATAAATATATATATATACATATATATATATACACACACATATATATACATGCATACGTATACATACATATATATGTATACATACACACACACACACACACACACACACACACACACACACTAACTCTTAACTTAAATTCCAGCTAGTTAGCCAGGATTATCTTAGCATGATTGATTGATTGATTGAAACTTTTATTAGTAGATTGCACAGTGAAGTACATATTACGTACAATTGACCACTAAATGGTAAGGGAGGGGTCACACAATGTTGTGCTTATTCTTCAATGCACATTGCAACCACTTGTATTATTTAAACGCGTGTTCACTTCACAGCAAAACAAATGATTTAAACATTTAAAAGAGGGTTGACGTCACAAGAAAACAATGATTTAAACATTTAAAAAAGTGTTGACGTCACAAGAAAACAAACATTACTCCGGGCTAACAGCTAGCATGGCGCTAGCTAGCCGAACCACGTGTAAACTGTATGGCAAAAGTCAAACATTTGCGTTTTTAATGATACATCTAAAGTAAATAGACGCACGTATGCAAATGTTTGGAGAAAATTACCCATTTTGACGAAGACTCGGCTCTCGTACCGCAGCAGGAGGTTGGATTGGAAAATCCTTCTTCCGTGTGGTGACGTGTCGTCAGATGACGTCATCAACACGCGTACTTTATTTCGTCGCTGTCACTGCCCGCCCGGTTCACGCATGCGCGAAGATTACGTCACTTCCTGGAAGACGCTTCTGCTGTTTTAAGTGTTTTATTGACGTGTCGTACAAAACAAACAGCTTATTTAGTAGTAAAAGAGAAGTAAAATGCAGCATTAAACAGGTAGCTATAAATAATCAGGACATATTGCCGCAATTTAATCAATTTGGACTTTTCTGTCATTGCAATGAAGGACGCACGGGGGCGCTACTGACTCCCATCACGCCATGTCTTGTTTATGTGAGGATTTTTTTAAACGAGGCATCCATCCATCCATTTCCTACCGCTTGTCCCTTTTGGGGTCGTTTAACCTAAAATCTATGTTTCTTGTTTGTTTTTTAATTGATCAACAAACATTCATTTATAATTCAATGTCAAAGAAAGAAAACCAAAGCAAATACACAGTATTAAATATTAATAAATAATAATAATAAAAAATATGAAATAAATGTATAATTCACACAAAAAGTCAAGGCACTTTCAACGTCAAAGAAAGAAAACCAAAGCAAATACAGATAGAGTATTAAATATTAATAAATAATAATAATAAAAAATATGAAATACATTTATAATTCACACAGAAAGTCAAGGAACTTTCAACATCAAAGAAATAAAACCAAAGCAAATACAGAGAGTATTAAATCTTAATAAATAATAATAATAAAAAATAAAAAATACATTTATAATTCACACAAAAAGTCGATGCACTTTCAACATCAAAGAAAGAAAACAAAAGCAAATACAGATAAGAGTATTAAATATTAATAAATAATAATAAAAATATAAAATACATTTATAATTCACACAAAAACTCGATGCACTTTCAACATCAAAGAAAGAAAACAAAAGCAAATACAGGTAAAGTATTAAATATTAATAAATAATTTAAAAGCAAAAAAGAAATAAAAAGGGCCATCTAAATCATTTTTTAAAAAATTAACAGAGATATCAAGTTAAGGGCTTTTGTACTCTTAATCATTCTCCAAGATTTGATTGATAATTGTAAACCATTAAGCCAATTAGAAAATATAGGCTTTACTTTCATAAATCGACATTTTATCTAGAAAATATTTTGCCTGAAAACATTTTCTGTGTTACTGTGATAAAGTAGGTTACTCTGGACGCGGAATGCTAGTCTGATATCTTCTTAGGACCAGGACTCCGGTCAGAGAGTAGGACACAGAGACGCTTTCAGGCACTCTTTAATGGTGAAGTTGGACAAGTGTGGTATAGGTGTGTGTGTGTGTGTGTGTGTGTGTGTGTGTGTGTGTGTGTGTGTGTGTGTGTGTGTGTGTGTGTGTGTGTGTGTGTGTGTGTGTGTGTGTGTGTGTGTGTGTGTGTGTGTGTGTGTGTGTGTGTGTGTGTGTGTGTGTGTGTGTGTGTGTGTGTGTGTGTGTGTGTGTGTGTGTGTGTGTGTGTGTGTGTGTGTGTGGTCTAATGGGAACACGTACACAGAATGATTAGGATACATTTAGGCAATATAACATGCAATAATATAACAGGATATGTATAATGTTATATATAATATAATATACTCTACAATGTGTTATAAAACAAATGTACATGGACTACTAAAGCAGTCCATTAGAGATGAATGGAGAATAAGCACTGTTGATTTAAACGTGGTCTGTGTCGCCCTCTAGTGATAGGATAGGGTAACTACTGTGTAACAAGAAGTATTAACAGGGCGAAAGTTGAGCTGGCGTCAAACAAACACTCGGTTAAGGCTACATCTAACACATTATAGGCATTTTAGCATTAATAACCCTGCTATATTCGACGTAAACTTACATTTTAGCCGGGAACGCGCACAATGCTGTTTACACAATCACCCAAGAGCCCATATTACGCAGAAACGCTACAAACCGGAAATGACGTCTCAGACTAGATCGCCAAATTAAGAGCACAGGAAATCAAAATGCCATTTAAGGCTGCTGAGCACATCGTTCTGGTTTCTGTACGTTTGAAAAGAAATGATGCATTTTTAAATGACGTTTTGTTTGTATACAATGGTGTTGTTGTTGAACACTGGGCCTATATTTACAATATGCAAACTCAGTGACGCACTTCCCATACGATATAACTCAATATTTAACAAAAGATTGAGCAATTCACATAATAAATCAAATTAAATGCAATCGTCATATAAACAAAGCCTGGTATTAAAAATATAAGAGACAATATATACACATGAAAAAATAAAGTACATCTATTAAAAACTGGGCTTATCTAAAAGAACTTAAATTCCTCCAATGAATATAATAATTTATGGGCTTATCTACTTTTGAAAAGTAAAAATAAAAAACAAAATCTCGTTGACATTTATGACTTAAGTGTTATTACTTACAACAACAATAAAGGAATTGATTGATTGATTTGAACTATTTTCCAAGATGTTATTAACAATTTAAAATCATTTAACCAATGTGAGAATTTGGGTTTTCCTTTTTATGTTTGATGAATTAAGCCTGGAATATAATAACATTAAAAAAACATTTTCTAGGTCGTTTTAATAAATAAAAATGCCAATAAAATACCCAAATTAACCTCTTCTACGGTGAATTAAAATATGCACTTCCCATACGATATAACTCAATATTTAACAAAAGATTGAGCAATTCACATAATAAATCAAATTAAATGCAATCGTCATATAAACAAAACCTGGTATTAAAAATATAAGAGACAATATATACACATGAAAAAATAAAGTACATCTATTAAAAACTGGGCTTATCGAAAAGAACTTAAATTCCTCCAATGAATATAATAATTTATGGGCTTATCTACTTTTGAAAAGTAAAAATAAAAAACAAAATCTCGTTGACATTTATGACTTAAGTGTTATTATGACAACAACAATAAAGGAATTGATTGATTGATTTGAACTATTTTCCAAGATGTTATTAACAATTTAAAATCATTTAACCAATGTGAGAATTTGGGTTTTCCTTTTTATGTTTGATGAATTAAGCCTGGAATATAATAACATTAAAAAAACATTTTCTAGGTCGTTTTAATAAATAAAAATGCCAATAAAATACCCAAATTAACCTCTTCTACGGTGAATTAAAATACGCACTTCCCATACGATATAACTCAATATTTAACAAAAGATTGAGCAATTCACATAATAAATCAAATTAAATGCAATCGTCATATAAACAAAACCTGGTATTAAAAATATAAGAGACAATATATACACATGAAAAAATAAAGTACATCTATTAAAAACTGGGCTTATCGAAAAGAACTTAAATTCCTCCAATGAATATAATAATTTATGGGCTTATCTACTTTTGAAAAGTAAAAATAAAAAACAAAATCTTGTTGACATTTATGACTTAAGTGTTATTATGACAACAACAATAAAAGAATTGATTGATTGATTTGAACTATTTTCCAAGATGTTATTAACAATTTAAAATCATTTAACCAATGTGAGAATTTGGGTTTTCCTTTTTATGTTTGATGAATTAAGCCTGGAATATAATAACATTAAAAAAACATTTTCTAGGTCGTTTTAATAAATAAAAATGCCAATAAAATACCCAAATTAACCTCTTCTACGGTGAATTAAAATACGCACTTCCCATACGATATAACTCAATATTTAACAAAAGATTGAGCAATTCACATAATAAATCAAATTAAATACAATCGTCATATAAACAAAACCTGGTATTAAAAAGGTCAATTAAATATAAGAGACAATATATACACATGAAAAAATAAAATACATATATTAAAAACTGGGCTTATCTAAAACAACATAAATTCCTCCAATAAATATAATAATTTATGGGCTTATCTGCTTTAAAAAAAATTTTTTTTTAAAAATCTCGTTGACATGTATGACTTAAGTGTTATTGTGACAATGACAATAAAGGAATTGATTGATTGATTTGAACTATTTTCCAAGATTTCATTAATAATTTGAAATCATTTAACCCAATGTGAGAATTTGGGTTTTACTTCTGCAATATAATAACATTAAAAACCATTTTCTAGGTCGTTTTATTTAATTAAAATACCAATAAAATACCCAAATTAACCTCTTCT
>NC_084742.1:66646082-66658582 GCF_033978785.1 Entelurus aequoreus | reverse complement strand
TGTTATAATTGATCTGTTCTAAAAAAATATGTCTTAAACGTGAGCTAAACAATGACACCAAGATCCAGGATAGCTGAGCGGTTAAAAGCATTGGCTTCCATAAAGAAGTAATGGTTTCCATTGCCAGTCAGGACGTTAGGTAACTTCAAAATCTCCCAAGTTTTGTTTCACCTCCATCGTAGTTTATCAAGACGGGTCCTCGGTTACATTTATCCTTGGGGCCCTGAGCTGAATCTTCCCCCAAGAAGACCAAGGATAGATCAGTGCTTCACACTTGGCCACCAACAAGGGGTACTGGGTTCAAATCCTGCTCTGGTTGCTAGGTAACTTACAGAGCTCCAATGTTTTGTTTCACCTACATTGTAGTTTAACTGAGACAGGGCTCCTCAATTATATTTGGAATTGAGGCCCGGAATCTTCTCGTAAGAGCTACTGTATTTTACCTCTGTCATAGTTCACTGATTGCATTTGTATATTATGAAAACTATTCTCTCAGCAAGACCCAGGATAGTACAATACAATATATAAATACAAGTAGTTTGTATTCATATTCATATATCAATGTTATACATGTTTATACAAGTACAATACAATATATAAATACATAAATACAAGTAGTTTATATTAATATTCATATATCAGTGTTACACGTGTTTATACAAGTACAATACAATATATAAATACATAAATACAAGTAGTTTGTATTCATAATCATATTTCAATGTTACAAGTGTTTATACAAGTACAATACAATATATAAATACATAAATATATATAAATACAAGTAGTTTATATTAAAGGCCTACTGAAATGATTTTTATTTATTTAAACGGGAATAGCAGATCCATTCTATGTGTCATACTTGATCATTTCGCGATATTGCCATATTTTTGCTGAATGGATTTAGTAGAGAAAATAGACGATAAAGTTCGCAACTTTTGCTCGCTGATAAAAAAAAAGCCTTGCCTGTACCGGAAGTAGCGTGACGTCACAGGAGCTAGTATTCCTCACAATTCCCCGTTGTTTACAATGGACCGAGAGAGATTCGGACCGAGAAAGTGATGATTACCCCATTAATTTGAGCGAGGATGAAAGATTCGTAGATGAGGAACGTTACAGTGAAGGACTTGAGAGGCAGTGATGGACGTATCTTTTTTTGCTCTGACCGTAACTTAGGTACAAGCTGGCTCATTGGATTCCACACCCTCCTTTTTCTATTGTGGATCACGGATTTGTATTTTAAACCATCTCGGATACTATATCCTCTTGAAAATGAGAGTCGAGCACGCGAAATGGACATTTAAAGTGACTTTTATCTCCAAGACAATACATCGGTGACACACTTAGCTACTGAGCTAACGTGATAGCATCGTTCTCAAATGAAGATAGAAACAAAATAAATAAACCCCTGACCGGAAGGATAGACAGAAGACCAACAATAATATTAAACCATGTACATGTAACTACACGGTTAAAAATTCTCAGCCTGGTAAGGCTTAACTATGCTGTTGCCAACGATGCTAAGGCTAATTTAGCAACTTAGCAACCGGACCTCACAGAACTATGTACTCTCTCCTTTTTCTATTGTGGATCACGGATTTGTATTTTAAACCACCTCGGATACTATATCCTCTTGAAAATGAGTCGAGCACGCGAAATGGACATTTAAAGTGACTTTTATCTCCAAGACAATACATCGGTGACACACTTAGCTACTGAGCTAACGTGATAGCATCGTTCTCAAATGAAGATAGAAACAAAATACATAAATTACTGACTTGAAGGATAGACAGAAGACCAAAAATACTATTAAACCATGTACATGTAACTACACGGTTAAAAATTCTCAGCCTGGTAAGGCTTAACTATGCTGTTGCTAACGATGCTAAGGCTAATTTAGCAACTTAGCAACCGGACCTCACAGAACTATGATAAAAACATTAGCGCTCCACCTACGTGTGTGTGTGTGTGTGTGTGTGTGTGTGTGTGTGTGTGTGTGTGTGTGTGTGTGTGTGTGTGTGTGTGTGTGTGTGTGTGTGTGTGTGTGTGTGTGTGTGTGTGCAGGCAACATGCTGGAGTGGTGTCTCCCCACAGACATGGACCTGGAAGGCGTGGAGTTCAAAGCCATTGCCAGTGGATCCCACAGAGTCACCACAGACTTCATGTAAGTCACTTGAAATATTACATTTTTATTACTTTTTCAATGTTTTTTTTTATTTTCCATCGGTAGAGAACTGTCTGCACATTATTCGTTCCTTGATCTATTTCTCAATCCATCACAACTGGACTGTTCATTTTTGTCTTTTCTAAAAAAAGACTTGTTTTCCCATGTAAAATTACATGTTTTCTTGTAAAATTCTGACTTATTGTCCGAAAATAAATATGACTTTTACAATATATTTGACTTTAATCATGTAAAATAGCATACTTTTTTTTTTTTTTAGAAAAATGTAAAACTTTTTTCTTAAAATATTTTTTTGTTAAAATATTTTTATTTATTTATTTATACGCACTACTAGTAAAATGACAACTTTTTTTCTCACAATATTAAGTTTTTCTTCAAAAGAAAAACAACTTGTTGTAATAAATTTGACTAAAATCGTTTTTGTTACAGACTTTCTTCCTAAAAATGTAAAACTTTTTTTCTTGTATAAAACAACTTTTTTCTCACAAAAATTGTATTTTTCTAAAAAAAAAAAGACTTGTTTTCTTGATATATTTGACTATAATTGTGAAAAATTACACGATTTTCTTGTAAAATTACAACTTTTTGTCAATGCCATACTTTGTTCTTAAAATCATTTTTATGAAAATATTTCTACACATTTCTTGTAAAAAACCCAACTTTTTCTCACAATATTGTTTTTATTTAAAAAAAGACTGGTTTTCTTGATATATTTGACTATAATCGTGTAAAATGACATGTTTTCTTGTAAAATTACGACTTTTTGTCTGAAAAGAAATATGACTAATATATTTGACTTTAATCATGTAAAATAGCATTCTTTTTTTTTTTTAAATTTAAAACTTTTTTCTTAAAATATTTTTTCTTTAAATATTTTTCCTTAAAATATTTCTACACACTTCTAGTAAAATGACCATTTTTTCTCACAATATTAAGTTTACAAAATAATAAAAACGTATAATACATTTGACTAAAATCGTGTAAAATTACATATTTTTTTCTTGTAAAATTACAACTTTTTTTCTAAAAAAAACCGACTTATTTCACAACATATTTGACTTTAATCATGAAAAATGCCATACTTTGTTCTTAAAATCATTTTTATGAAAATATTTCTACATAATTCATGTAAAATAACTTTTTCTCACAATATTGTGTTTTTCTGAGGAAAAAAGACTTGTTTTCATGATATATTTGACTATAGTCATGTAAAATAACATATTACATTATAATTATGACTTTTTTCACAATATATTTGACTTTAATCATGTAAAATAGCATTCTTTTTTTTTTTTTAAATTTAAAACTTTTTTCTTAAAATATTTTTTCTTTAAATATTTTTCTTTAAAATATTTCTACACAATTCTAGTAAAATGACAATTTTTTCTCACAATATTAAGTTTACAAAAGAATAAAAAAGTATAATACATTTGACTAAAATCGTGTAAAATTACATATTTTTTTCTTGTAAAATTACAACTTTTTTTCTTAAAAAAAACGATGACTTTTTTCACAACATATTTGACTTTAATCATGAAAAATGCCATACTTTGTTCTTAAAATCATTTTTATGAAAATATTTCTACATAATTCATGTAAAATAACTTTTTCTGACAATATTGTGTTTTTCTGAGGAAAAAAGACTTGTTTTCATGATATATTTGACTATAGTCGTGTAAAATAACATATTACATTATAATTATGACTTTTTTCACAATATATTTGACTTTAATCTTGTAAAATGGCATACTTGGTTCAACATTTTTCTTAAAATGTTTTTTTTTATTAAACTATTTTTTATTAAAATATTTCTACCCAATTCTTGTAAAATAGCAAATTTTTTCTCACAACATTGTGTTTTTCTGAAAAAAAAGAAGACAGACTTGTTTTCACGATATATTTGAATATAGTCGCAAAAAATTACATATTACATTATAATTATGACTTTTTTCACAATATATTTTACTTTAGTCTTGTAAAATGGCATACTTTTTTTTGCATGTTTCCATTATCACAGACTTCATGTAAATAGGTGGTGGAGTTAATTTTTTAATTCTATTTAATTTAATTTATATATAATTTAATTCTTATTTATTTTATTTTATTGCACAGTGAAACTCCCCATATTCCTTCTACCTAGTGTAGTGGGAGCACATTTTATGTTTTAATTAAATTACATTTAAATGTATTTTACACAATGAATCTATTACTTCATTAAATGGGTGATGAATATATTTTTCATTTTGTTTTATCACTCAAATATTTCTATATTTTTCCTCACATATTTATTCAATGACTTTATAAATATTTGCATATTCTTACAGTCACCAAGGACTTTCTGTAAAAGGACTATAAATAATTTTTTGTTTGATTCTTTTCAATCATTTTTGCATCTTATTATATTTGAATGGATAAAGGAGTACGATGACCTCACAATGAAATATTAGAATTGAACAGGAAACAGAATGTGTGGCATGTTGAGAAAAAGGCTAAATAAAGAATTAAATGGGAGCTCAGCCATCTGCCGGTGCCTCCATGATTCATGTCTTTGTCCACGCTCCCTCTCCCCATCCCACCCCAGCTACTTCCGCAAGGGCCGCTACTTCGGCCTGGCCTGCTTCGCCAACATGGCGGTGGAGAACCCGGCGGAGCGCGGCGCAAGGATGAAGTCGGTGGGGATCCTGTCACCTTCGTACACTTTGCTTTATCGCTACATGAGCTTCCTGGAGCACCAGGTCAGGTGAGTCAAGACCTGCTGGACAGGAGAGGACTTCTTGGATTCTGGTCTAGGGGCCTCTAGGGGCCACGCTTTATTAAACCCACAGAGTTCCAGTGTTCATACACAATTTGTTCTCACAAAATTGAGACTTTTTTTTAGGGGAAAAAAATCTACAAATATTTTTTTCTTGAAATATTTTTCATTAAACTTTAAAAATATATATTTTTATTAAAATATTTCTGCACAGTTCTTGTAAAATATTTTTTTTCTCACAATATGGGGTTTTTCTATGTCATATGTAAAATAAAATGTTCTTTGTAAAATTACAAACTTTTTTTTAAACAAAAAGATCACTTTAAAAAATATATATTTAACTTCAATCATGTAAAATAATTGCCATACTTTTTTCTTGAAAAATAGTATATTATCACATTAGAATAGTTTTTTCCTTAAACTTTTAAAATAACTTTCTTCTCACCATATTGCATTTATCCCCAAACAAATACTTGTTTTTTTATTTATATATACATATATATCTATATATATATATATAGATATATATATATAACTATAATTGTGTAAAATTACACATTTTTCTTGTAAAAATACGACTTTTTTTTTCTGAAAAGAAATATGACTTTCACAATATATTTGACTTTAATCATGTAAAATAGCATACTTTTTTTTCTACAAAATGTTTTAACTTTTTTCTTAAAATATTTTTCCATAAAATATTTTTCACACTTCTTGTAAAATTACAACTTTTTTCTCACAATATTAAGTTTTTCTCACAATATGGGGGTTTTCTATGATATATGTAAAATAAAATGTTCTTTGTAAAATTACAAACTTTTTTTTTTTAAACAAAAAGATCACTTTAAAAAATATATATTTAACTTCAATCATGTAAAATAATTGCCATACTTTTTTCTTGAAAAATAGAATATATTATTACAATATTAGAATAGTTTTTTCCTTAAACTTGTAAAATAACTTTCTTCTCACCATATTGCATTTATCCCCAAACAAATATATATATATATATATAAAAAAGTCTATTTCACTATAATTGTGTAAAATTACACATTTCTTGTAAAAATACGACTTTTTTTTCTGAAAAGAAATATGACTTTCACAATATATTTGACTTTAATCATGTAAAATAGCATACTTTTTTTTCTACAAAATGTTTTAACTTTTTCCTTAATATTTTTTCCTTAAAATATTTGTCACACTTCTTGTAAAATTACAACTTTTTCTCACAATATTAAGTTTTTCTCACAATATGGGGGTTTTCTATGATATATGTAAAATAAAATGTTCTTTGTAAAATTACAAACTTTTTTTTTAAACAAAAAGATCACTTTAAAAAATATATATTTAACTTCAATCATGTAAAATAATTGCCATACTTTTTTCTTGAAAAATAGTATATTATCACATTAGAATAGTTTTTTCCTTAAACTTTTAAAATAACTTTCTTCTCACCATATTGCATTTATCCCCAAACAAATACTTGTTTTTTTATTTATATATACATATATATCTATATATATATATATATATAGATATATATATATAACTATAATTGTGTAAAATTACACATTTTTCTTGTAAAAATACGACTTTTTTTTTCTGAAAAGAAATATGACTTTCACAATATATTTGACTTTAATCATGTAAAATAGCATACTTTTTTTTCTACAAAATGTTTTAACTTTTTTCTTAAAATATTTTTCCATAAAATATTTTTCACACTTCTTGTAAAATTACAACTTTTTTCTCACAATATTAAGTTTTTCTCACAATATGGGGGTTTTCTATGATATATGTAAAATAAAATGTTCTTTGTAAAATTACAAACTTTTTTTTTTTTAAACAAAAAGATCACTTTAAAAAATATATATTTAACTTCAATCATGTAAAATAATTGCCATACTTTTTTCTTGAAAAATAGAATATATTATTACAATATTAGAATAGTTTTTTCCTTAAACTTGTAAAATAACTTTCTTCTCACCATATTGCATTTATCCCCAAACAAATATATATATATATATATATATATATATATATATATATATATATATATATATATAAAAAAGTCTATTTCACTATAATTGTGTAAAATTACACATTTCTTGTAAAAATACGACTTTTTTTTCTGAAAAGAAATATGACTTTCACAATATATTTGACTTTAATCATGTAAAATAGCATACTTTTTTTTCTACAAAATGTTTTAACTTTTTCCTTAATATTTTTTCCTTAAAATATTTGTCACACTTCTTGTAAAATTACAACTTTTTCTCACAATATTAAGTTTTTCTCACAATATGGGGGTTTTCTATGATATATGTAAAATAAAATGTTCTTTGTAAAATTACAAACTTTTTTTTTAAACAAAAAGATCACTTTAAAAAATATATATTTAACTTCAATCATGTAAAATAATTGCCATACTTTTTTCTTGAAAAATAGTATATTATCACATTAGAATAGTTTTTTCCTTAAACTTGTAAAATAACTTTCTTCTCACCATATTGCATTTATCCCCAAACAAATACTTGTTTTTTTATTTATATATACATATAGATATATATATATAACTATAATTGTGTAAAATTACACATTTTTCTTGTAAAAATACGACTTTTTTTTCTGAAAAGAAATATGACTTTCACAATATATTTGACTTTAATCATGTAAAATAGCATACTTTTTTTTCTACAAAATGTTTTAACTTTTTTCTTAAAATATTTTTCCATAAAATATTTTTCACACTTCTTGTAAAATTACAACTTTTTTCTCACAATATTAAGTTTTTCTCACAATATGGGGGTTTTCTATGATACATGTAAAATAAAATGTTCTTTGTAAAATTACAAACTTTTTTTTTTTAAACAAAAAGATCACTTTAAAAAATATATATTTAACTTCAATCATGTAAAATAATTGCCATACTTTTTTCTTGAAAAATAGAATATATTATCACAATATTATAATAGTTTTTTCCTTAAACTTGTAAAATAACTTTCTTCTCCCCATATTGCATTTATCCCCAAACAAATAGACTTTTTTTTATATATATATATATTTCACTATAATTGTTTAAAATTACACATTTTTCTTGTAAAAATACGACTTTTTTTCTGAAAAGAAATATGACTTCACAATATATTTGACTTTAATCATGTAAAATAGCATACTTTTTTTTCTAGAAAATGTTTTAACTTTTTTCTTAAAATATTTTTTCCTTAAAATATTTTTCACACTTTTTGTAAAATTACAACTTTTTTCTCACAATATGGGGGTTTTCTATGATATATGTAAAATAAAATGTTCTTTTTAAAATGACAAAAACTTTTTTTTAAACAAAAAGATCACTTTAAAAAAATATATATTTAACTTCAATCATGTAAAATAATTGCCATACTTTTTTCTTGAAAAATAGAATATATTATCACATTAGAATAGTTTTTTCCTTAAACTTGTAAAATAACTTTCTTCTCACCATATTGCATTTATCCCCAAACAAATACTTGTTTTTTTATTTATATATACATATATATCTATATATATATATATATATGACTATAATTGTGTAAAATTACACATTTTTCTTGTAAAAATACGACTTTTTCTGAAAAGAAATATGACTTTCACAATATATTTGACTTTAATCATGTAAAATAGCATACTTTTTTTCTAGAAAATGTTTTAACTTTTTTCTTAAAATATTTTTCCATAAATATTTTTCACACTTGTAAAATTACAACTTTTTTCTCACAATATTAAGTTTTTCTCACAATATGGGGTTTTTCTATGATATATGTAAAATAAAATGTTCTTTGTAAAATTACAAACTTTTTTTTAAACAAAAAGATCACTTAAAAAAAAATATTTAACTTCAAACAAATAGACTTCTTTTATATATATATTTCACTATAATTGTGTAAAATTACAAATTTTTCTTGTAAAAATACGACTTTTTTTCTGAAAAGAAATATGACTTTCACAATATATTTGACTTTAATAATGTAAAATAGCATACTTTTTTTTCTACAAAATGTTTTAACTTTTTTCTTAAAATATTTTTTCCTTAAAATATTTGTCACACTTCTTGTAAAATTACAACTTTTTTCTCACAATATTAAGTTTTTCTCACAATATGGGGGTTTTCTATGATATATGTAAAATAAAATGGTCTTTGTAAAATTACAAACTTTTTTTTTAAACAAAAAGATCACTTTAAAAAATATATATTTAACTTCAATCATGTAAAATAATTGCCATACTTTTTTCTTGAAAAATAGAATATATTATCACAATATTAGAATAGTTTTTTCCTTAAACTTGTAAAAACTTTCTTCTCACCATATTGCATTTATCCCCAAACAAATGTATATATATAAAAAAAAGTCTAATTCACTATAATTGTGTAAAATTACACATTTTTCTTGTAAAAATACGACTTTTTTTCTGAAAAGAAATATGACTTTCACAATATATTTGACTTTAATCATGTAAAATAGCATACTTTTTTTTCTACAAAATGTTTTAACTTTTTTCTTAAAATATTTTTTCCTTAAAATATTTTTCACACTTGTAAAATTACAACTTTTTTCTCACAATATGGGGGTTTTCTATGATATATGTCAAATAAAATGTTCTTTTTAAAATGACAAAAACTTTTTTTTAAACAAAAAGATCACTTTAAAAAAATATATATTTAACTTCAATCATGTAAAATAATTGCCATACTTTTTTCTTGAAAAATAGAATATACTATCACAATATTAGAATAGTTTTTTTCCTTAAACTATTTTTTATTAAAATATTTCTACCCAATTTGTTGCAGGTTGTCAAGGGTGTGACCCCAGAATGCAGAAATGGGAGGCAAGGTAGAATACAAAAAGGGAAAAAACTTAAGTCCAAAAAGGGGATAACAAGAGGCAATGGGGCAGAAGTGCACACCATGAAACTAACTAAACAGGTTCCTCGGTTGTCGGCGGGGGAAAAGCCAGGGCGCACAAAGCACAGCAAAAGTCTTCTTGAAATCAAGGTGGCTAGGAAACAAACACAACGAGGTCAAGATAAAGAGGACTAAGAAAAGGCACGTACCAAGACAGATGATGCAGGCACATGCGCGTGCGGGCTTCAGGGAACATTAACCAGCGAGGTCAAGCAGTGAGTGACGAGCCTAAATACTGGAGAGCTAATTGCCAGCAGGTGCGCCACCAGGTGCGCCCCTCGCCGAGGACCAATCGCTAAAAAACAGGTGCAGACAAGGAGAAGGCAGGAAAACACAACACAATTCTTGTAAAATAACAACTTTCTTCTCACCATATTGCATTTATCCCCAAACAAATAGACTTGTTTTTTTTATATATATATTTGACTATAATTGTGTAAAATTACACATTTTTCTTGTAAAAATGTGACTTTTTTTTCTGAAAAGAAATATGACTTTTTCACAATATATTTGACTTTAATCATGTAAAATATAGCATACTTTTTTTTCAAGAAAATGTTTTAACTTTTTTCTTAAAATATTTTTTCTTTAAAATATTTTTCCTTAAAATATTTTTCACACTTCTTGTAAAATGACAACTTTTTTCTCACAATATTAAGTTTTTCTCACAATATGGGGGTTTTCTATGATATATGTAAAATACAATTTTCTTTGTAAAATTACAAACTTTTTTTAAACAAAAAGATCACTTTTAAAAAATGATATTCAACTTCAATCATGTAAAATAATTGGCATACTTTTTCCTTGAAAAATAGAATATGTTATCACGATATTAGAATAGTTTTTTTCTTAAACTAATTGTCATCAAAATATTTCTACACAATTCTTGTAAAATAACAACTTTTTTCTCACAATATTGTGTTTTTCTATTATATATTTGACTATAATCGTGTACAATTACATATTTTTGTAAAAAAAAAAAAAGTTACTTTTTTTTCAAAATACATTTCACTTTAATCATGAAAAATGCCATACTTTGTTCTTCAAATAATTTTTATGAAAATATTTCTACACAATTCTTGTAAAATAATAACTTTTTTCTCACAATATTGTGTTTTTCTTAAAAAACAACAACTTGTTTCCATGATATATTTGACTATAGTTGTGTAATATTAAATGATTACATTATAATTATTGACTTTTTTTTAACAATATAGTTGACTTGTAAAATGGCATACTTGGTTCAACTTTTTTTTTTAAATATTTTTTTCTTAAACTATTTTTTATTGAAATATTTCTACACAATTCTTGTAATGTTACTTTTTTCTCACAATATTGCGTTTTTCTATGATATATTTGACTATAATCGTGTAAAATGCCATAGTTTTTTCTTGTAAAATGACAAACATCTTTTGTAAAATAAATAATGACTTTTTTTTCAAAATACATTTGACTTTAATCATGTACAATGGCATTTTTTTTTGGAAAATTAAAACTTTTTCTAAAAGAATATGACTCTTTTTCAAATTAGGTTTATCTTCAATCATGTAAAATAAATGGCATATTATTTTCTTGAAAAATAGAATATATTATTAGAATATTTTTTTCTTAAAATAATTATCATCAAAATATTTCTACCCAATTTTTGTAAAATAATAATTATGTTCTCACAATATTGCATTTGACTATAATCGTGTAAAATTATATGTTTTTCTTGTAAAATTACAACTTTAAAAAAAACAAAAAACTATGACTTCTTTCACAACATATTTTACTTTAATCATGAAAATGCCATACTTTGTTCTTAAAATCATTTTTATGAAAATATTTCTACACAATTCTTGTAAAATAACTTTTCTCACAATATTGTGTTTTTCTGAAAAAAAAAGACATGTTTTCATGATATATTTGAGTACAGTCGTGTAAAATTACATATTGTTACATCATAATTATGACTTTTTCCACAATATATTTTACTTTAATCTTGTAAAATGACATACTTGGTTCAATTTTTTTCTTAAAACATTTCTACCCAATTCTTGTAAAATAACAACTTTTTTCTCATCATATTGCGTTCATCCCCCCGACCCAAAAAATAGCCTTATTTATTTTTATATATTTGACTATAATCGTGTAAAATTACACGTTTTTCTTGTAAAATTTGGATTTTTTTTCTGAAAATAAATATGGCTTTTTCACAATATATTTGACTTTAATCATGTAAAATAGCATACTTTTTTTCTAGAAAAATGTAAAACTTTTTCTTAAAATATTTTGTTCTTAAAATATTTCTCATTAAAATATTTTTACAGAGTTCTTGTAAAATGACCACTTATTTCTCACAATATTAAGTTTTTCTTCAAAAGAAAAAAACAACTTATCATAATAAATTTGACTAAAATCGTGTAAAATTACATATATTTTTCTTGTAAAATTACAACTTTAAAAAAAAAAAAAACTATGACTTTTTTCACAACATATTTCACTTTAATCATGAACAATGCCATACATTGTTCTTAAAATCATTTTCATTCAAATATTTCTACACAATTCTTGTAAAATGACAATTTTTTTCTCACAATATTAAGTTTTTCTTCAAAAGAATAAAAACTTATTATAAT
>NC_084742.1:66633582-66641082 GCF_033978785.1 Entelurus aequoreus | reverse complement strand
AACGCCGTGCTGCTTCCTTGTCAGTGTACTGCTGCTGCTGCCTGGCCAACGTCTCCATCCCGGGGGTGGGCGTGGCCGTGCCCGAGCTCCGCCCCTTCTTCTACGTCAACGTGGCCGACATCGGCGCCCTGGAGAACGAGCTGTCCTACGTGGCATGTGAGCAGCCGCCGAATGTGGCGTCCCCCGATCTCTCCCCCCCCTCTAAGCCCGCCTGTGGCCTGCAGGCACCACGGAGAAGATCCTGGAGGAGAAGCGAGACCTGTACGACGTCTACGTGGACAACCAGAACGTCAAGACCTGCAGGGAAGGCCTGAAGCCGCTGCTGCGCCTCACCAACGCCGACAGGGAGAAGTACCGCAAGCTCACCGAGCAGAGGTGCGTTCAAGTACGCCCCGGGAGCGTGGGGGAAAAGCTGACTTGTTTGCACGTGTGCAGGAAGATGCTGCTGTACTCTCAGGAGGAGAACGGCGACTGCGTGTCCAGCGAAGAAGATTTGTTCATTCTGTGAGTACACCGTCGGGCATTTTGACATATTCTGAAAAATGTTACGTCGGCCTAAAACAGGGGTGTCCAAAGCGCGGCCCCGGGGCCATTTGTAGCTAAACAAACGTTAGCGTTCCAATATTAGCGTGCTAGCTTTTTTTTGTGTGCAAATTTTGCATTTACTCTGAGGTCCACACCTCAGAGTAATATATTGTTGGTACTTGACGCATAATTCAGTTAGCATTTTAGAATGCTAACATTAGCATGCTAGCTTTTTTGTGCTAATTTTGCATTTGAAACCCTCAGCATCAACTATTTTGTTACTTGAGGAATGACACTTATTACTATGCTAACGTAGTATGCTAGTTAGCATGCTAACATAATATGCTAGATTTTTTAAAATTGTATTTTTAGCTAATTTTAAATGTGTACAAAATGATCATATTTTGCTACTTGATGCATGCTATTGTTAGCATGCTAGCAATTGAAACACATTTCCAGGTACACACCTCAGAGTAATATATTGTTGGTACTTGACGCATAATTCAGTTAGCATTTTAGAATGCTAACATTAGCATGCTAGCTTTTTTGTGCTAATTTTGCATTTAAAACCCTCAGCATCAACTATTTTGTTACTTGAGGAATGACACTTATTAGTATGCTAACGTAGTATGCTAGTTAGCATGCTAACATAATATGCTAGATTTTTTTAAATTTTATTTTTAGCTAATTTTAAATGTGTACAAATTGATCATATTTTGCTACTTGATGCATGCTATTGTTAGCATGCTAGCAATTGAAACACATTTCCAGGTACACACCTCAGAGTAATATATTGGTACTTGACGCATAATTCAGTTAGCATTTTAGCATGCTAACATTAGCATGCTAGCTTTTTTTGTGCTAATTTTGCATTTAAAACCCTCAGCATCAACTATTTTGTTACTCGAGGAATGATACTTATTAGCATGCTAATGTAGTATGCTAGATTTTTTTTACCTAATTTTAAATGTATACAAAATAATCACATTTTGCTACTTGATGCATGCTATTGTTGGCATGCTAGCAATTGAAACACATTTCCAGGTACACACCTCAGAGTAATATATTTTTCGTACTTGACGCATAATATAGTTAGCATTTTAGCATGCTAACATTAACACGATAGCTTTTTATTTTTACTAATTATGCATTTAAACACCTCAGCATCAAATATTTTGTTACTTGACGAATGATACCTATTAGCATGCTAACGTAGCATGCTAGATTTTTTTAGCTAATTTTAAATGTATGCAAAATAATCATATTTTGGTACTTGATGCATGCTATTGTTAGCATGCTAGCAACTGAAATACATTTCCAGGTACACACCTCAGAGTAATATATTTTTGGTACTTGACGCATAATATAGTTAGCATTTTAGCATGCTAACATTAACACGATAGCTTTTTATTTTTACTAATTATGCATTTAAACACCTCAGCATCAAATATTTTGTTACTTGACGAATGATACCTATTAGCATGCTAACGTAGCATGCTAGATTTTTTAGCTAATTTTAAATGTATGCAAAATAATCATATTTTGGTACTTGATGCATGCTATTGTTAGCATGCTAGCAATTGAAACACATTCCCAGGTACACACCTCAGAGTAATATATTTTTGGTACTTGACGCATAATACAGTTAGCATTTTAGCATGCTAACGTTAACTTGCTCCATTTGTTTAAGCTAAATTAGCAGGTAATAATAATAAATATTATTATAATTTAAAAAATATTATTACTATTAATATTATTATCAATTAATAGTAAACAAACATAAACAAATGCAATCCATTTAATTAAGATTTAATTATTTTTTTTTAACATATTTTTCCATAGGATGGTGCTCCTTCTTTCCCATTCAAAGCATGCAGTAATATTTCACACCTTTTACTGGAAAGGTGTCTTGTGACTGAAATTATTTATAATAGTGACAATAATACTAATATTAATTAGGATGGTAATAATAATAATAATATTAATAATAATAAAAATTATTAACATAATATTGTTATTGTAGTATTATATTGTAGAATAATAGTAAAATTATTTTTTGATGAATAGATGATAATAGTGAAGATTATAAAAACAATAATAATAATGATGAATATTATTATTATTAATACTATCATTAAACAAACATAAACAAATGCAATATATATGATTAAGATTTCAATGTTTTTAAAAATATATATTTTCAATTGGATTGTGCGCCTTCTTTCCCATTCAAAGCATGCAGTAAAATGTCACACTTTTGTTATTGATGATCATTATGTTTTATTGATGATCATTATCAGTTAGGATATTTCAAGTTGTTATTCCAACCATTTTGACTTCACATTTCAAAATGTTTAGGTTTTTCTTGGAGCAGAACAACAGGATTTTCCAAACCCTGAGCGAGGTGGCGGGGACTCCGGACCCCACTCTGACCCCGGAGAATGTGAGGGCCATGGGCCTGGACCCTCACGGGGACAGGCTCTTCCTGCTCCACCTGTTGGAGATCTACGGCTATGACACCCTGCTGATGTCTGACCAGCTCTGCTGCAGCTGAGAGAGCATTTCTCATTTTCACTTTTGCATTTTGGACTCTCTCAAGTCTTCTGGATCATGCGTGGTGTTCTAGTCTTTTCCTTTGTGCTGCCTCTGATCACGCCCTTGTTCCAGGAAATACTCCACACCCTGGAACAGCATCATGTGGCTTTTCCAGGAAATACTCCACACCCTGGACAGCATCATGTGGCTGTTCCAGGAAATACTCCCCACCCTGGAGAGCATCATGTGACTGTTCCAAGAAATACTCCCCACCCTGGAACAGCATCATGTGGCTGTTCCAGGAAATACTCCCCACCCTGAAGAACCTCATGTTTCTGTTCCAGGAAATACTCCCCACCCTGGAGAGCATCATATGGCTGTTCCAGGAAATACTCCCCCACCCTGGACAGCATCATGTGGCTGTTCCAGGAAGTACTCCACACCCTGGACAGCATCATGTGGCTGTTCCAGGAAATACTCCCCACCCTGGAGAGCATCATATGGCTGTTCCAGGAAATACTCCCCACCCTGGAACAGCATCATGTGGCTGTTCCAGGAAATACTCCCCACCCTGAAGAACCTCATGTTTCTGTTCCAGGAAATACTCCCCACCCTGGAACTGCATCATTTGCCTGGAACAGCATCATTTGCCTGTTCCAAGAAATAACCACCACCATGGAGCGCATCTTGTGGCTGTTCCAGGAAATACTCCCCACCCTGAAACAGCATCATGTGGCTTTTCCAGGAAATACTCCCCACCCTGGAGAGCATCATGTGGCTGTTCCAGGAAATACTCCCCACCCTGGAGAGCATCGTGTGACTGTTCCAGGAAATACTTCCCACCCTGGAACAGCATCATGTGGCTGTTCCAGGAAATACTCCCCACCCTGAAGAACCTCATGTTTCTGTTCCAGGAAATACTCCCCACCCTGGAACTGCATCATTTGCCTGTTCCAAGAAATAACCACCACCATGGAGCGCATCTTGTGGCTGTTCCAGGAAATACTCCCCACCCTGAAGAGCCTCATGTGACTGTTCCGGGAAATACTCCCCACCCTGGAACAGCATCATTTGCCTGTTCCAAGAAATAACCACCACCATGGAGCGCATCTTGTGGCTGTTCCAGGAAATACTCCCCACCCTGGAACAGCATCATGTGACTGTTCCAGGAAATACTCCCCATCCTGGAAAGCATCATGTGGCTTTTCCAAGAAATAACCACCACCATGGAGTGCATCATGTGCCTGTTCCAGGAAATACTCCCAGCCCTGGAAAGCATCATGTGGCTGTTCCAGGAAATACTCCCCACCCTGGAGAGCATCATGTGACTGTTCCAAGAAATACTCCCCACCCTGGAACAGCATCATGTGGCTTTTCCAAGAAATAACCACCACCATGGAGTGCATCATGTGCCTGTTCCAGGAAATACTCCCCACCCTGGAGAGCATCATATGGCTGTTCCAGGAAATACTCCCCCACCCTGGACAGCATCATGTGGCTGTTCCAGGAAGTACTCCACACCCTGGACAGCATCATGTGGCTGTTCCAGGAAATACTCCCCACCCTGGAGAGCATCATATGGCTGTTCCAGGAAATACTCCCCACCCTGGAACAGCATCATGTGGCTGTTCCAGGAAATACTCCCCACCCTGAAGAACCTCATGTTTCTGTTCCAGGAAATACTCCCCACCCTGGAACTGCATCATTTGCCTGGAACAGCATCATTTGCCTGTTCCAAGAAATAACCACCACCATGGAGCGCATCTTGTGGCTGTTCCAGGAAATACTCCCCACCCTGAAACAGCATCATGTGGCTTTTCCAGGAAATACTCCCCACCCTGGAGAGCATCATGTGGCTGTTCCAGGAAATACTCCCCACCCTGGAGAGCATCGTGTGACTGTTCCAGGAAATACTTCCCACCCTGGAACAGCATCATGTGGCTGTTCCAGGAAATACTCCCCACCCTGAAGAACCTCATGTTTCTGTTCCAGGAAATACTCCCCACCCTGGAACTGCATCATTTGCCTGTTCCAAGAAATAACCACCACCATGGAGCGCATCTTGTGGCTGTTCCAGGAAATACTCCCCACCCTGAAGAGCCTCATGTGACTGTTCCGGGAAATACTCCCCACCCTGGAACAGCATCATTTGCCTGTTCCAAGAAATAACCACCACCATGGAGCGCATCTTGTGGCTGTTCCAGGAAATACTCCCCACCCTGGAACAGCATCATGTGACTGTTCCAGGAAATACTCCCCATCCTGGAAAGCATCATGTGGCTTTTCCAAGAAATAACCACCACCATGGAGTGCATCATGTGCCTGTTCCAGGAAATACTCCCAGCCCTGGAAAGCATCATGTGGCTGTTCCAGGAAATACTCCCCACCCTGGAACAGCATCATGTGGCTGTTCCAGGAAATACTCCCCACCCTGGAACAGCATCATGTGGCTTTTCCAAGAAATAACCACCACCATGGAGTGCATCATGTGCCTGTTCCAGGAAATACTCCCCTCCCTGGAAAGCATCATGTTGCTGGTCCAGGAAATACTCTCCACCATGGAGCGCATAGTGTGGCTGTTCCAGGAAATACTCCCCACCCTGGAAAGCATCATGTGCCTGTTCCAGGAAATACTCCCCACCCTGAAGAGCATCATGTTGCTGTTCCAGGAAATACTCCACACCCTAAAGAGTATTATTTGGCTGTTCCAGGAAATACTCCCCACCCTGAAGAGCATCATGTTGCTGTTCCAGGAAATACTCCCCACCCTAAAGAGTACCATGTGGTTGTTTGATTGATTGATTGATTGATTGATTGATTGAGACTTTTATTAGTAGGTTGCACAGTGAAGTACATATTCCGTACAATTGACCACTAAATGGTAACACCCGAATAAGTTTTTCAACTTGTTTAAGTCGGGGTCCACTTAAATTGATTCATGATACAGATATATACTATCAGATATATACTATCATCATAATACAGTCATCACACAAGATAATCACATTGAATTATTTACATTATTTACAATCAGGGGTGTGGAGGGGGGTGAGGGGGGGGGGGGTAGGATATGGACTGCAAGTAGTGGACATAGAGAGAGAGAGAGAGAGAGAGAGAGAGAGAGAGAGAGAGAGAGATTAGAAGGCATAAGAAAAAGAATCTGCATTTGATTGTTTACATTTGATTATTAGCAATCCGGGGAGGGTGTTAGTTTAGGGTTGTAGCTGCCTGGAGGTGAACTTTTAGTGCGGTTTTGAAGGAGGATAGAGATGCCCTTTCCTTTACACCTGTTGGGAGCGCATTCCACATTGATGTGGCATAGAAAGAGAATGAGTTAAGACCTTTGTTAGTTCGGAATCTGGGTTTAACGTGGTTAGTGGAGCTCCCCCTGGTGTTGTGGTTATGGCGGTCATTTACGTTAAGGAAGTAGTTTGACATGTACTTCGGTATCAGGGAGGTGTAGCGGATTTTATAGACTAGGCTCAGTGCAAGTTGTTTAACTCTGTCCTCCACCTTGAGCCAGCCCACTTTAGAGAAGTGGGTAGGAGTGAGGTGGGATCTGGGGTGGAGGTCTAGAAGTAACATGACTAGCTTGTTCTGGGATGTTTGGAGTTTAGATTTGAGGGTTTTGGAGGTGCTAGGGTACCAGGAGGTGCATGCGTAATGGAAAAAGGGTTGAACGAGAGTTCCCGCTAGAATCCTCAAGGTGCTTTTGTTGACCAGAAAGGAGATTCTGTAGAGAAATCTCGTTCGTTGGTTAACCTTTTTGATTACCTTGGTTGCCATTTTATCACAGGAAAGGTTAGCCTCTAGAATGGAATCTAGGTAGGTGACCTCATCTTTCCTGGTGATAACAATGTCACCCACTTTTATGGTGAAGTCACTGACTTTCTTGAGGTTGATGTGGGACCCAAACAGGATGGATTCAGTTTTACCCAAGTGTATGGATAGCTTGTTGTCAGCGAGCCAGGTGCAAGATCTACACAGCTCAGCACTGAGGATTTTCTCCACCTGTGACTTGTCCTTGCCGGATACCAGCAGGGCAGAGTCATCCGCAAACAAAAACAATTCACAGTCGCATGCCGATGACATGTCGTTTATGTATATTAGGAACAGTAAAGGTCCCAATATACTGCCTTGGGGGACTCCACAGCTCACCGAGAGGGGGGGGGGGGGGGGGGGGGGGGACACGGTGCCGTTCACCTCTACCACCTGCTCCCTCCCCTCCAAGTAAGATTGCATCCAGCTCCATGAGGTTTTGTTAAATCCGATTGCTCTGAGCTTATCCAACAGTACAGCGTGGTTAACGGTGTCAAAGGCCTTCTGAAGGTCCAGCATGACCATGCCGCAGTATTTGCCACCTCATGTTTGATGTGGTCGCTCAGATAGAGAAG
Organism: Entelurus aequoreus; assembly: GCF_033978785.1. Lineage (NCBI taxonomy): Eukaryota > Metazoa > Chordata > Actinopteri > Syngnathiformes > Syngnathidae > Entelurus > Entelurus aequoreus. The sequence goes on along the minus strand of NC_084742.1, from coordinate 66,633,628 downwards.
GCATGTGTCAGTGGAGTGGTTAGTTCTGAAGCCGGATTGGAATTTG
>NC_084742.1:66603582-66628582 GCF_033978785.1 Entelurus aequoreus | reverse complement strand
CATACATATATATATACTGTATATACATACATACATATATACTTATACATACAGTATATATACATACATACATATATACACATATATGTATATATATATACATACAGTATATTATATACTTATATGTATATGTATATATACATATATATGTAAATATATATATATATATATATATATGAATATATACATATATATGTAAATATATATATATATATACATATATATACACACACGCATACACACATATATATGCCACCAAAATAATTATAATAGTGTAGATTATAATTACTGGTGATATTGGAAAATGGTGTACATGTAAAAAAAAAATTTTGTGGTTATTTTCCAACCAGAAAAATGCTGATTTATAGAAACATGACACTAGAATACTAGATTTGAAGGGTGAAAATTGTAATGCAATTATTGATACGTATATTTGACCAATGAAAACTTATGGATGAGTAAAAAATAAATTAAAAAAAGACTAAAAAAAGGAAAAATACATGAAATTCAATGTTGCTAATATTTGATTCCATAAAAAAGTATGTTTTATTTATTGTAATATTTTTATTATTTTTCACAATTTGTTTTCTTTTCAAATGTTGACATAAATCCTGTATTTAAAAAAAAGAAGCGGAGTAGTTTTATTGTAATAATACTGGACTGACGCCATAAAAAGGACTTAGAAGCCACTCATGTTAAAACTTTTATTTATTTTCCTGTCAGTCATTTCACAAACAAATCAGATAATTCAACTTTAACTTTCCTTGCTGCCGTTAAAAAGTCATTCCTCCCCGCTGGACTCGCTGGTGCCGTCGTCCGAGCCTCTGACGGCCGCTTTGAGGGCGCCCACCCAACGCCGCTTCAAGTCGTCGCCCTGGCAGGAGAAGACGTGCACACTTTGGGGGTGTCGCAGGCAGAAATGTCCCTGGAGGTCAGCAGGAGGTTCCCCCACAGTGCAGCCTGCCAGGGGGATCCTGGACAGGGGTGCGGGGTCCTGAGGAGAACCCAGGTGAGTGTTACCGGGGGGTGGTGTTGCCGGGGGGGCGTTACCTGTGGGGTGGCGTAGAGGGAGAGGAGGGGGGCCTCGGTGGTGGTGACCACGCCCCACACCTGCTGACACCTTCTGGGATGGTCGCCATATTGCAGGAAGCCGCTCATGGTGGAGTCACTGCAGGACTGAAGCACACCATCATGGATCTGACTCCACTACATTAAGACCTCGGACCTTTTTTGTACCGACACCCAGCATCAGACATTCCTATCTATGACATCATACTTACTTGCATCTATTGTCTGCTCGAAATGGCAAAGTCATAGTTTTTTGTTTATATCCCCACGATGACAACCCTCACCCCAAAAGAAAAAAAAAGAAAGGAAAAAAAGAAAAGAAGTAGTAATCATAATAATAAATATATAAAAAATAAGAATATAAACAGTAAATAGATAGAAAAAAAAACATATACGGAGTAATCTTTTTCAAACAGTACTATCACCAATTAGAGAAAATAAAATAAAGCCAATGGGGCGTGACATCTTTGACCCAATTTTCCCAGTATAAAGTACATTTCTCCAATTTATAATTAATACAAATTGTTTTTTTGATCAATAAAAGCCGTCATCTTCTCCATTTGATAAATGTCCATTGTGATTGTGGGTCTTTTTCTATTTTAAATGTACTTTTTATTGACACCCAGCATCAGACATTCCTATCTATGACATCATACTTGCATCTATTGTCTGCTCGAAATGGCAGTCATAGTTTTTTGTTTGTATCCCCACGATGACACCTGTATCCATGACTACTGTATCCATGACTACTGTAGACCACACCTGTATCCATGACTACTGTATCCATGACTACTGTAGACCACACCTGTATCCATGACTACTGTATCCATGACTACTGTAGACCACACCTGTATCCATGACACCTGTATCCATGACTACTGTAGACCACAACTGTATCCATGACTACTGTATCCATGACTACTGTAGACCACACCTGTATCCATGACACCTGTATCCATGACTACTGTAGACCACAACTGTATCCATGACTACTGTATCCATGACTACTGTAGACCACAACTGTATCCATGACTACTGTATCCATGACTACTGTAGACCACACCTGTATCCATGACTACTGTAGACCACACCTGTATCCATGACTACTGTATCCATGACTACTGTAGACCACACCTGTATCCATGACTACTGTAGACCACACCTGTATCCATGACTACTGTATCCATGACTACTGTAGACCACACCTGTATCCATGACTACTGTATCCATGACTACTGTAGACCACACCTGTATCCATGACTACTGTATCCATGACTACTGTAGACCACACCTGTATCCATGACTACTGTAGACCACACTAGTATCCATGACTACTGTAGACCACACTAGTATCCATGACTACTGTAGACCACACTAGTATCCATGACTACTGTATCCATGACGACTGTAGACCACACCTGTATCCATGACTACTGTAGACCACACCTGTATCCATGACTACTGTATCCATGACTACTGTATCCATGACTACTGTAGACCACACCTGTATCCATGACTACTGTATCCATGACTACTGTAGACCACACCTGTATCCATGACTACTGTAGACCACACCTATATCCATGACTACTGTATCCATGACTACTGTAGACCACACCTGTATCCATGACTACTGTATCCATGACTACTGTAGACCACACCTGTATCCATGACTACTGTATCCATGACTACTGTAGACCACACCTGTATCCATGACTACTGTATCCATGACTACTGTAGACCACACCTGTATCCATGACTACTGTATCCATGACTACTGTAGACCACACCTGTATCCATGACACCTGTATCCATGACTACTGTAGACCACAACTGTATCCATGACTACTGTATCCATGACTACTGTAGACCACAACTGTATCCATGACACCTGTATCCATGACTACTGTAGACCACACCTGTATCCATGACTACTGTAGACCACACCTGTATCCATGACTACTGTATCCATGACTACTGTAGACCACACCTGTATCCATGACTACTGTATCCATGACTACTGTAGACCACACCTGTATCCATGACTACTGTAGACCACACCTGTATCCATGACTACTGTATCCATGACTACTGTAGACCACACCTGTATCCATGACTACTGTATCCATGACTACTGTAGACCACACCTGTATCCATGACTACTGTATCCATGACTAATGTAGACCACACCTGTATCCATGACTACTGTAGACCACACCTGTATCCATGACTAATGTAGACCACACCTGTATCCATGACTACTGTATCCACGACTACTGTAGACCACACCTGTATCCATGACTACTGTATCCACGACTACTGTAGACCACACCTGTATCCATGACTACTGTATCCACGACTACTGTAGACCACACCTGTATCCATGACTACTGTAGACCACACCAGTATCCATGACTACTGTATCCATGACTAATGTAGACCACACCTGTATCCATGACTACTGTATCCATGACTAATGTAGACCACACCTGTATCCATGACTACTGTATCCATGACTACTGTAGACCACACCTGTATCCATGACTACTGTATCCATGACTACTGTAGACCACACCAGTATCCATGACTACTGTATCCATGACTAATGTAGACCACACCTGTATCCATGACTACTGTATCCATGACTAATGTAGACCACACCTGTATCCATGACTACTGTATCCATGACTACTGTAGACCACACCAGTATCCATGACTACTGTATCCATGACTAATGTAGACCACACCTGTATCCATGACTACTGTATCCATGACTACTGTAGACCACACCTGTATCCATGACTACTGTATCCACGACTACTGTAGACCACACCTGTATCCATGACTACTGTATCCATGACTAATGTAGACCACACCTGTATCCATGACTACTGTATCCATGACTAATGTAGACCACACCTGTATCCATGACTACTGTATCCACGACCACTGTAGACCACACCAGTATCCATGACTACTGTATCCACGACTACTGTAGACCACACCTGTATCCATGACTACTGTATCCATGACTAATGTAGACCACACCTGTATCCATGACTACTGTATCCATGACTAATGTAGACCACACCTGTATCCATGACTACTGTAGACCACACCTGTATCCATGACTACTGTATCCATGACTACTGTAGACCACACCTGTATCCATGACTACTGTATCCATGACTACTGTAGACCACACCTGTATCCATGACTACTGTAGACCACACCTGTATCCATGACTACTGTATCCATGACTACTGTAGACCACACCTGTATCCATGACTACTGTATCCATGACTAATGTAGACCACACCTGTATCCATGACTACTGTAGACCACACCTGTATCCATGACTACTGTATCCATGACTAATGTAGACCACACCTGTATCCATGACTACTGTAGACCGCACCTGTATCCATGACTACTGTATCCACGACTAATGTAGACCGCACCTGTATCCATGACTACTGTATCCATGACTAATGTAGACCACACCTGTATCCATGACTACTGTATCCACGACTACTGTAGACAACACCTGTATCCATGACTACTGTATCCATGACTACTGTAGACCACACCTGTATCCATGACTACTGTAGACCGCACCTGTATCCATGAATACTGTATCCATGACTAATGTAGACCACACCTGTATCCATGACTACTGTATCCACGACTACTGTAGACCACACCTGGTGTCTACACCTGGGAACTACACCTAGACACAGGTGTTTTAAAAAGATGGTTTACCTCTGGCGAGCGTTTCTTGGCCCCGCCTCCTCTCGGCGCGCTGAGGACGGAGAAGCAGGACTTGCACACCTTGTTGAGTTTGTAGCCGTCGTACTCCAGCGCCACCTTGTGGTCGGAGCACCTCCAGCACACCACCTGCAGGACCACACCACACCACACCACACCGCTCGCTGACTCCACCTTTATTTCATCCACCTTTCTACTCACACAGCCGCACGCCCGGCAGTGATGTCGGCGCCGGGTGAGCGCGTTGAAGGACTCGCTGCAGGTCTTGCACACTGTCACCTGGTGGTCGCGCACCCAGCGGGGGGCCCGGCGGCCCAGCTCTGCCGTCTGGGGACACGAGAGAGAGTCAGGGGACACGAGAGAGGGGACACGAGAGAGGGGACACGAGAGAGGGGACACGAGTCAGGGGACATGAGAGAGAGTCAGGGGACACGAAAGAGGGGACACGAGAGAGGGGACACGAAAGAGGGGACACGAGAGAGGGGACACGAGAGAGGGGACACGAAAGAGGGGACACGAGAGAGGGGACACGAAAGAGGGGACACGAGAGAGGGGACACGAGAGAGGGGACACGAAAGAGGGGACACGAGAGAGGGGACAGGAGAGAGGGGACACGAGAGAGGGGACAGGAGAGAGGGGACACGAAAGAGGGGACACGAGAGAGGGGACACGAGAGAGGGGACACGAGAGAGGGGACACGAGAGAGGGGACACGAGAGAGGGGACAGGAGAGAGGGGACACGAAAGAGGGGACACGAAAGAGGGGACACGAGAGAGGGGACACGAGAGAGGGGACAGGAGAGAGGGGACAGGAGAGAGGGGACAGGAGAGAGGGGACACGAGAGAGGGGACAGGAGAGAGGGGACAGGAGAGAGGGGACACGAGAGAGGGGACACGAGAGAGGGGACACGAGAGAGGGGACACGAGAGAGGGGACACGAGAGAGGGGACACGAGAGAGGGGACACGAGAGAGGGGACACGAGAGAGGGGACAGGAGAGAGGGGACACGAGAGAGGGGACACGAGAGAGGGGACACGAAAGAGGGGACACGAAAGAGGGGACACGAGAGAGGGGACACGAGAGAGGGGACACGAAAGAGGGGACACGAAAGAGGGGACACGAGAGAGGGGACACGAGAGAGGGGACACGAAAGAGGGGACACGAAAGAGGGGACATTCCCTGCAGAGTCACTGCTGCTCACCTGTTCCTGCGCCTGGATCTCCTTGGAGGCCATCTTGAAGGTCTGGTTCTTCTGCTGGAACTCATGGATGGCGTCCTGGATCACCTGGGGGGGGGGGAGGGGTCACATGACACAGGTGCATCTCTGCAGGTCACATGACACCAAGTACCTGGATCCACTCGTCCCGGTCCTGCTCAGAGCTGCAGACCACAAACAGAAGAATGATCAGATCAGGGCTCCAAACATTAGCATGCTAACATTAGCATGCTAACTTTTTGGCTAATTTTGCAAGTATAGAACTTAGCATCAAATATTTTGTTACTTGACAAGGCCGGTTAGCATGCTAACATTAACATGCTAACATTAGCATGCTAGCTTTTTTTTTGCAAATTTTGCAAGTATAGACCTCAGCATCAAATATTTTATTACTTGACAATACCAGTTAGCATGCTAACATTAGCATGGTAGCTTTTTCGCTAACTTTGCAAGTATAGACCTCAGCATCAAATATTTTATTACTTGACAATACCGGTTAGCATGCTAACATTAGCATGGTAGCTTTTTTGCTAACTTTGCAAGTATAGACCTCAGCATCAAATATTTTGTTACTTGACAATACCGATTAGCATGCTAATATTAGCATTCTAGCTTTTTTGCTAATTTTGCAAGTATAGACCTCAGCATCAAATATTTTGTTACTTGACAAGTAATACCATTTAGCGCTTTTTTGCTAACTTTGCAAGTATAGACCTCAGCATCAAATATTTTATCACTTGACAATACCAGTTAGCATGCTAACATTAGCATGCAAGCTTTTTTGTTAACTTTGCAAGTTTAGACCTCAGCATCAAATATTTTGTTACTTGACAAGGCCGGTTAGCATGCTAACATTAGCATGATAGCTTTTTTTTTAAACTAATTTTGCAAGTATAGATCTTAGCATCAAATATTTTGTTACTTGACAAGTACTACCAGTTAGCATGCTAACATTAGCATGCTAGCTTTTTTGCTAACTTTGCAAGTAGACCTCAGCATCAAATATTTTGTTACTTGACAATACCGATTAACATGCTAATATTAGCATGCTAGTTTTTTTGCTAACTTTGCAAGTATAGACCTCAGCATCAAATATTTTATTACTTGACAATACCAGTTAGCATGCTAACATTAGCATGCTAGCTTTTTTGTTAACTTTGCAAGTTTAGACCTCAGCATCAAATATTTTGTTACATGACAAGGCCGGTTAGCATGCTAACATTAGCAAGATAGCTTTTTTTTTTTTTAAACTAATTTTGCAAGTATAGATCTTAGCATCAAATATTTTGTTACTTGACAAGTAATACCAGTTAGCATGCTAACATTAGCATGCTAGCTTTTTTGCTAACTTTGCAAGTAGACCTCAGCATCAAATATTTTGTTACTTGACAATACCGATTAGCATGCTAATATTAGCATGCTAGTTTTTTTGCTAACTTTGCAAGTATAGACCTCAGCATCAAATATTTTATTACTTGACAATACCAGTTAGCATGCTAACATTAGCATGCTAGCTTTTTTGTTAACTTTGCAAGTTTAGACCTCAGCATCAAATATTTTGTTACTTGACAAGGCCGGTTAGCATGCTAACATTAGCATGATAGCTTTTTTTTTCAAACTAATTTTGCAAGTATAGATCTTAGCATCAAATATTTTGTTACTTGACAAGTAATACCAGTTAGCATGCTAACATTAGCATGCTAGCTTTTTTGCTAACTTTGCAAGTAGACCTCAGCATCAAATATTTTGTTACTTGACAATACCGATTAGCATGCTAATATTAGCATGCTAGTTTTTTTGCTAACTTTGCAAGTATAGACCTCAGCATCAAATATTGTTACTTGACAAGTAATACCAATTAGCATGCTAATATTAGCATGCTAGCTTTTTTGCTAATTTTGCAAGTATAGACGTCAGCATCAAATATTTTGTTACTTGACAAGTAATACCGGTTAGCATGCTAACATTGTGAAAACTACCAAAAGGTTTGTGGCCCCCTGGGTAAAATGCATCCTACCTGGCCTGCAGTTCCAGGGTCTTCTCCTTTCCCGACACCTGGAAGGTGTAATGGTGGTCTTCATTGGTGGTCTGCTGCACCTGCATGCCGTCCACTCCTATCCTGCTGCGCACCGTCAAACGCTGCCCGACTAGGCTGAACTTTGGCGTGCAGCACAGCAGGAAGTTGTTGAACTGTGCAGGATTAAAAATAACAGCCGTAAACTTTAATAAAAGACAATTTAAGTCAACTAAATGTATTTTGGTGAATAGATAATCAATAAAAATATAGCAAAAGATAAATATATTTAGTTTGATTAGATTAAGTTTAAGAGCAAATAAAAATTCATTTTAGTCTAACCAGGATTAGATTAGATTAAATTATAATAAATAAATGAAAAAAAAATATTTATAGTGAAAAACATTTTAATTTAATTTAATATGTATTAATATACACGTCATTAATTAAATAAAATGGTAGTTAAATATTTTTCAAAATTTCTTTAATTAAAAATAAATTGGTACAAATAATAATTGAATTGAGATCATTTTAGTCTAACCAGGATTAGATTAGATTAAATTACAATAAATAAATAAAAATATTTATAGTGAAAAACTTTTAATCATTTACATCAACTATATTATTTTTTATTTAATTACTATTAATATACACAAGATTAATTTTTAAAAGATAAATATTTTTCATTATTATTTTTTTTAAATGAACAATTATTTATTTAAAAAAATGGTACAAATAAAAATTGAATTGAGATCATTTCAGTCTAACCAGGATTGGATTAGAATAAATTATAATAAATAAATGAAATAAATACATATTACTTTAGTAAAAAACTAACAATTTCCATCAATTCCATAATTTAAATGTAATTACTATTAATATACATAATGATACATTTTTCAAAATGGTAGTTAAATATTTTCCAGAATTAAATTATTAAAATTATGAAAAAAATGGTACAAATAAAATGTTTATTGAGATAATTTTACTATAACCAGGATTGAAATAAATTATAATTAATAAATGAAATAAAAAATATTTATAGTGAAACACATTTTACCATTTTCAACTCCATTATTGTTTATTTAATTACTATTAATATAGACACGATTACATTTAAAAATGGTAGTTAAATAGTATTCTGATTTTTTTTATTTGATTATTTATTAAAAAAATGGTACGAATAAAAATTTAATTGAGATAATTTTATTCCAACCAGGATTGGATTAGATTAATTTATAATACATTTAATAATTAAATATTAATTTAGTGAAAAACATTTGAACAATTTCCATCATTTAAATTTAATTACTATTAATATACATAGATGGGATACATTTTTAAAAATGGTAGTTAAATATTTTTCAGAATTAATTCATTTAAATAAATTATGAAAAAAAGGGTACAAAAAAATGTTAATTGAGATCATTTTAGTCTAACCAGGATTGGATTAGATTAATTACAACAAATAAATTAAATAAATACATATTAATTTAGTGAAAAACATTTGAACAACTTCCATCAATTTAAATGTAAATACTATTAATATACATAGATGTGATACATTTTAGAAATGGTAGTTAAATATTATTTTTCAGAAATTATTTAAATTAAAATGGCAGGAAAAAAAAAAAAGTAAATTGAGATATTTTAGTCCAACCAGAAAGGTGTCGCTCCATAGATTAATTTATAATACATTTAATAATTAAATATTAATTTAGTGAAAAACATTTGAACAATTTCCATCAATTCCATCATTTAAATTTAATTACTATTAATATACATAGATGGGATACATTTTTAAAAATGGTAGTTAAATATTTTTTCAGAATTAATTCATTTAAATAAATTATGAAAAAAAAGGGTACAAAAAAATGTTAATTGAGATCATTTTAGCCTAACCAGGATTGGATTAGATTAATTACAACAAATAAATTAAATAAATACATATTAATTTAGTGAAAAACATTTGAACAATTTCCATCAATTTAAATGTAAATACTATTAATATACATAGATGAGATGCATTTTAGAAATGGTAGTTAAATATTATTTTTCAGAAATTATTTAAATTAAAATGGCAGAAAAAAAAAAAGAAGTAAATTGAGATACTTTAGTCCAACCAGAAAGAGGTGTCGCTCCATAGATTAATTTATAATACATTTAATAATTAAATATTAATTTAGTGAAAAACATTTGAACAATTTCCATCAATTCCATCATTTAAATTTAATTACTATTAATATACATAGATGGGATACATTTTTAAAAATGGTAGTTAAATATTTTTCAGAATTAATTCATTTAAATAAATTATGAAAAAAAGGGTACAAAAAAATGTTAATTGAGATAATTTTAGTCTAACCAGGATTGGATTAGATTAATTACAACAAATAAATTAAATAAATACATATTAATTTAGTGAAAAACATTTGAACAATTTCCATCAATTTAAATGTAAATACTATTAATATACATAGATGTGATACATTTTTAGAAATGGTAGTTAAATATTATTTTTCAGAAATTATTTAAATTAAAATGGCAGAAAAAAAAAAGAAGTAAATTGAGATATTTTAGTCCAACCAGAAAGAGGTGTCGCTCCATAGATTAATTTATAATACATTTAATAATTAAATATTAATTTAGTGAAAAACATTTGAACAATTTCCATCAATTCCATCATTTAAATTTAATTACTATTAATATACATAGATGGGATACATTTTTAAAAATGGTAGTTAAATATTTTTCAGAATTAATTCATTTAAATAAATTATGAAAAAAAGGGTACAAAAAAATGTTAATTGAGATCATTTTAGTCTAACCAGGATTGGATTAGATTAATTACAACAAATAAATTAAATAAATACATATTAATTTAGTGAAAAACATTTGAACAATTTCCATCAATTTAAATGTAAATACTATTAATATACATAGATGTGATACATTTTAGAAATGAAAGTTAAATATTATTTTTCAGAAATTATTTAAATTAAAATGGCAGAAAAAAAAAAGAAGTAAATTGAGATATTTTAGTCCAACCAGAAAGAGGTGTCGCTCCATAGATTAATTTATAATACATTTATTAAATATTAATTTAGTGAAAAACATTTGAACAATTTCCATCAATTCCATCATTTAAATTTAATTACTATTAATATACATAGATGGGATACATTTTTAAAAATGGTAGTTAAATATTTTTCAGAATTAATTCATTTAAACAAATTATGAAAAAAAGGGTACAAAAAAATGTTAATTGAGATCATTTTAGTCTAACCAGGATTGGATTAGATTAATTACAACAATTAAATAAATACATATTAATTTAGTGAAAAACATTTGAACAATTTCCATCAATTTAAATGTAAATACTATTAATATACATAGATGTGATACATTTTAGAAATGGTAGTTAAATATTATTTTTCAGAAATTATTTAAATTAAAATGGCAGGAAAAAAAAAGAAGTAAATTGAGATATTTTAGTCCAACCAGAAAGAGGTGTCGCTCCATAGAAGAGGTGTTCCTGGCAGAGATCTTGAGCAGGCGACCTTCTTTCACAAACTGGTTGGTGGGGTTGACCACGTCCTCCTCTCCAACCATCTCATAGATCTCCAGCAGTCGCTTGATGCTCTCCTGTTGGCAGAAGTTTTATTGGGAGAAGTCAAAGATGCAAAGTGAGGCCACGCACCGCTTTGTGGAGGGCGCTGTTGGAGTGGTTGGCCGCCATGGAGATGGTCTCCAAGGATCCTGTGGAGACAAGGAGTCAACTTACAAATATTGATGGATGCGGTGAAAGACTTACTCTGAGCAAATTCATAGTCCGGGTGAGTGGAGGGCATCTTCTTCACGTAGTCCCGCAGCAGCATCTCGTAGCGAGGGATCCTCTGGACCGGTTCCAGCATGTGGTGCTGCAGGGTCAGGCTGCCACACACATCCTGGCTCTGGGAGGACAACACAGCCCTCACACTCACGGAGGAAGAAGAAGAACAAGAAGAAGAACAACAAAAACAAGAACAAAGAAAACAAGAACAAGAAGAAGAAGAAGAAGAAGAACAACAACAAAAAAAACAAGAACAACAACAAAGAGAACAAGAAGAAGAAGAAAAAGAACAACAACAAGAAGAACAACAACAACAACAAAGAAAACAATAACAACAACAAAGAGAACAAGAAGAAGAACAAGAACAAGAAGAAGAACAACAACAATAACAACAAGAAGAACAAGAACAAAAACAAGAACAAAAACAAGAAGAAGAACAAGAAGAAGAACAACAAGAACAAGGAGAACAACAAGAACAACAAAGAAAACAAGAACAACAACAAAGAACAAGAACAACAACAAAGAACAAGAACAACAACAAAGAGAAGAAGAAGAAGAAGAAGAAGAAGAAGAAGAAGAAGAAGAAGAAGAAGAAGAAGAAGAACAAGAACAAGAAGAAGAAGAACAAGAACAAGAACAAGAACAAGAACAAGAACAAGAAGAACAAGAACAAGAACAACAAGAACAAGAAGAAGAACAACAAGAACAAGAAGAACAAGAAGAAGAACAGGAAGAACAAGAAGAAAAACAAGAAGAAGAACAAGAAGAAGAAGAACAAGAACAAGAAGAAGAAGAACAACAAAGAAAACAAGAACAACAACAAAGAACAATAACAACACCAAAGAGAACAAGAACAACAACAAAGAACAATAACAACACCAAAGAGAACAAGAACAAGAACAACAGGAAGAACAACAAGAAGAAGAACAAGAACAAGAAGAACAAGAACAAGAAGAACAAGAACAACAACGAAGAGAACAAGAACAAGAAGAAGAAGAAGAAGAAGAAGAAGAAGAAGAAGAAGAAGAAGAAGAACAAGAACAAGAACAAGAAGAACAAGAAGAACAAGAACAAGATTTAGAACAACAAGAAGAAGAACAACAAGAACAAGAAGAAGAAGAAGAACAATAACAACAAGAACAAGAAGAACAAGAACAAGAATGAGAAGAAGAAGAAGAAGAAGAAGAAGAAGAACAAGAACAACAAGAAAGAAAACAAGAACAACAACAAAGAACAAGAACAACAACAAAGAGAAGAAGAACAAGAAGAAGAACAGGAACAAGAAGAAAAATAAGAACTAGAAAAACAAGAAGAACAAGAACAGGAAGAACAAAAAAAAGAAGAATAACAACAAGAAGAAGAAGAACAAGAAGAACAAAAACAACAAGAAGAAGAACAAGAAGAAGAAGAACAAGAACAAGAACAACAAGAACAACAAGAAGAAGAAGAACAATAACAAGAAGAAGAACGAGAAGAAGAAGAAGAAGAAGAAGAAAAACAAGAAGAAGAAGAAGAAGAAGAACAAGAACAACAAGAACAAAGAAAACAACAACAACAACAAGAACAACAAAGAAAACAAGAACAACAACAAAGAACAAGAACAACAACAAAGAGAAGAAGAACAAGAAGAAGAACAGGAACAAGAACTAGAAAAACAAGAAGAAGAACAAGAACAGGAAGAACAAAAAGAAGAATAACAACAACAAGAAGAAGAAGAACAACAAAAACAAGAAGAAGAAGAAGAAGAAGAAGAAGAAGAAGACCCCACCTGGATGTCATGGAGGAGGTTCCTGAAGGTGGAGGAGCGCTCGGTCCAGGTTCTCAGCAGCTCCATGGCTGGTTGGAAGTTGCTGACGTAGTCAGCATACATCCTCAGGAAGGGGGCGTGATGCAGGAGGACCTCACCCAGGCCGGGCTGCTCACACCTGGAGGGTGAAGGAGGTGGGAGGGGGGGGGGGGGGGGGGGGGGGTTTGTACCTTTAAGACCTCCTTCAAGTTTAGTCCCAGGGACCCAGAATGGTCTCAGTCATAAAAATGTTAAAAATAGGTCAGTTCTAAGTGAACTAGACTCCTTGTTGGCCGTAGTATCTGGTCTAAGACTATCTGCCATGACCATAGGTCCAGGTCAGGTCTTGGTTACCCACCAGTGGCTGATGCGGTCCTCCAGGTCGGGCAGCAGGAACTGACTGTGGAAGGAGTAGATGGAGGAGATGTTGGAGAAGATGTTGCGCACCACCTCCGCCGGGAAGGAGCCTCGCCCCGCCTCTTCTGTGAGACGCAGACAGAACACCTGCGGAAGCAGGAGTCCATTAGACCAGCACTTATGGAGCTCCACTTTTACACTACAGAGGGGCCCGGGGCCCACTCAAATATCAACACTGAATTAGTGATCTTGATATCATGGCTCACAATGGTATGAAACCATTAACCATAAAACCAAAAAAAGGGACTGACGAAAGCTACATTTATATACAATTACGCAGTGCTAACACAGGCATCCATCATCCATCTTATCCACCGCTTATTCTTAGTCGGGTCGCGGGGGCAGCAGCCTAAGCAGAGAAGCCCAGACTTCATTCACCCCAGCTACTTTGTCCAGCTCCCCCGGGGGATCCCGAGGCATTCCCAGGCCAGCTGGGAGACAGTGTCCCCCCGACGTGTCCTTGGTCTTCCCCGTGGTCTCCTGCCCTAAACACCTCCCCAGAGAGGCGTTCGGGGTGGCATCCTGACCAGATACCCGAACCACCTCAATTGGGTTTACTCTTAGCTCCTCCCAAACGACAGAACTTCTCACTCTAACCTTAACACCCAATGGAGGAAAACTCATTGTACCCGTGATCTTGTCCTTTCGGTCATAATCCAAAGCTCATGACCATAGCTGAGGATGGGAACGTAGATCGACCGGTAAATTGAGAACTTTGCCTTCCGGCTCAGCTCCTTCTTCACCACGACTGATCGATACAGCGTCCGCATCACCGCACCGATCCGCCTGTCGATCTCACGATCTACTCTTCCCTCACTCGTGAACAAGACTCCCAGGTACTTGAACTCCTCCACTTGGGACAGGATCTCCTTCCCAACCCGGAGATGGCACTCCACCCTTTTCTGTGCGAGGACCATGGACTCAGACTTGGCCATCAAGGGCCTCAGATGACGGCGAAGGTGCGCCCTAAGTGCACCTTTTTGAATAAACAAACTTAATTGATAATGAATATGTTTCTTGAATAAACTGTCGATAAAATTCAAGCGCAAATGAAAATACCGCTTCACCGTGTTGGTCATAATTTTTGCGCTGAAGAAACTTCTTTATGACTTTAGCTCCAGACTTCTTCTGTTTTTCTGGACCACAGCCTAGAAACACATTTTTGGGCAGTCCTTTACAGGGCGCTCGAAACAATCGGCCTCGGCCCGATGATTAAGAAAGACCGCGTTAGACCTTCTCAAAAACCGTAGCACCCCCACACTCTTACCTGGTCCAGCAGGTGTAGTCGAGCCACGTAGGCCCTCTCCGTGTGCAGGAGCTCACGGGCTATCTTGAACAACTTCTGCTCTGTGTTCTCGTCCTCTTTCGATGCCTCCTCCTTTTTCTCCTCCTCCTCCTCCTCCTCATGTCGTTCTCCTTCGGTCCATCTGCATTTGGACTTGGACCCCGCATGGATCTTGGAGGCTTTCTCCAGCAGGACGCCATCAGGCTGACGCTGGTCCGTTGAACTTTGCGAGGATACTTTCCCCACGGTGCGGTTGAGTCTGCAGTCTGTCGGACGCGAGGAGACTTCCCCCACGGTGTGGTTGAGTCTGCAGGCTGTCGGACGCGGGGAGACTTCCTCCACAGTGCGGTTGAGTCTGCAGTCCGTCGGACGCGGGGAGACTTCCTCCACGGTGCGGTTGAGTCTGCAGTCCGTCGGACGCGGGGAGACTTCCTCCACGGTGCGGTTGAGTCTGCAGTCCGTCGGACGCGAGGAGACTTCCCCCACGGTGCGGTTGAGTCTGCAGTCTGTCGGACGCGAGGAGACTTCCCCCACGGAGCGGTTGAGTCTGCAGTCCGTTGAACTTTGCGAGGAGACTTCCCCCACGGTGCGGTTGAGTCTGCAGTCCGTTAAACTTTGCGAGGATACTTTCCCCACGGTGCGGTTGAGTCTGCAGTCCGTTAAACTTTGCGAGGATACTTTCCCCACGGTGCGGTTGAGTCTGCAGTCTGTCGGACACGAGGAGACTTCCCCCACGGTGCGGTTGAGTCTGCAGTCTGTCGGACACGAGGAGACTTCCCCCACGGTGCGGTTGAGTCTGCAGTCCGTTAAACTTTGCGAGGAGACTTCCCCCACGGTGCTGTTGAGTCTGCAGTCCGTTGAACTTTGCGAGGAGACTTCCCCCACGGTGCGGTTGAGTCTGCAGTCCGTTAAACTTTGCGAGGAGACTTCCCCCACGGTGCTGTTGAGTCTGCAGTCCGTTGAACTTTGCGAGGAGACTTCCTCCACGGTGCGGTTGAGTCTGCAGTCCGTTGAACTGTGCGAGGAGACTTCCTCCACGGTGCGGTTGAGTCTGCAGTCCGTTGAACTTTGCGAGGAGACTTCCCCCGCGGTGCGGTTGAGTCTGCAGTCCGTCGGGGCTTTGACGGTGATGGCAGGCCGAGGAGAACTTTCCTCTTTTTCCAACGGGATTCTGCAAAAACCAAACCGGTGAGTCACTTTCATGCAAAGCCACAAAAGCAGCGAACAAAGTCTAACCTTTCATCCAGGTACACAACGAGGTCAGGAACACTCAAAGACTTCCCACTCCTCTTCTCCCAACCCTCCATCTTCCCGCTTGGGGTCCTGTGAACCCCCAGCCAGGATTTAGAGTTCCTGGCAGGGCTGTAGCTCCCTATCTTGTTCTGAACGGGGCTGGGGGTCCGCAGTATTACCGACAGAGGGCTCCGGTTTCTTGGGGTCAACTTAGCGGGGCAGTGACCGCCCTCCCTCAAGGGGGTGCAGTTCTGGATGCCTCTCTTGCCTGGACTTGGCGACCCCAACGGGCTGCTGGTGAGCTTGGGGATCTTCTGGGAAGGGGAGAGGCGGGTGGGGCTCAGCTGGGCTCCATTGAGGAGACAGCTCACCCCCGCCCGGATTGGACTCTTGTCGTCGGTGCCAGGGAAATGCCGGGACGAAGAGGGCGGCCCGCTCCTCATCGGACTCTGGAGGTGCGCGGGCTTGGGGGGAACTAAAAGGCAACCATGGCGTGTCAAAGTAAGACAAGAACAACTAAAGTAGGCTCCAGCTCACCTTGTGGTTTGGTGGGTGGACTTTGGTGGTTTTCATGTTTGGGTCCACAGGTCCTGTCACAAGACCCCCCACAGCTGGAACTGCTCCCCACTGGAACACACGTCAGGGAAGGTTTTAGTCAAATTCTCTGCATTAACAATATCTTGATTCTTGGAGTTCATGGATGATACCAATTGGTGTTTTTTTATATATTTTGGTACTTTTGAAAGGAAATAAGGTCATCAAATTACTAGACTTAATCCAAATTGAGCTTTTTTTCTTAGACTAATTTAGTAACCGATTGCCGATATTATCGGACGATAAATGCTTTAAAATGTAATATCGTAAATTATCGGTATCGGTTTCAAAATGATTGGTATCGGTTTCAAAAAGTATGACTTTTTAAAAGGCCGCTGTGTACACGGACGTAGGGAGAAGTACAGAGCGCCGATAAACCTTAAAGGCACTCCCTTTGCGTGCCGGCCCAGTCACATAATATCTCTCTGGATTTTCACACACACAAGTGACGCTAAATTGAGCAAAGTGTGCAGAAGAAGCTGATATGTGGACTTTGCTGTGACAGTACAAGTACAAGTACAAGTTTGTCACACTTCTGCTTTCTCACTTCAGTGTGTGGCAAACACAACATATTCAGCATGTGATGTCTTCTTTTCCTGCACATTGCAGATCGGTTATGGAAGTGTCCTTTTAGCTCAACTATTTGCCAATGCCATATCTCAATCCGTGTGTCTGTAATCTGATTCATTTGCCTATGTAGTAATTTGTGTGTCCGTGTTTCAATGTGTGTGTGCAATCAGATCGGTGTGTGCGTGTTTTAATTTGTGTGTCTGTAATACAATTTGTGTGTGTGTGTAAAAAAACAAGTGTGTGTGCCTGTGTATTCAGATTTGTGTGAAGCGGGAACCCAGATTAGCCGTCTTTTTACACACAACTTTTGCGACACTTTCTGCTGTGTAAGATTTGTGTCTGTGCACTAATTTGTGTGTCTGTGTCTAAATCTTTGTGTGTGTAAAATAAATATATCTATGTTCGCATTTTGATCTGTGTATATAAAAAGTTTTTTTTTAATTAAAAAGGATCTTTGTATTTCAATCTTTGTGTGTTCAAAAAATTGCATTTGTGTATTTTAGCAAAACTATCTGCAAATGCCATATCTCGATCTGTGTGTCTGTAATCTGATTCATTTGCCTATGTACTCATTTGTGTGTCCGTATTTCAATGTGTGTGTGTGTAATCAGATCAGTGTGTGCATGTTTTAATTTGTGTGTCTGTAATACAGTTTGTGTGTGTGTGTGTAACAAAACAAGTGTGTGTGCCTGTGTATTCAGATTTGTGTGAAGCAGGAACCCAGATTAGCCGTCTTTTTACACACAACTTTTGCGACACTTTCTGCTGTGTAAGATTTGTGTCTGTGCACTAATTTGTGTGTCTGTGTCTAAATCTTTGTGTGTGTAAAATAAATATATTTATGTTCGCATTTTGATCTGTGTGTATAAAAAGTTTTTTTTTAATTAAAAAGGATCTTTGTATTTCAATCTTTGTGTGTTCAAAAAATTGCATTTGTGTATTTTAGCAAAACTATCTGCAAATGCCATATCTCGATCTGTGTGTCTGTAATCTGATTCATTTGCCTATGTACTCATTTGTGTGTCCGTATTTCAATGTGTGTGTGTGTAATCAGATCAGTGTGTGCATGTTTTAATTTGTGTGTCTGTAATACAATTTGTGTGTGTGTGTAACAAAACAAGTGTGTGTGCCTGTGTATTCAGATTTGTGTGAAGCAGGAACCCAGATTAGCCGTCTTTTTACACACAACTTTTGCGACACTTTCTGCTGTGTAAGATTTGTGTCTGTGCACTAATTTGTGTGTCTGTGTCTAAATCTTTGTGTGTGTAAAATAAATATATTTATGTTCGCATTTTGATCTGTGTAAGTAAAAAAAATTTTTTTTTAAAAAGGATCTTCGTATTTCAATCTGTGTGTGTTCAAAAAATTGCATTTGTGTATTTTAGCAAAACTATCTGCAAATCCATATCTCAATCTGTGTGTGTGTAATCTGATTCATTTGCCTATGTACTCATTTGTGTGTCCGTATTTCAATGTGTGTGTAATCAGATCAGTGTGTGCGTGTTTTAATTTGTGTGCGTATATCGATTTGTGTGTGTGTAAAAAAAAAAGGTGTGCTTGTGTATTCAGATTTGTGTGAAGCAGGAACCCTGATTAGCCGTCTTTTTACACACAACTTTTGCGACACTTTCTGCCGTGTAAGATTTGTGTGTCTGTGCAGTGATGGACACTAGTCTTACACTAGTGTTGCAAAATTCACAATCTGGGTGTCTGTTTCTCACACACACACACAGGCGCACACGCACACGCACACACACACAGGCGCACGCGCGCACACACACACAGTTTGAAATACGGACAGATTTTTTTTACATTTTGTTTATACCCACACAACACACACACACAAATGGAAATCAAATTAAAACATGTGGATCTGAATAGGCACACACATTGAGGTACAGACACACAGATGTGTGTAGATTGAGATACAACTATTTGCAAATGGCTATCTCAAATTGTGTGTGTGTAATCAGATCTGTGTGTGCGTGTTTTAATTTGTGTGCGTATATCGATTTGAGTGTGTGTAAAAAAAAAACTGTAAAGTCACAATCTGGGTGTCTGTTTCACACAAATCTGGATACACACACACACACAAACGAAATACGGACATATTTAAAAAAAAAAAGTTTATACCCACAACACACACACACACACACACAAATAGAAATAGACACAAATGAAGACATGTGGATGTGAATACAGACGCACACACATTGAGATAGAGACACACAGATGTGTGTAGACAGTTGTGAGTACAAGAAGTGTTCATCCAGTGTGACATTGATGAAGTACAAGTGATGCTGGGCACCAGCAAACAACAACAACAACAACTGCAGCACACTTTGCTCACGGCTTCAAAACTTCCCTTCAACACAGGAACACTGGAACCCTTTGTGTGTGTGTGTGTGTGTGTGTGTGTGTGTGTGTGTGTGTGTGTGTGTGTGTGTGTGCCTCTCTGTGTGTGTGTGTGTGCCTCTCTCTCTGCGTGTGTGTGTGTGTGTGTGCCTCTCTCTCTCTCTGTGTGTGTGTGTGTGTGTGTGTGTGTGTGCGCCTCTGTGTGTGTGTGTGTGCCTCTCTCTGTGTGTGTGTGTGTCTCTCTGTGTGTGTGCGTGTGTCTCTCTCTCTCTCTCTGTGTGTGTGTGTGTGTGTGTGTCTCTCTCTTTGTGTTTGTGTGTGTGCCTCTCTCTCTGTGTGTGTGTATGTGTGTTAGTGCGCCCGTGTGTGTGTGTGTGTGTGTGTGTGTGTTAGTGTGCCTGTGTGTGTGTGTGTGTTAGTGTGCCTGTGTATGTGCCTCTGTGTGTGTGCGCCTGTGTGTGTGTGTGTGCGCCTGTGTGCACGCCTGCCCGTGTGTGTGTGCGCGACTGCCCGTGTGTGTGTGCGCGCCTGTGTGTGTGTGCGCGCCTGTGTGTGTGTGCGCGCCTGTGTATGCCTCTGTGTGTGTGCCTCTGTGTGTGTGTGTACGCCTGTGTGTTTGTGTGTGCGCCTTTGTGTGTGAGTTAGTGTGTGTGAGTAAGTGTGTGGGTGTGTGTATGTTAATGTGTGTGTATTAGTGTGTGTGTTAGTGTGTGAGTGTATTAGTGTGTGAGTGTGTGTTAATGTGTTTGTTAATATGTGTTTTAGTGTGTGTGTTAGTGTGAGTATAATTGTTTTTGGTGCTAAAAAAGAAAGGTTTAAAGTCATCCAACACCTTAAATCACTGTCCCTGAAAACCTCAAATAAAGCCAGAAATCTTGGGGTTATTTTAGATTCTGATTTACATTTCGACAGTCACATCAAATCAGTAACAAAATCGGCCTACTATCACCTCAAAAATGTAAAAAGACTTAGAGGGCTCATGTCAGCTCAAGACTTAGAAAAACTTGTACATGCCTTTATTACCAGTAGGCTAGACTATTGTAATGGTCTCCTTGCAGGTCTTCCCAAAAAAACTGTCAGGCAGCTACAGCTTGTTCAGAACGCTGCTGCTAGAGTTCTAACAAAGACCAAAAAATGTGAGCACATTACACCAATTCTTAAATCCTTACATTGGCTCCCTGTACATCAGAGAATAGATTTCAAAATCCTCCTGCTCACATATAAATCACTACATGGTCTAGGGCCCAAGTATATCACTGATATGCTCCCACTATATACGCCCTCTAGATCACTAAGATCTTCTGAGACCAATCTGTTAGCGGTTCCAAGAGTAAACTCAAATCAAGGGAGATCATCATTCAGTCACTATGCAACACATAGCTGGAATAAACTTCCTGAAGATGTCAGACTCTCCCCAACTCTCACTACTTTTAAAACTAGACTGAAGACTTTTATGTTCACCTTAGCTTTCAGCTAAATCTTTTAATCTTTTAACTTTTAACGTCTGCACTGTTTTTATTTTTATTGTCTGCATTTTAATTTTGCTTTTATTTTCTTTCATTTCACTTTGTTGTCTGTGAAGCACTTTGAGTCTGCCTTGTGTATGAAAAGCGCTATACAAATAAAGTTGCCTTGCCTTGCCTTGAGTATGTGTATGTGAGTGTGTTAATGTGTGTGATAGTGTGCGTGTATTAGTGTGAGTGTGTGTTACTGTGTGTGTTAGTGTGTGCATGTAAATGTGTGTGTTAGTGTGTGAATGTGTGTGCTAGTGTGTGTTTTAGTGTGTGAGTGTGTTAATGTGTGTGATAGTGTGCGTGTATTAGTGTGAGTGTGTTAATGTGTGTGTGTGTTAGTGTTAGTGTGTGTGTGTGTGTGTGTGTGAATTGATGAAGTGGACCCCGACTTAAAGAAGTGTAAAAACTTATTGGGGTGTCACCATTTATTGCTCAATTGTAGGGAATATGTACTGTACTGTACTGTACTGTACTGTAATCTACTCATACATGTCTCAATCAATCAATCAATGTGTGTGTGTGTGTGTGTGTGTGTGTGTGTTAGTATGTGTGTGTGTTAGTGTGTGTGTGTGTGTGTGTGTGTGTGTGTGTTGGCCAAACAAAGAAGTATGAAAATGAAAGTCCAGGCTGCTGGAAGGAGATTTGAGTTTAGTAATCCCAACAAGCTGAGCAGGCACTAATGAGCACCATGATGTAATGCATGTACTTCACTGTGCAATCTACTAATAAAATAATCAATCAATCAATCAATCAATCAATCAATCAATCAATGGTCAACAGCATGAGATGTCATCATTCAGAATTACAGTCGTCATTGGCGGGAAATTAAGTGAAGTTTAGAAGTCAATGACTAGTTAGTCAGGTGTCAGACAGACAGGTGGACTAGTGTCAGTCAGTCAGACAGGTGGACTAGTGTCAGTCAGTCAGACAGGTGGATTAGTGTCAGTCAGACAGGTGGACTAGTGTCAGTCAGTCAGACAGGTGGACTAGTGTCAGTCAGACAGACAGGTGGACTAGTGTCAGTCAGTCAGACAGGTGGACTAGTGTCAGTCAGTCAGACAGACAGACAGGTGGACTAGTGTCAGTCAGACAGGTGGACTAGTGTCAGTCAGTCAGACAGACAGACAGGTGGACTAGTGTCAGTCAGTCAGACAGGTGGACTAGTGTCAGTCAGACAGGTGGACTAGTGTCAATCAGTCAGACAGACAGACAGGTGGACTAGTGTCAGTCAGACAGGTGGACTAGTGTCAGTCAGTCAGACAGACAGACAGACAGGTGGACTAGTGTCAGTCAGACAGGTGGACTAGTGTCAGTCAGTCAGTCAGACAGACAGGTGGACTAGTGTCAGTCAGACAGGTGGACTAGTGTCAGTCAGTCAGACAGGTGGACTAGTGTCAGTCAGTCAGACAGGTGGACTAGTGTCAGTCAGTCAGTCAGACAGACAGGTGGACTAGTGTCAGTCAGACAGGTGGACTAGTGTCAGTCAGACAGACAGGTGGACTAGTGTCAGTCAGACAGACAGGTGGACTAGCGTCAGTCAGACCGGTGGACTAGTGTCAGTCAGTCAGACAGACAGGTGGACTAGTGTCAGTCAGACAGGTGGTCTAGTGTCAGACAGTCAGACAGGTGGACTAGTGTCAGTCAGACAGGTGGACTAGTGTCAGTCAGTCAGACAGGTGGACTAGTGTCAGTCAGACAGGTGGACTAGTGTCAGTCAGACAGGTGGACTAGTGTCAGTCAGACAGGTGGACTAGTGTCAGTCAGACAGGTGGACTAGTGTCAGTCAGTCAGACAGACAGACAGGTGGACTAGTGTCAGTCAGACAGGTGGTCTAGTGTCAGACAGTCAGACAGGTGGACTAGTGTCAGTCAGACAGGTGGACTAGTGTCAGTCAGTCAGACAGGTGGACTAGTGTCAGTCAGACAGGTGGTCTAGTGTCAGACAGTCAGACAGGTGGACTAGTGTCAGTCAGACAGGTGGACTAGTGTCAGTCAGACAGGTGGTCTAGTGTCAGTCAGACAGGTGGTCTAGTGTCAGACAGTCAGACAGGTGGACTAGTGTCAGTCAGACAGGTGGACTAGTGTCAGTCAGACAGGTGGACTAGTGTCAGTCAGACAGGTGGACTAGTGTCAGTCAGACAGGTGGACTAGTGTCAGTCAGACAGGTGGACTAGTGTCAGTCAGTCAGACAGACAGACAGGTGGACTAGTGTCAGTCAGACAGGTGGTCTAGTGTCAGACAGTCAGACAGGTGGACTAGTGTCAGTCAGACAGGTGGACTAGTGTCAGTCAGTCAGACAGGTGGACTAGTGTCAGTCAGACAGGTGGTCTAGTGTCAGACAGTCAGACAGGTGGACTAGTGTCAGTCAGACAGGTGGACTAGTGTCAGTCAGACAGGTGGTCTAGTGTCAGTCAGACAGGTGGTCTAGTGTCAGACAGTCAGACAGGTGGACTAGTGTCAGTCAGACAGGTGGACTAGTGTCAGTCAGACAGGTGGTCTAGTGTCAGTCAGACAGGTGGTCTAGTGTCAGACAGTCAGACAGGTGGACTAGTGTCAGTCAGACAGGTGGACTAGTGTCACAGACAGGTGGACTAGTGTCAGTCAGACAGGTGGACTAGTGTCAGTCAGACAGGTGGTCTAGTGTCAGACAGTCAGACAGGTGGACTAGTGTCAGTCAGACAGGTGGACTAGTGTCAGTCAGACAGGTGGACTAGTGTCAGTCTTCAGACTTAGACCAACTTTAATGATCCACAAGGGAAATTTGGTGTGCAAAGTGAACTCACCTGCGTGGACATCCTCCTGCGTGTCGCCTTTCACTTTCCGCCTGACCGCCACGCGCCTGAACTCTTCCACGTCACGAGACTCGCGGCCGCTGTTGAGCGTCAGACTGTTCCTCTTCTTCAGGTCGAACATGTTCCTCTTCTTCAAGTCAGACTATTCATTCCTCTTCTTCAAGTCAGACTGTTCCTCTTCTTCAGGTCGAACATGTTCCTCTTCTTCAAGTCAGACTATTCCTCTTCTTCAGGTGGAACATGGCGGGACTAAGTCACGCGTGTCGCCTCTCAAGTGTCGCTCAAAGAAGTCTGAGAGTCCAAAGTTGCAGCGGCGGCAGACGAGGAGGAGGCGCGCGTGTGCGTGCGTGTTTGTATGCGTGTGCGTGCGTGCGTGTGCGTGTGTTAATTACGGGGAGTCGGAGGGCTCAAATTGCTTGAGTTGATTGCCTGCTGTTACTGCACTGCGCCACAAGAGGGCGACAAAACACATTATTATTATTATTGTTTTCATGAACATTATTTGACCTTTTAAAGCTGTCAGTCATGTTTGCGCCGCACTTCATTTGCGGACTTGCA
>NC_084742.1:66571082-66598582 GCF_033978785.1 Entelurus aequoreus | reverse complement strand
TTCCTGAGGGAACTCTCCTGAAGGAATCAATAAAGTACTATCTATCCATCTATCTATCTATCTATCTATCTATCTATCTATCTATCTATCTATCTATCTATCTATCTATCTATCTATCTATCTATCTATCTATCTACCTACCTACCTACCTACCTATCTATCTATCTATCTATCTATCTATCTATCTATCTATCTATCTATCTATCTATCTATCTACCTATCCATCCATCCATCCATCTAAATAAAAACATTGTGTCCTCTAACCTAAAACTGGGTTATGAATATAATTGATGAAAGGATTATTGCCAGAGGGTGTGCACCATGTGACCTGACCATGTGACCATGTGACCTGACCATGTGACCATGTGACCATGTGACCTGACCACGTGTGTCCTCAGCTCGGCCTACGACGTGGTCCTGCGGCAGAAAGTGGCGCTGAAGAAACTCTCCAGGCCTTTCCAGTCTCTGGTCCACAGTCGCCGCTCCTACCGGGAACTGAGGCTCCTCAAGCACATGAAACACGAGAACGTGAGTAATAATATATGCTGAGCTCAGCAACTCTCCTTTTGATCCCAGCAAGTCCCCTATTGATCCCAGCAAGTCTCTTATTGATCCCAGCAAGTCCCCTATTGATCCCAGCAAGTCCCCTATTGATCCCAGCAAGTCCCCTATTGATCCCAGCAAGTCCCCTATTGATTCCAGCAAGTCCCCTATTGATCCCAGCAAGTCCCCTATTGATCCCAGCAAGTCCCCTATTGATCCCAGCAAGTCCCCTATTGATCCCAGCAAGTCCCCTATTGATCCCAGCAAGTCTCCTATTAATCCCAGAAAGTCTCCTATTGATCCCAGCAAGTCCCCTGTTGATCCCAGCAAGTCCCCTATTGATCCCAGCAAGTGTCCTATTAATCCCAGCAAGTGTCCTATTGATCCCAGCAAGTCTCCCATTGATCCCAGCAAGTCTCCCATTGATCCCAGCAAGTCTCCTATTGATCCCAGCAAGTCTCCTATTGATCCCAGCAAGTCCCCTATTGATCCCAGCAAGTGTCCTATTGATCCCAGCAAGTGTCCTATTGATCCCAGCAAGTCTCCTATTGATCCCAGCAAGTCCCCTGTTGATCCCAGCAAGTCCCCTATTGATCCCAGCAAGTCCCCTATTGATCCCAGCAAGTCTCCTATTGATTCCAGCAAGTCCCCTATTGATCCCAGCAAGTCCCCTATTGATCCCAGCAAGTCCCCTATTGATCCCAGCAAGTCTCCTATTGATTCCAGCAAGTCTCCTATTGATCCCAGCAAGTCTCCTATTGATCCCAGCAAGTCTCCTATTGATCCCAGCAAGTCCCCTATTGATCCCAGCAAGTCCCCTGTTGATCCCAGCAAGTCCCCTATTGATCCCAGCAAGTCCCCTTTTGATCCCAGCAAGTCCCCTATTGATCCCAGAAAGCCCCCTATTGATCCCAGCAAGTCCCCTATTGATCTCAGCAAGTCTCCTATTGATCCCAGCAAGTCCCCTATTGATCCCAGCAAGTCTCCTATTGAGCCCAGGAAGTCCCCTATTGATCCCAGCAAGTCTCCTATTGATCCCAGCAAGTCCCCTATTGATCCCAGCAAGTCTCCTGTTGATCCCAGCAAGTCCCCTATTGATTCCAGTAAGTCCCCTATTGATCCCAGCGAGTCTTCTATTGATTCCAGCAAGTCCCCTATTGATCCCAGCAAGTCCCCTATTGATCCCAGCAAGTCTCTTATTGATCCCAGCAAGTCCCCTATTGATCCCAGCAAGTCCCCTGTTGATCCCAGCAAGTCCCCTGTTGATCCCAGCAAGTCCCCTATTGATCCCAGCAAGTCCCCTATTGATCCCAGCAAGTCCCCTATTGATCCCAGCAAGTCTCCTATTGAGCCCAGGAAGTCCCCTATTGATCCCAGCAAGTCTCCTATTGATCCCAGCAAGTCCCCTATTGATCCCAGCAAGTCCCCTTTTGATCCCAGCAAGTCCCCTATTGATCCCAGCAAGCACCCTATTGATCCCAGCAAGTCTCCTATTGATCCCAGCAAGTCCCCTATTGATCTCAGCAAGTCTCCTATTGATCCCAGCAAGTCCCCTGTTGATCCCAGCAAGTCCCCTATTGATTCCAGCAAGTCCCCTATTGATCCCAGCGAGTCTCCTATTGATTTCAGCAAGTCCCCTATTGATCCCATCAAGTCTCCTATTGATCCCAGCAAGTCTCCTATTGATTCCAGCAAGTCCCCTATTGATCCCAGCAAGTCCCCTATTGATTCCAGGGCTGATTCTCCTCAGGTGATCGGGCTGCTGGACGTCTTCACCCCTGCTGTCGCCTTGGAGGACTTCAACCAACTGTAAACCTTCTCACCATCACCATCACCATGGTGACCATCATCACCGTGGTGTTGACCTGCATGGATGTTCACGCTCTTGTTTGCAGCTACCTGGTCACCAACCTGATGGGTGCAGACCTCAACAACATAGTCAAGTTCCAGAGGTTGTCTGACGAGCACGTTCAGTTCTTGATCTATCAGCTGCTGCGAGGCCTCAAGGTGACTTTTCATCCGCTCACGACCACACGTTGTCTGCGGGCCTTTGACATGTTTCTCGCCTTCCTGTCGGTCGTTTTTTCTTAATATCTAATAACATCTCACAAGACACACATGTCATAGTGACGTCATAGTGAAGATTGATGATCCGTCAGTTTTACAAGTTTAATTTATATATTTAATTAATATCCCAACTTAAGATAAACATTGAAAAATAGTAACATTTTTAAATTGTATTACTGGTATGAAATCATTTGAATCCAAATAATATACTGAAATTAGACTTTTTAAAGATTTTTTTTTTTACTTTAGTATTTTAAGATAATAATAGTAACTTTTTTATATTTTATGAATAATATATATATATATATATATATATATATATATATATATATATATATATATATATATATATATATATATATATATATATATATATATATATATATATATATATATAAATAGAAGTTTAATCATTTGTACTTCAATCAGACTATTTGGTATTGAATCATCACAAATTAAATTCATTTTTGAAACATTTTTTTTTATTGAGAATACTGAAAATAAATTTTTTCATCATCCAAATTCCATTTACTTTTATCCTATTTTTTTGGGGGCTTTAATATTACATTAGTATTAAAACTTAAAATAATTTTAAAAAATGTATTTAGTATTTTTATTTCATTTCACATTTTAAATAGAATTAGTGGTATCAAATAGTTTGAATCCAAATACATTTTTTTTCTTTTTTTTAATTAATATTTCCATCCAAAATAATAACAGTAACTTTCTATTTTATGATTTTATTTATTTTATTATGTTATATGTATAGTTTATTTAATTGGTAGTATAAAATAGAATTGTAATAATTTATGGGATTTATACTTAAATCATACAAAAATTTGTATTGAATCATCACACAAATTACTTTTGTTTTTTAAACTTGTTTAATTAGTATTGCAACTTATGATGATTATTTAAAATAGTAACTTTTTTTATTTCAAATCTTTATTTAGATAAAATTGTTCATTGAGTGAAATATAATAAATATTCATCATTTTAGTGATGAATTATTTATAATTATTTAAAATAGTAACTTTTTTATTTCACATCTTTATTTAAATAAAATTGTTCATGGAGTGAAAAATAATAAATATTCATCATTTTAGTGATGAATTATTTATAATTATTTAAAATAGTAACTTTTTTATTTCACATCTTTATTTAAATAAAATTGTTCATGGAGTGAAAAATAATAAATATTCATTTTAGTGATGAATTATTTATAATTATTTAAAATAGTAACTTTTTAATTTCACATCTTTTTTTAAATAAAATTGTTCATGGAGTGAAAAAATAATAAATATTCATCATTTTAGTGATGAATTATTTATATATAATTTAAAATAACTTATTTATTTCACATCTTTATTTAAATAAAATTGAGTGAAAAATAATAAATATTCATCATTTAAGTGATGAATTATTTATAGGTATTTAAAATAGTAACTTTTTTATTTCACATCTTTATTTAAATAAAATTGAGTGAAAAATAATAAATATTCCTCATATTAGTGTAAATTAAAATAATGTCATCTTAATTTCCTGGATTATTGAGGATGGCTATTTTGGACATGTATCCATTATTTGTATTTTATTATCAGTCATTCCATTCCAGATGTTTTAAATATGATTTATGAATTAGTACATGACACTTTAAACTGTTTTTATTTTAAACTGTCTTTTATCTAACAAATTGCTCTTCAGATAATTTTTATCTGCTCTTTTTATGTGCATATATATATATATATATATATATATATATATATATATATATATATATATATATATATATATATATATGTATATATATATCTGTTTTAAATGATACATTTTAGTCTGTCCTTTGCCTATATTTCTCTTCTTTTTGTGTGTTTACTTGTTTGTGGTTTATAAATACATTTGGTACGGTGCAAACAATTTAAATTATTATTTTAAATAATGACAGCTTATTAGCTATATTGGACATTCAAATTGTCACACATTGTTTTATTTACTTCTAAAACTTCTTGTTTTGAATTTAAATATGTGGTAAAGTTACTTAATCGTGCCACGGATGACACTTTATTGTGTTTGCCGCTCAGTTTTGGGCTTGTTTGGAAAAAGCCCCAAGCTGCTGCATCTCCGTGAGTCTTATGTCTCGCGCACTCATCCATAGATTTGGGCTCACGTTGCAAAAGTATGGAGGTGAAACACATTTGTGTGCAGGATTGTGTGACAAATAGTGCAGGCTCCAGCTCTTCAGTCTGGCCAGTTTCCATGGAAACGAGCAAAAGCAGCCATGGGTGTGTGGACAAGTGCACTAATGTGTGGACTAGTGCACTAATGTGCGGACAAGTGCACTAGTGTGTAGACTAGTGCACTAATGTGTGGACAAGTGCACTAATGTGTGGACAAGTGCACTAATGTGTGGACTAGTGCACTAATGTGTGGACTAGTCACACATTAGTGCACTTGTCCACACATTAGTGCACTAGTCCACACATTAGTGCACTAATGTGTGGACTAGTGCACTAATGTGTGAACAAGTGCACTAATGTGTGGACTAGTGCACTGATGTGTGGACAAGTGCACTAATGTGTGGACAAGTGCACTAATGTGTGGACTAGTGCACTAATGTGTGGACTAGTGCACTAATGGGTGGACTAGTGCACTAATGGATGGACTAGTGCACTAATGTGTGGACAAGTGCACTAATGTGTGGACAAGTGCACTAATGTGTGGACTAGTGCATTAATGTGTGGACTAGTGCACCAATGTGTGGACAAGTGCACTAATGGGTGGACCAGTGCACTAATGGGTGGACAAGTGCACTAATGTGTGGACAAGTGCACTAATGTGTGGACAAGTGCACTAATGTGTGGACTAGTGCACTAATGTGTGGACAAGTGCATTAATGTGTGGACTAGTGCACTAATGTGTGGACAACTGCACTAATGTGTGGACTAGTGCACTAATGTGTGGACTAGTGCACTAATGTGTGGACTAGTCACACATTAGTGCACTTGTCCACACATTAGTGCACTAATGTGTGGACTAGTGCACTAATGTCTGGACTAGTGCACTAATGTGTGGACAAGTGCACTAATGTGTGGACTAGTGCACTAATGGGTGGACTAGTGCACTAATGTGTGGACAAGTGCACTAATGTGTGGTCAAGTGCACCAATATGTGGACTAGTGCACTAATGTGTGGACTAGTCTACTAATGTGTGGACTAGTCACACATTAGTGCACTTGTCCACACATTAGTGCACTAATGTGTGGACTAGTGCACTAATGTCTGGACTAGTGCACTAATGTGTGGACAAGTGCACTAATGTGTGGACAAGTGCACTAATGTGTGGACTAGTGCACTAATGTGTGGACTAGTGCACTAATGTGTGGACTAGTGCACTAATGGGTGGACTAGTGCACTAATGTGTGGACAAGTGCACTAATGTGTGGACTAGTGCACTAATGTGTGGACTAGTGCACTAATGTGTGGACTAGTCACACATTAGTGCACTTGTCCACACATTAGTGCACTAGTCCACACACTAGTGCACTAATGTGTGGGCAAGTGCACTAATGTGTGGACTAGTGCATTAATGTGTGGACTTGTCACACATTAGTGCACTTGTCCACACATTAGTGCTCTAGTGCACTAATGTGTGGGCAAGTGCACTAATGTGTGGACTAGTGCACTAATGTGTGGACTAGTGCACTAATGTGTGGACAAGTGCACTAATGTGTGGACTAGTGCACTAATGCGTGGACAAGTGCACTAATGTGTGGACAAGTGCACTAATGTGTGGACTAGTGCACTGATGTGTGGACTAGTGCACTAATGTGTGGACAAGTGCACTAATGTGTGGACTAGTGCACTAATGTGTGGACAAGTGCACTAATGTGTGGACTAGTGCACTAATGGGTGGACTAGTCACACATTAGTGCACTTGTCCACACATTAGTGCACTCATGTGTGGACAAGTGCACTAATGTGTGGACTAGTGCATTAATGTGTGGACTAGTGCACTAATGTGTGGACAAGTGCACTAATGTGTGGACTAGTGCACTAATGGGTGGACAAGTGCACTAATGTGTGGACAAGTGCACCAATATGTGGACTAGTGCACTGATGTGTGGACAAATGCACTAATGTGTGGACTAGTGCACTAATGTGTGGACAAGTGCACTCATGTGTGGACAAGTGCACTAATATGTGGACTAGTGCACCAATGTGTGGACAAGTGCACTAATGTGTGGACTAGTGCACTAATGTCTGCTTCTTTGTCTCCTCCCTGCATGTGTGCAACAGTACATCCATTCAGCGGGCTTAATTCACAGAGTGAGTCAATCAACTTTCACTTCCTGTCGCTGTGACAACCACTTCCACTTTATCTCCTGCATCGTTCAACGTGTGCAAGTGACGTCACCGTGTTCAACGTTTGTGCCGTATCCTTTGTGTCCTGCAGGACCTGAAGCCCAGCAACGTGGCCGTTAACGAGGACTGTGAGCTCAGAGTGAGTCCAACACTTGCATGTCCAAAGTGCATTTTAGTAGCTCTCCGCACGTTAGAAAAAGTACAAAAGTAGCACAATAAAAAATAACGGGCAAAGATGGACAAAAGGGGAGTCATTTTACGGGAATAAAGTTGAAATATTAGTAGAGAAAAGTCAAAAAGGGGGAAAAAAAATCCCAATTTTATGAGAATAAATTCCTAATATTGTGAAGGGAAATAAGTTTGATTTCAGAAGCACACAATTGAAAATGAAAGAAAAAAATAATCAGCAATTAAACTAAACAAAAAACTCTACAAAAAAAACAGTCATTTCACAAATAAAGTCAAAATATTATGAGACTGTGGTCCTTTTTTTTTTTTAGAAGCAGAAAGTTGAAATATGAATGGGAAGAACAACAAAACAAACATAAACACAAAACAGAAATGCAGTCATTTTACAAGAATAAAGTCAAAATATTATGAGAATGAGGTCATAAAATTAAAAGATTTTTTAGAAGCAGAAAGTTGAAATATACAAGAAAAAACAACAAAACAAACAAAAAACTTCAGAAATGCAGTAATTTTACATGAATAAAGTCAAAGTATTGTGAGAATAAGGTCATAAAATTAAAATATTTTTTAGAAGCAGAACGTTGAAATATACAAGAAAAAACTACAAAAAAAACAGAAATGCAGTAATTCTACATGAATGATGTCAAAATATTATGAGAATGAGGTCAGAGATTTCAAATATTTTTTTTAGAAGCAGAAAGTTGAAATATAAAAACAAAACAAGGTCATATAATTAAAATATTTCTTAGAAGCGGAACATTGAAATATACAAGAAAAAACAACAAAACTAACAAAAAAACACAGAAATGCAGTCATTTTACATGAATGAAGTCACAATGTTATGAGAATGTCATAAAATTAAGATTTTTTAGAAGCAGAAAGTTGAAATATACAAGAAAAAACAACAAAACTAACCGAAAAACACAGAAATGCAGTCATTTTACATGAATGCAGTCACAATATTATGAGAATGTCATAAAATTAAGATTTTTAAGAAGCAGAAAGTTGAAATATACAAGGAAAAACAACAAAACAAACAAAAAACTTCAGAAATGCAGTAATTTTACATGAATAAAGTCAAAGTATTATGTGAATAAGGTCATAAAATTAAAATATTTTTTAGAAGCAGAAAGTTGAAATATACAAGAAAAAACTACAAAAAACAAAACAGAAATGCAGTAATTCTACATGAATGATGTCAAAATATTATGAGAATGAGGTCAGAGATTTGAAATATTTTTTTTAGAAGCAGAAAGTTGAAATATAAAAACAAAACAAGGTCATATAATTAAAATATTTCTTGGAAGCGGAAAATTGAAATATACAAGAAAAAACAACAAAACTAACAAAAAAACACAGAAATGCAGTCATTTTACATGAATGAAGTCACAATGTTATGAGAATGTCATAAAATTAAGATTTTTTAGAAGCAGAAAGTTGAAATATACAAGGAAAAACAACAAAACAAACAAAAAACTTCAGAAATGCAGTAATTTTACAAGAATAAAGTCAAAGTATTACGAGAATGAGGTCATAAAATTAAGAGTTTTTTTAGAAGCAGAAAGTTGAAATATAAAAACAAAACAACAGAAATGCAATAATTTTACATGAATAAAGTCAAATATTATGAGAATGAGGTCATGAAATTAAAATATTTTTTACAAGCCGAAAGTTGAAATATAAAATTAAAAAAATACAAAACAAACAAAAAACAAAATGCAGTCATTTTACAAGGATCAAGTCAAAGTATTAGGAGAATAAGGTCATAAAATTAAGATGTTTTTTTAGAAGCAGAAAGTTGAAATACACAAGAAAAAACCCCCAAAACAAAACAGAAATGCAGTAATTTTACATGAATGAAGTCACAATGTTATGAGAATGAGGTCCTATAATTAAAATATATTTTTAGAAGCAGAAAGTTGAAATATACAAGGAAAAACAACAAAACAAACAAAAAAAACTACAGAAATGCAGTAATTTTACAAGAATGAAGTCAAAATATTATGAGAATGAGGTCATAAAATTAAGAGGGTTTTTTTAGAAGCAGAAAGTTGAAATATAAAAACAAAATGAGGTCATATAATTAAAATATTTCTTAGAAGCAGAAAGTTGAAATATACAAGAAAAAAACAACAAAACTAACAAAAAAAACAGAAATGCAGTAATTTTACAGTAATAAAGTCAAAGTATTATGTGAATAAGGTCATAAAATTAAAATATTTTTAGAAGCAGAAAGTTGAAATATACAAGAAAAAACTACACAAAACAAAACAGAAATGCAGTAATTTTACATGAATGAAGTCACAATATTATGAGAATGAGGTCCTATAATTAAAATATATTTTTAGAAGCAGAAAGTTGAAATATACAAGGAAAAACAACAAAAAAAACTACAAAAAACTACAGAAATGCAGTAATTGTACAAGAATAAAGTCAAAATATTATAAGAATGTGGTCATAAATGTAAAATATTCTTTTACAAGCAGAATTTTTAAATATAAACACAAACAAAATGCAAAAATGCAGTCATTTTACAAGAATAAAGTCAAAATATTATGAGAATGATGTCATAAAATTAAGATTTTTTAGAAGCAGAAAGTTGAAATATACTACAAAAAAATACACAAAACAAAACAGAAATGCAGTCATTTTACATGAATTAAGTCAAAATATGAGAATGAGAAAGTTGAAATATACAAGGAAAAACAACAAAACAAACAAAACTTCAGAAATGCAGTAATTTTACATGAATAAAGTCAAAGTATTACGAGAATGAGGTCATAAAATTAAGTTTTTTTATAAGCAGAAAGTTGAAATATAAAAACAAAACGAGGTCATATAATTAAAATATTTCTTAAAAGCAGAAAGTTGAAATATACAAGAAAAAAACAACAAAACTAACAAAAAACACAGAAATGCAGTCATTTTACAAGGATAAAGTCAAAATATTATGAGAATGATGTCATAAAATTAAAAAAAATATATATATTTTTTAGAAGCAGAAAGTCGAAATGTGATAGAGAAAAGACTCATAGCAAATTAACAAGAAAACTAAAGAAAAACACCACCAAAACTGCAGTGATTTCTACAAGAAAAGTCAACATATTCTGGGAATGTGGTTATAATGTTGATTTTTTTATTTTAATTTTAGAAGCAGAAAATATGAAAAAGAAAAAAAAACTCATGGCAAATAAAAAACAAAACTGTTTGAGGTGCATTCTAAAAATACAATTAATCATAAATAACGCCAGCAAATATGGGAAAATAGAGCAGTAATTTTATGGGAATAAATACAACTATTCAAAAATAAACTCATAATCCTTCACACTTTTATGAGAATAAAACTGTAACATTATTACGGGGACATTTTTAATCTAGAAGCATAAAGTTGAAATATATTAAAACCTAATGGAAATGTAGGCCAGGAGAAGTAACACAAATACAAGAATAAAGTCAAAATGTATATTTTTGTCAATTCATTCTGAAAATACGATACAATTAAACATCACCAATTAAAAAAGAGGGAAAAACTGCAGAATTTTTACAAGAATAAAGTATTCAGTAATAGGCAGAAAAGAAAAGTTGCAGTCACAATTTGACAAGAATAAAGTCAAAATGTATATTTTTGTAAATTCATTCTATAAATACGACACAATTAAACATCCATCCATCCATCCATTTTTTACCGCTTGTCCCTTTCAGTGACAACTTAAAAAAGAGGTAAAAAACGCATAATTTTGCAGTAAGTCACAATTTGACAAGAATAAAGTCAAAATGTATATTTTTGTCAATTCATTCTTTAAATACGATACAATTAAACATCCATCCATCCATCCATCCATTTTCTACCACTTGTCCCTTTCAGTGACAACTTAAAAAAAAGGTAAAAACCGCATAATTTTGCAGTAAGTCACAATTTGACAAGAATAAAGTCAAAATGTATATTTTTGTCAATTCATTCTATAAATACGATACAATTAAACATCCATCCATCCATCCATTTTCTACCGCTTGTCCCTTTGTGACAACTTAAAAAAGAGGTAAAAACCGCATAATTTTGCAGTAAGTCACAATTTGACAAAAATAAAGTCAAAATGTATATTTTTGTCAATTCATTCTTTAAATACGATACAATTAAACATCCATCCATCCATCCATCCCTTTTCTACCGCTTGTCCCTTTCAGTGACAACTTAAAAAAGAGGTAAAACCCGCATAATTTTGCAGTAAGTCACAATTTGACAAGAATAAAGTCAAAATGTATATTTTTGTCAATTAATTCTATAAATACGATACAATTAAACATCCATCCATCCATCCATTTTCTACCGCTTGTCCCTTTCAGTGACAACTTAAAAAAGAGGTAAAAACCGCATCATTTTGCAGTAAGTCACAATTTGACAAGAATAAAGTCAAAATGTATATTTTTGTAAATTCATTCCATAAATACGTTACAATTAAACATCCATCCATTCACCCATTTTCTACCGCTTGTCCCTTTCAGTGACAACTTAAAAAAGAGGTAAAAACCGCATAATTTTGCAGTAAGTCACAATTTGACAAGAATAAAATCAAAATGTATATTTTTGTCAATTCATTCTATAAATATGTTACAATTAAACATCCATCCATCCATCCATTTTCTACCGCTTGTCCCTTTCAGTGATAACTTAAAAAAGAGGTAAAAACCACATCATTTTGCAGTAAGTCACAATTTGACAAGAATAAAGTCAAAATGTATATTTTTGTCAATTCATTCTATAAATACGATACAATTAAACATCCATCCATCCATTTTCTACCGCTTGTCCCTTTCAGTGACAACTTAAAAAAAAGGTAAAAACCGCATAATTTTGCAGTAAGTCACAATTTGACAAGAATAAAGTCAAAATGTATATTTTTGTCAATTCATTCTATAAATACGTTACAATTAAACATCCATCCATCCATCCATTTTCTACCGCTTGTCCCTTTCAGTGACAACTTAAAAAAAGAGGGAAAAACAGCATAATTTTGCAGTAAGTCACAATTTGACAAGAATAAAGTCACAATTTATATTTTTGTCAATTCATTCTATAAATACGATACAATTAAACATCCATCCATTTTATACTGCTTGTCCCTTTCAGTGACAACTTAAAAAAAGAGGTAAAAACGGCATAATTTTGCAGTAAATCACAATTTGACAAGAATAAAGTCAAAATGTATATTTTTGTCAATTCATTCTTTAAATACGATACAATTAAACATCCATCCATCCATCCATTTTCTACCGCTTGTCCCTTTCAGTGACAACTTAAAAAAGAGGTAAAAACCGCATCATTTTGCAGTAAGTCACAATTTGACAAGAATAAAGTCAAAATTTATATTTTTATCAATTCATTCTATAAATACGTTACAATTAAACATCCATCCATCCATCCATCCATTTTCTACCGCTTGTCCCTTTTAGTGACAACTTAAAAAAAGAGGTAAAAACGGCATAATTTTGCAGTAAATCACAATTTGACAAGAATAAAGTCAAAATGTATATTTTTGTCAATTCATTCTTTAAATACGATACAATTAAACATCCATCCATCCATCCATTTTCTACCGCTTGTCCCTTTCAGTGACAACTTAAAAAAGAGGTAAAAACCGCATAATTTTGCAGTAAGTCACAATTTGACAAGAATAAAGTCAAAATGTATATTTTTGTCAATTCATTCTTTAAATACGATACAATTAAACACCCATCCATCCATCCATCCATTTTCTACCGCTTGTCCCTTTCAGTGACAACTTAAAAAAGAGGTAAAAACCGCATAATTTTGCAGTAAGTCACAATTTGACAAGAATAAAGTCAAAATGTATATTTTTGTCAATTAATTCTATAAATACGATACAATTAAACATCCATCCATCCATCCATTTTCTACCGCTTGTCCCTTTCAGTGACAACTTAAAAAAGAGGTAAAAACCGCATCATTTTGCAGTAAGTCACAATCTGACAAGAATAAAGTCAAAATGTATATTTTTATCAATTCATTCTATAAATACGTTACAATTAAACATCCATCCATCCATCCATTTTCTACCGCTTGTCCCTTTCAGTGATAACTTAAAAAGAGGTAAAAACGGCATAATTTTGCAGTAAATCACAATTTGACAAGAATAAAGTCAAAATGTATATTTTTGTCAATTCATTCTTTAAATACGATACGATTAAACATCCATCCATCCATTTTCTACCGCTTGTCCCTTTCAGTGACAACTTAAAAAAAAGGTAAAAACCGCATAATTTTGCAGTAAGTCACAATTTGACAAGAATAAAGTCAAAATGTATATTTTTGTCAATTCATTCTATGAATACGTTACAATTAAACATCCATCCATCCATCCATTTTCTACCGCTTGTCCCTTTCAGTGACAACTTAAAAAAGAGGTAAAAACCGCATCATTTTGCAGTAAGTCACAATTTGACCAAAATAAAAGGTCAGTCTGGGTTCTCAGTGAAGGTCTTACATGTGTGGAAGTCTTTGCCATGGAGTTAAAGTCACACTACACTTTTCTCCACAAAACTGAAAAAGTGTCTTAAATGAGAAGTGTGAGCACTAGAACTGGGTGTAGTACGCACAAATGGGGCCATTATTTTTTATGTTTGTTTATTTTGTACTGGTCTTAATCTTTTTGTATGTGTTTTTCACTTTTCTCTAAAGGCCTAACCATTGATTGAAAGTTGTATTAGTAGATTGCACAGTACAGTACATATTCCGTACAATTGACCAGTAAATGGTAACACCCCAATAAGTTTAAGTCGGGGTCCAGGTTAATCAATGCATGGTAAGGGACGAGGGTTGCAAGAAGTCTTCTGTACTTTGACATCAGTTACCTATGGGCAGCAATGTTTCCTTGACTTGTCCCTGTCAATAAAATGAAGAAATAAATGTAAAAAAATGTCTGGTAAAGTTGAAATATTCACAACTGCAAAAACGGGAGAAAAAGTTGCTAGTAATAATGGACTTTGTCAGCTGCCGTAACACAAACCTGGGCTACAGATCCTGGACTTTGGCCTGGCGAGGCAGACGGACGACGAGATGACAGGCTACGTGGCGACTCGCTGGTATCGAGCGCCAGAAATCATGCTCAACTGGATGCACTACAACCAGAACGGTGAGAGCTCCTTCCGTCGGAGACCTTCTGAGGGAGGAAAGAACTTCACATGTAGGCTTTGTCTTCCAGTTGATATCTGGTCAGTGGGATGCATCATGGGAGAGCTGCTGAAGGGGAAAGTCCTCTTTCCCGGCACGGACTGTATCCTTACGCCGGCCATCTTTCCTTCCCCCCGCCCCCGAATCCTCACCCTCCGTGATCCCTTTTGTATTAGCATGACAATCGGAGCGGAGAGAAAGACCTCAGGGAGTGAATGGAAGCTCCTAACAAAAGGCTTGTTGTTGTTCCGTGTCGGAACTGATCTTTGGCGGCTCCCTCAATAGACTTGTTCTTTTCCGTCGACCCGCCCCTTGCGCAGATATCGACCAGCTGAAGAGAATCATGGAGATAGTTGGAACGCCGACGCCTGACCTCCTGAAGAAGATCTGCTCCGAGCATGTGAGGACGCGCCGGCGGAGGCTTCCCTTAGGACATGTCTACATTAAGCCGGATAACTCCTTAAACCAATAACTATTTAGCCTAAACCCCGTGTCAGCCACACTAACCCATCATTTAAAGGCCTACTGAAACCCACTACTACCGACCACGCAGTCTGATAGTTTATATATCAATGATGAAATCTTAACATTATAACACATGCCAATACGGCCGGGTTAACTTATAAAGTGACATTTTAAATTTGCCGCTAAACTTCCGGTTCGAAACGCCTCTGCGGATGACGTATGCGCGTGACGTAGCCCGGCGAACACGGGTATGCCTTCCACATTGAAGCCGATACGAAAAAGCTCTGTTTTCATTTCATAATTCCACAGTATTCTGGACATCTGTGTTCGTGAATCTGTTTCAATCATGTTCATTGCATTATGGAGAAGGAAGCCAAGCAAGCAAAGAAGAAAGTTGTCGGTGCGAAATGGACGTATTTTTCGAACGTAGTCAGCCACAACAGTACACAGCCGGCGCTTCTTTGTTTACATTCCCGAAAGATGCAGTCAAGATGGAAGAACTCGGATAACAGAGACTCTAACCAGGAGGACTTTTGATTTGGATACACAGACGCCTGTAGAGAACTGGGACAACACAGACTCTTACCAGGATTACTTTGATTTGGATGACAAAGACGCAGACGTGCTACTGTGAGTATGCAGCTTTGGCTTTTTTTTGCGTATGTACGTAACTTTTTTAAAATATATAAGCTTTATGAACCTTGGGTTAGGTGAACGGTCTTTTGGGCTGAGTGATTGTGTGTGTTGATCATGTGTTTGAATTGTATTGGCGTGTTCTATGGAGCTAGGAGCTAGCAGAGGAGCTAGGAGCTAGCATAACACGTACCGTACCGTACGTGCGCGTCACGTACGTAACTTTTTAAAAATATATAAGCTTTATGAACCTTGGGTTAGGTGAACGGTCTTTTGGGCTGAGTGATTGTGTGTGTTGATCAGGTGTTTGAATTGTATTGGCGTGTTCTATGGAGCTAGGAGCTAGCAGAGGAGCTAGGAGCTAGCATAACAAACACGCAGGTGTTATTATGCAGGATTAATTTGTGGCATATTAAATATAAGCCTGGTTGTGTTGTGGCTAATAGAGTATATATATGTCTTGTGTTTATTTACTGTTGTAGTCATTCCCAGCTGAATATCAGGTACCGTGAGTATGCAGCCTTGGCTGCTAAACATTCGATAACTTGACCGTATGTGCGCGTCACGTACGTAACTTTTTAAAAATATATAAGCTTTATGAACCTTGGGTTAGGTAAACTGTCTTTTGGGCTGAGTGATTGTGTGTGTTGATCAGGTGTTTGAATTGTATTGGCGTGTTCTATGGAGCTAGGAGCTAGCAGAGGAGCTAGGAGCTAGCATAACAAACACGCAGGTGTTTTTATGCAGGATTAATTTGTGGCATATTAAATATAAGCCTGGTTGTGTTGTGGCTAATAGAGTATATATATGTCTTGTGTTTATTTACTGTTGTAGTCATTCCCAGCTGAATATCAGGTCACCCTCGGCTCTCACAGCATCTTCCCTATCTGAATAGCTTCAACTCCCCACTAGTCCTTCACTTGCACTTTACTCATCCACAAATCTTTCATCCTCGCTCAAATTAATGGGGAAATTGTC
Organism: Entelurus aequoreus; assembly: GCF_033978785.1. NCBI lineage: Eukaryota > Metazoa > Chordata > Actinopteri > Syngnathiformes > Syngnathidae > Entelurus > Entelurus aequoreus. The sequence goes on along the minus strand of NC_084742.1, from coordinate 66,582,156 downwards.
GCTTTCTCGGTCCGAATCTCTCTCACTTCATGCGGCCATCATTGTAAACAATAGGGAACTTTGCGTATATGTTCAACTGACTACGTCACGCTACTTCCGGTAGGTGCAAGCCTTTTTTTTATCAGATACCAAAAGTTGCAATCTTTATCGTCGTTGTTCTATACTAAATCCTTTCAGCAAAAATATGGCAATATCGCGAAATGATCAAGTATGACACATAGAATAGATCTGCTATCCCCGTTTAAATAAAAAAAATTCATTTCAGTAGGCCTTTAAGGTTCCCGTCCTGGGATATTTTTTTCGTATTTCTTGAATCAACTTAGCTCTGTGTGGACTCATCGATGGTTTATTAACGGAGTTCTGGGAGGAAGTGACGTCAGAAAGAACCAAAAAACATCCATCCATCCATTTTCTTCTGCTTATCCGAGGTCGGGTCGCGACTTCCCTCTCCCCAGCCACTTGGTCCAGCTCTTCCCGGGGGATCCCGAGGCTTTCCCAGGCCAGCTGGGAGACATAGTCTACCCAACGTGTCCTGGGTCTTCCCCGTGGCCTCCTGCCGGTCGGACATGCCCTAAACACCTGCCTAAGGAGGCGTTCGGGTGGCATCCTGAGCAGATGCCCGAACCACCTCATCTGGCTCCTCTCCATGTGGAGGAGCAGCGGCTTTACTTTGAGCTCCTCCCGGATGGCAGAGCTTCTCACCCTATCTCTAAGGGAGAGACCCGCCACCCGGCGGAGGAAACTCATTTGGGCCGCTTGTACTCGTGATCTTGTCCTTCCGGTCATAACCCAAAGCTCATGACCATAGGTGAGGATGGGAACGTAGATCATACTTGCCAACCCTCCCGTTTTTAGCGGGAGAATCCCGATATTCAGCGCCTCTCCCGACAACCTCCCGGCAGAGATTTTCTCCCGACAAACTCCCGGTATTCAGCCGGAGCTGGAGGCCACGCCCCCTCCAGCTCAATGCGGACCTGAGACTGAGTGGGGACAGCCTGTTCTCACGTCCGCTTTCCCACAAAATAAACACAAATAACATCTAGGGCTTTTATAGAGTGCACAACTGCACACACAACAAGGAGACGAAGCAGAAGAATGAGGAAATTACAGACATGGCGGCCGAAATGATATACTCATCATGAACGGAGAAGTTAAACAGGACAATACGGCCATCTAATGGATAGCCACTGGAACACTGAAATTCAAGTATCTTTTTTTTTTCTATGTAAATAAAATTAAAAAAAAATATATATATATATAGATAGAATTCACTGAAAGTCAAGTATTTCATACATATATATATATATATATATATATATATATATATATATATATATATATATATATATATATATATATATATATATATATATATATATATATATATATATATATATATATGAAATATATATGAAATACTCGAGTTGGTGAATTCTAGCTGTAAATAACCACGCCCCCCGCCCCCAAAGACTAAATATATATATAGATAGAATTCACTGAAAGTCAAGTATTTCATACATATATATATATATATATATATATATATATATATATATATATATATATATATATATATATATATATATATATACATATATATATATATATATATATATATATATATGAAATATATATGAAATACTCGAGTTGGTGAATCCCCCCCTCCCCCCCCCCACCTCCCGATATTGGAGGTCTCAAGGTTGGCAAGTATGACGTAGATCGAGCGGTAAATTGAGAGCTTTGCCTTCCGGTTCAGCTCCTTCTTCACCACAACGGATCGATACAGCGTCCGCATTACTGAAGACGCCGCACCGATCCGCCTGTCGATCTCACCATCCACTCTTCCCTCACTCGTGAACAAGACTCCCAGGTGAAGTGAAGTGAATTACATTTATATAGCGCTTTTTCTCAAGTGACTCAAAGCGCTTTACATAGTGAAAGCCAATATCTAAGTTCCATTTAAAGCAGTGTGGGTGGCACTGGGAGCAGGTGGGTAAAGTGTCTTGCCCAAGGACACAACGGCAGTGACTTGGATGGCGAAAGCGGGAATCGAACCTGCAACCCTCAAGTTGCTGGCACAGCCACTCTACCAACCGAGCTATACCGCCCCAAGGTACTTGAACTCCTCCACTTGGGGCAAGATCTCCTCCCCAACCCGGAGATGGCACTCCACCCTTTTCCGGGCGAGAACCATGGACTCGGATTTGGAGGTGCTGATTCTGTGTGGACTCATCGATGGTTTATTAACGGAGTTCTGAGAGGAAGTGACGTCAGAAAGAACAAAAACGTACCTTTAGTCATTTCCTCCTTTTGGTGGGGAAAATCTTTGGAGCTTGAGCTGGCCTCCAGAAATGGCGACACAATGTCTCCATACTTGGTTGGCCAGGACTCCCGGTCAATGTTTTTCGCCGCCATGGAGGTTTTGTAATCATTGGTTACTTTCAGTAACACCTCGTCGTCGGTCCAAACAAAGAAATCCCTTTCCTTAATAGAAAGCAGCCATTTTCGGTATCTTCGCACGTTCGCAGCTAAGAAAGAATACAGAAGAAGGAGAAACACGAGCATGTCTTGATGACCCGCCTCCACATTTCCAGTGGTTAGCTCCGGTTGTTTCGGACGTCACTTCCTGTGTGGGGGTGCGGTCTTTCTGACTTCACTTCGTAAACGATCAATGAGTCCATACAAAGCAAAGAGCCGGAGATTCAAGAAATAGACGGCGCACTTACCCGTGTAAAAAAATATCCAAGGAGGGGAATCTTAAACGATGGTTTAGTGTGGCTGAAACAAAATAATAAATAATTATTCATTTAAAGGCCTACTGAAAGCCACTACTAGCAACCACGCAGTCTGATAGTTTATATATCAATGATGAAATCTTAACATTGCAACACATGCCAATACGGCCGGGTTAACTTATAAAGTGACATTTTAAATTTCCCGCTAAACTTCCGGTTGAAAACGTCTATGTATGACGACGTATGCGCGTGACGTCAATGGTTGAAGCGGAAGTATTGGGACACATTGTATCACAATACAAAGAGCTCTGTTTTCATCTCATAATTCCACAGTATTCTGGACATCTGTGTTGGTGAATCTTTTGCAATTTGTTTAATGAACAATGAAGACTGCAAAGAAGAAAGCTATAGGTGGGATCGGTGTATTAGCGGCTGGCTGCAGCAACACAACCAGGAGGACTTTGACTTGGATAGCAGACGCGCTATCCGACGCTAGCCGCCGACCGCATCGATGATCGGGTGAAGTCCTTCGTCGCGCCGTCGATCGCTGGAACGCAGGTGAGCACGGGTGTTGATGAGCAGATGAGGGCTGGCTGGTGTAGGTGGAGCGCTAATGTTTTTAGCATAGCTCTGTGAGGTCCAGTAGCTAAGTTAGCTTCAATGGCGTCGTTAGCAACAGCATTGTTAAGCTTCGCCAGGCTGGACAGGATTAACCGTGTATTTACATGTTCATGGTTTAATAGTATTGTTGATCTTCTGTCTATTCTTCCAGTCAGGGGTTTATTTCTTTTGTTTCTATCTGCAGTTAAGACCGATGCTATCACGTTAGCTCCGTAGCTTAAGAGCTTCGTCGATGTATTGTCGTGGAGATAAAAGTCACTGTGAATGTCCATTTTGCGTTCTCGACTCTCATTTTCAAGAGGATATAGTATCCGAGGTGGTTTAAAATACAAATCCGTGATCCACAATAGAAAAAGGAGAAAGTGCGGAATCCAATGAACCCTTGTACCTAAGTTACGGTCAGAGCGAAAAAAGATACGTCCTGCACTGCACTCTAGTCCTTCACTCTCACGTTCCTCATCCACAAATCTTTCATCCTGGCTCAAATTAATGGGGTAATCGTCGCTTTCTCGGTCGGAATCGCTCTCGCTGCTGGTGTAAACAATGGGGAAATGTGAGGAGCCTTTCAACCTGCGACGTCACGCTACTTCCGGTACAGGCAAGGCTTTTTTTTTATCAGCGACCAAAAGTTGCGAAGTATGTATGACACATAGAACGGATCTGCTATCCCCGTTTAAATAAGAACATTTCATTTCAGTAGGCCTTTAAGGGGTTATCCGGCTTAGTGTAGACATGGCCTCAGTGTAGAAGCAGCCTTGAAACCCGTCACTGACCCTCGCTTTATGTCGCAGGCTCAGAAGTACATCCAGTCTCTGCCTTTCATGCCCCAGCAGGACCTGGAGAAGATCTTCAGGGGAGCAAATCCACTCGGTCAGTGCTGCGTTACATCGTCACCTGTTCTTCATTTACCCACTTATTGCCCTCATTTGTCGCCCGCTGTAACAGCCGTGGATCTGCTTAAGCGTATGCTGGTTCTGGACTGCGACGGCAGAATCTCAGCCAGCGAGGCGCTGTCCCACCCTTACTTCTCTCAGTACCACGACCCGGACGACGAACCAGAGGCGCCGCCTTACGATCAGACGCTGGAGAGCAAAGACCGCACTCTCGAAGAATGGAAAGGTGAGTACGTGACGGTATTTGGTGTCGTGCAGAAATGACACCTGCATGTGGAGGGTATTGGGACGAGTCCACCCAGATCTTCTGTTTTTTTCTCCCACAAAAATGAGTAATTACATGTATAATTAATATATCTGGATATTAAGAGTATGTGAAAATTAGATTTCTACCTTGTTTACTTCCGTGAGTACCACCTTAAAGTCTGTTAAGAAAACGTGTAGAGTGTTTTGGGTGTAAATTACAATTTTCTTTGGTGAGTTTAAAAAAAAAAAAAAAAACCTACAAAGTTTAGTGACCATTTCTGTTGACATTTTGTGCTGGTTGATTTTATTTATTTATTTATTTTTTTGCTCCATGACTAGGGAAGGTTGTTTGCATTGGGTCATATAAATAAATACTGCACATTTAATTCTTGATAAAAAGGTCTTGAACCAGGAAGGACTCGTGTTGGTCACTCATGAAATGTTCGTAAAGAAGATTTGTACACTAAAGGGTATTTTTTTTTCGTTCTGTGGTTCGTATTTTTACTGGTAACGAGTAATCTGATTACTTTTATGCACGTGACAACGCTGTTACTGCTACTTTTGACGTGGTTTATTGTTCAATGCAGGAAATAACCTTCTACTAATGAAAGCACCGACACCACACACCCCGCTCTCATGAAACGTCCCACTCATTACGTGTGTAATTCTGTGTTTGGCAAAGTAACAAGTGAAGTACAACAACATGTGCTGAGCGTTTCTTCTTCACCTGTGCAGAGTTGGTGTTTGCGGAGGTGAGCGGTTTCAAGGCGTCTGGCGGCAAGACCGGCGGCCTTCAGGCGGAGCAGTGAGCCCCGCCCGTGCCACACCCGCTCACCTGTACAAGTCACCTGGACTTCCCGTCAGCCTGAAAGAAGAAAAACGCAGCCTGCTTCCTCGTTATTGCAACACTTTTGATGTTTTCGCCGTTTACACGCTAAGAATGTACTCCCGCCTGCATACTACATACTGCATACTGCATACTACATACTGCATACTCCATACTACATACTACATAGTACATACTATATACTGCATACTGCATACTACATACTACATACTGCATACTGCATGAGTGTACTATGTCAACACGCCAGCCTGCAGGTCAGAGGGAGGAAATGCACCAAATAATCATTTCATCAAATGATAAAAGTTGCAGTGAGGAAGTTGTAGTAACCACCGACTGTGCTTTGACTTCATTTAAGTGTTCACAGCGTGGATCGTCAACACACCTTGCTAATTATTTCTATGGTTTATTAAGTAAATATGATTTCAGCATCACTTTCGATTGTTTACTGTATTTGCAGGGTGAGCTGCAACTGTCGAGTGTACTTAAAGTATGCTAACGTGAACGTGGAGTGTACCTACAGTACGCTAACGTGAAGTGTACTTAAAGTATGCGATGTTACGTCGTCTGGATTTTAAACGTGTGTGTTTTACTTTTTATATTCTGTGTGTTACTTTTGTTCTTATAAACATTTGATCACCAAATCTTTACAGTTGTTGTACTTGTGTCATGTACTTTACTACACTACACTGTAAGGTTGTATGGTATACCGGTACTAGTATAGTACCGCCATACTAATTAATCATATTTGGTACTATACCGCCTCTAAAAAGTACCGGTTCTCTTTTTTTTAATTAACGGGCATGACGTTGTTGGTTTTACGAGCAGAGGGGATCTACACCTGACATCCACTGTAATGATACCAAGTACAAGAGTCGATACTACTATGATTACATGGATATTTTTTATCATCACAAAATCTTTTTCCCCTTTAAAAAAAATTTACATTATGTTTATAAAGTCAGTAAATATGTCCCTGGACACATGAGGACTTTGAATATGACCAATGTATGATCCTGTAACTACTTGGTATCGGATCCATACCTAAATGTGTGGTATCATCCAAAAGTAATGTCAAGTATGAAAGAAGAGAAGAATAAGTGATTATTACATTTGAACAGAAGTGTAGATAGAACATGTTAAAAGAGAAAATAAGCACATATTAACAGTAAATGAACAAGTCGATTAATAATCAATTTTTTTTACAGTTTGTCCCTCATATGTACAAAATAATAGGTGTATAAATGACACAATATGTTACTGCATACGTCAGCAGACTAATTAAGAGTCTTTGTTTGTTTACTTACTACTAAAAGACAAGTTGTCTAGTATGTTCACTATTTTATTTAAGGACTAAATGACAATAATAAACATATGTTTCATGTACCCTAAGATTTTTTGTTCAAATAAAGACAATAATGAAATTTTTTGTGGTCCCCTTTGTTTAGAAAAGTATCAAAATACATTTTGGTACCGGTACTGGTACCAAAACAAGTGTGTTTTCTAGTGAATGCATGTGTTCTAAAAGTAAGACAACAACCTGAGCAGATGTTGCTCCACATTACTGACACACCCACACACTGCCCAGGGACACCACAATAGACCTAAGTGTGTGTGTGTGTTGGGGGTGCAGTCAGACTCACACTGCAGGGATTTGTCTCCACAAACTTCTGCAGGACAGACTGGGGTGTGCTGGAGTTCCAAGTGTGGATCTAGTTCCCATGAGAGTCCAGGACCGAGTGGACCAGCGGGTGTGCTCACCTCCAACCTCCAAGGAATGGCTCTGCGGTCCAGGACGGGATTTTACCGGCAGGAGGTCAACAGAACCGCGTGGGAAGTCCCAGAACGGTACCGAGACCTGAGGCAGGTTGGGACCGGAGCCTACGGGACAGTTTGGTGAGTGACAACCTCAAATGTTTGGTAGAGGAAAAAAGTGCAATCTGCAAAATTGGAAATAAAGAATTTTGTTCCAGAGGACCACTTTTTTATATATTTTTTAAAAATATTATAAATGTTAGTTTTTCAATAAATTATTATTTTTAGTTCTAACATTGTGCCTTTTTGGTCAATTGTTGCCATTTTTGCTGGTTTTGTTTCACAAAGTGTAAACTATTTTATTCAGCATGCGATCTGATTCTAAATGGATTCAGTGCAAAATAAGCAAAGGTATTTCTCGATGTGACTTTTTTTGCACCAAATTCCTTGTGCAAATACGATTAATTGTGGAGATATTCTGTCGAGTCCAGCTGGTTGGCCACTTTATTGTGTGAGGGTCAACAAAGGAAGAGCTCCCCCAGCCTCATTGTTGGTCAAAGTCCAAGAACACAACGGACCCTTTTTGGTTCTTTCTACAGCTGACACTTTGGGTGGATAAATGTGTGGTTAATATCATACCGACAGCTCAATTGATAAAGGGAATTTTTAAATATTTTATTTATTTTTCTAATTAATTAAAACATAATTTATTTATTCATTTTATTATGTTTTGATTTATTTATTCAATTATTTCCATGTCAGTTCAGCGAGTGACTGTAGGATAGTGACACAGGTGGCCATCATTTGGGTGGATACATGTTTAATTAATATCATACAGACAACTCAATTAATAGAGCTTTTTTTCATATTTTATAATTGTTAAAAAAAAAAATTAAATGTATTTTTACAGCTTAATTAATGTGGGGATTCTTGTCATCTTTTATTTATTTTTCTAATTAATTAAAACATAATTTATGTATTAATTGTATTTTGTTTTTCTTTATTTCTTGAATTATTTCCATGTTAGTTCAGCGTGGGACTGTAGGATAGTGACACAGGTGGCCATCATTTGGGTGGATAAATGTTTAATTAATACCATAACAACAGCTCAACTAATATGGATATTTTTTTCATATTTGATAATTATTACAACTTTTTTTTAACATGTATTTTTACAGCTTAATTAATGTGGGTATTTTTGCCATCTTTTATTTATACGTCTAATTAATTAAAACATTATTTATTAATTGTATTATGTTTTTCTTTATTTCTTGAATTATTTCTATGTCAGTTCAGCGTGGGACTGTAGGATAGTGACACAGGTGGTCATCATTTGGGTGGATAAATGTTTAATTAATATTATACCAACAGCTCAATTAATATAGAGATTTTTTTCATATTTTATAATTATTACAACTTTTTTTTACATGTATTTTTACAGTTTAATTAATGTAGGGATTTTTGTCTTTTTTTTTTCTAATTAATTTAAATATATTTTATTTAATAATTTTATTACAAACATTTTTTTTAATTTCGCGATATTTTCCATGTCAGTTCAGCGTGTGACTGTTGGATAGTGACACAGGTGGCCCTCATTTGAGTGGATTAATGTTTGATTAATATCATACCAACAGCTTAATTAATAAAATATTTTTTTATATTGTAATATTATTTTTACATTTATTTTAAACTTATTCCTTGAATTATCTCCATGACAGTTCAGCGTGGGACTGTCGCACAGGGACACAGGTGGCTATCATTTGGGTGGATTAATGTTTGATTAATATCATACCAACCGCTCAATAAATAAAGGGATTTTTCACACAATTTATTTTTCTAATGAATGAAAAATATTGTATTAATTTATTTTAACATGTATTTCTAACATTTTTCTTGAATTATTTCCATGTCAGTTCAGGGTGGGACTGTTGGATAGTGACACAGGTGGCCATCATTTGGGTGGATAAATGTTTAATTAATATTATACAGACAACTCAATTAATAGAGATTTTTTTTCATATTTTATCATTATTAAAACATTGTTTTAACATGTATTTTTACAGCTTAATTAATGTAGGGATTTTTGTCATCTTTTATTTAATTTTCCAATTAATTAAAATATAATTTATTGATTCATTTTATTATGTTTTTTTTTAATTTCTTGATTTATTTCTATGTCAGTTCAGTGTGGACAGGGACACAGGTGGCCATCATTTGGGTGGATTAATGTTTGATTAATACCATACCAACCGCTCAATTAATAAAGGGATTTTTCACACAATTAATTTTTCTAATGAATAAAAAATATTGTATTAATTTATTTTAACCTGTATTTGTAACATTTTTCTTGAATTATTTCCACATCAGTTCAGTGTGGTACCAGTGGATATTGACACAGGTGGCCATCATTTGAGTGGATTAATGTTGATTTAATATCATACCAACAGCTTAATTAATATAGGTATTTTTCATATTTTATTTATTTTAATATGTAATTAATTTTTTTAAAATTATTTCGATGTTCACAATTAATTTTTTATAATGAATAAAAATTATTGTATTCATTTATTTTAACATGTATTTGTAACTTTTTTCTTGAATTATTTCCATGTCAGTTCAGTGTGGTACCGGTGGATATTGACACAGGTGGCCATCATTTGAGTGGATTAATGTTTGATTAATATCATACCAACAGCGTAATTAATAAAATATTTTTTTTTATATTTTATCATTATTTTTAAATTTTATTTTATTTATTTTAATTAATAAAATATATTTTTTAATATTTTATCATTATTTTTAAATACTATTTTATTTATTTTAATATGTATTTTTTACCTTTTTCTTGACTTATTTCCATGTCTGTTCAGTGTGGCACCGTTGGATAGTGACACAGGTGGCCATCATTTGAGTGGATTAATGTTTGATTAATATCATACCAACAGCTTAATTAATAAAATATATATTTTATATTTTATAATTATTTTTAAATATTATTTTATTTATTTTAATATGTATTTTTTACCTTTTTCTTGACTTATTTCCATGTCAGTTCAGTGTGGCACCGTTGGATAGTGACACAGGTGGCCATCATTTGAGCGGATTAATGTTTGATTAATATCATACCAACAGCTTAATTAATAAAATATATATTTTATAATTATTATTTTTAAATATTATTTAATTGATTTTAATTTGTATTTTTAACCTTTTTCTTGACTTATTTCCATGTCAGTTCAGTGTGGTACCGTTGGATATTGACACAGGTGGCCATCATTTGAGTGGATTAATGTTGGTTTAATATCATACCAACAGCTTAATTAATAAAATATATTTTATCATAATTTTTTTATATTATTTAATTTATTTTAATATGTATTTTTAACCTTTTTCTTTACTTATTTCCATGTCAGTTCAGTGTGGTACCGTTGGATATTGACACGGGTGGCCATCATTTTAGTGGATTAATTTTTGATTAATATCATACCAACAGCTTAATTAAAATAGGTATTTTTCATATTTTATTTATTTTTGTAATTATTTGAAAAAAGTATATTTTATTTATTTTAATATGTAATTACATTTTTTTTTAATTATTATTTCGATGTTCACAATTTATTTTTCTATTGAATAAAAAATATTGTATTAATTTATTTTAACATGTATCTGTAACATTTTTCTTGAATTATTTCCATGTCAGTTCAGTGTGGTACCGGTGGATATTGACACAGGTGGCCATCATTTGAGTGGATTCATGTTTGATTAATATCATACCAACAGTTTAATTAATAAAATATATTTTTAATATTTTATCATTATTTTAAAATATTATTTTAATTCTTTTAATATGTATTTTTAACCTTTTTCTTGACTTACTTCCATGTCAGTTCAGCGTGGGACCGGCGCACAGGGACACAGGTGGCCATCAAAAAGCTGCACCGTCCCTTCCAGTCCAAACTCTTTGCCAAAAGAGCTTACAG
>NC_084742.1:66556082-66566082 GCF_033978785.1 Entelurus aequoreus | reverse complement strand
TTTGGGGAGGTTTTAACCGGGGGGGGGGGGGGGGCGCTTGGTTATGATTAATAACATGCTAGTAAGAAAAAAAACTATAAAAGGTGAACAAAAAACGGTATTAGTTTGACAAAAGCCTTTTGCAGCACAAACGAATCGGACAAGTTTGGGGAGATTTTGACAAAGTGTGTGTGTGTGTGGGGGCGGGGGGCTCTTTACTTTGCGTGGTGAAAAGTGCAAAAGATTACTGGCCTTTAGTTTGCATGGTGAAAAGTGCAAAAGATTACTGGCCTTTAGTTTGCGTGGTGAAAAGTGCAAAAGATTACTGGCCTTTAGTTTGCCTTGTGAAAAGTGCAAAAGATTATTGGCCTTTAGTTTGCATGGTGAAAAGTGCAAAAGATTACTGGCCTATAGTTTGCGTGGTGAAAAGTGCAAAAGATTACTGGCCTTTAGTTTGCGTGGTGAAAAGTGCAAAAGATTACTGGCCTTTAGTTTGCCTTGTGAAAAGTGCAAAAGATTATTGGCCTTTAGTTTGCATGGTGAAAAGTGCAAAAGATTACTGGCCTATAGTTTGCGTGGTGAAAAGTGCAAAAGATTACTGGCCTTTAGTTTGCCTTGTGAAAAGTGCAAAAGATTATTGGCCTTTAGTTTGCATGGTGAAAAGTGCAAAAGATTACTGGCCTTTAGTTTGCGTGGTGAAAAGTACAAAATATTACTGGCCTTTAGTTTGCGTGGTGAAAAGTGCAAAACATTACTGGCCTTTACTTTGCGTGGTGAAAAGTGCAAAATATTACTGGCCTTTAGTTTGCGTGGTGAAAAGTGCAAAAGATTACTGGCCTTTAGTTTGCGTGGTGAAAAGTGCAAAAGATTACTGGCCTTTAGTTTGCCTGGTGAAAAGTGTGAAAGATTACTGGCCTTTAGTTTGCGTGGTGAAAAGTGCAAAAGATTACTGGCCTTTAGTTTGCGTGGTGAAAAGTGCAAAAGATTACTGGCCTTTAGTTTGTGTGGTGAAAAGTGCAAAATATTACTGGCCTTTAGTTTGCGTGGTGAAAAGTGCAAAAGATTACTGGCCTTTAGTTTGCGTGGTGAAAAGTGCAAAAGATTACTGGCCTTTAGTTTGCGTGGTGAAAAGTGCAAAAGATTACTGGCCTTTAGTTTGCGTGGTGAAAAGTGCAAAAGATTACTGGCCTTTAGTTTGCGTGGTGAAAAGTGCAAAAGATTACTGGCCTTTAGTTTGCGTGGCGAAAAGCGCAAAAGATTACTGGCCTTGACCAAGCTGCTGCTGCTAGACTTGGACCAGCTGCGAGAAATCATGAAGATCACAGGAACGCCTGCTGCTGACTTTGTGGTGAAGCTGCAAAGCCAAGATGTGCGTTGTAAGAAGACGTCAAACACACCAAAGTGTTCAGTGACTGTTCATCGTCTCTACCAACAGGCCAAAAACTACCTCAGAGGTTTGCCCAAAGTGCCCAAAAAAGATTTGCACTCCATTTTCTCCAAAGCTAGCACAAATGGTAGGTAAACATCCACCTTTTTTCATGTTCCACTCCTGACGTGGTGTCTCTGCTCTGCAAGCGGTGTGCGTGCTGGAGAAGATGCTCCTCCTGGACCCGGAGGAGAGGGCGAGCGCCTCGGAGGCCCTGGACCTGCCGTTCTTCACAGACTTCCGCGACACGGAAGAGGAGACCGAGGCGCAGCCGTACGACCAAACCATGGACAACACCGACCTGACGCTGGAGCAGTGGAAACGTAAGGGATGCACGTTCACTCGAGCTCACCTGGGAATCCACACGGTGACTTTTTGTCTTCCCGCAGGGCACACCGTCACCGAGGTACTGACCTTCAGGCCGCCCAAGGACTCCAGAGAGACCACGCTCTGATAGCACACACACGTTTGCACATGCACACCACAAAACTATTTTCTATGGTTATTTTTTCTAATAAATGTGATTTGTATAATACAGTGTGACGTCATTCCAGTGACCTCATCTTGTGTAAAAAGAGTGAGCAAAGCGTTAAAAAAATCTATTTTTATTTCATGATGGGTTCAATGCAGCAACTGGGGGTGTGCGGTAGGGCGTTACTATACCACGGTGTCCCTGAACGCACCCTAATCTGAGTAATACACAGGTCACACGCCATACTTCTTCTGCAGGGACGCCACGGATGATCTGTCCAGGTCAGCTTGAAGCAGGAAGTCGAATATTTCTTGAAGCACTGCGGGAGGGAGAAGGCCATGCATTAAAAAAGACTAATGGCAAAAAAACACAGCAGCACCCGCTGCTCGTTGAGAAGAGCAATACGTGATGTCGCTAGATTTGTTGCTTTTTTGAAAAGCAGTATTGGGCCGCGCGTTGTATTTACCCAGGACTATGGATAGGTACCGAGTTTAGTACTTTTATAGCAGGGGTGTCCATAGACATGTTATAAGTAGACGCAGCATTGGCTGCTGTGACACGAGAAATTGGGCCGCCATCTTGAAGTGGTGATGAGGAGCCGGCGAGCAGCATAAACTGACAGTTGACAGGTAGAAAACAAAGATGCTAAACCGACAGTTGACAGGTAGAAAACAAAGATGCTAAACCGACAGTTGACAGGTAGAAAACAAAGATGCTAAACTGACAGTTGACAGGTAGAAAACAAAGATGCTAAACTGACAGTTGACAGGTAGAAAACAAAGATGCTGAACTTACAGTTGACAGGTAGAAAACAAAGATGCTGAACTTACAGTTGACAGGTAGAAAACAAAGATGCTGAACTTACAGTTGACAGGTAGAAAACAAAGATGCTAAACTGACAGTTGACAGGTAGAAAACAAAGATGCTAAACTGACAGTTGACAGGTAGAAAACAAAGATGCTAAACTGACAGTTGACAGGTAGAAAACAAAGATGCTGAACTGACAGTTGACAGGTAGAAAACAAAGATGCTAAAGTGACAGTTGACAGGTAGAAAACAAAGATGCTAAACTGACAGTTGACAGGTAGAAAACAAAGATGCTAAACTGACAGTTGACAGGTAGAAAACAAAGATGCTAAACTGACAGTTGACAGGTAGAAAACAAAGATGCTAAACTGACAGTTGACAGGTAGAAAACAAAGATGCTAAAGTGACAGTTGACAGGTAGAAAACAAAGATGCTAAAGTGACAGTTGACAGGTAGAAAACAAAGATGCTAAACTGACAGTTGACAAGTAGAAAACAAAGATGCTAAACTGACAGTTGACAGGTAGAAAACAAAGATGCTAAACTGACAGTTGACAGGTAGAAAACAAATATGCTAAACTGACAGTTGACAGGTAGAAAACAAAGATGCTAAACTGACAGTTGACAGGTAGAAAACAAAGATGCTAAAATGACAGTTGACAGGTAGAAAACAAAGATGCTAAACTGACAGTTGACAGGTAGAAAACAAAGATGCTAAACTGACAGTTGACAGGTAGAAAACAAAGATGCTAAATTGACAGTTGACAGGTAGAAAACAAAGATGCTAAACTGACAGTTGACTGGTAGAAAACAAAGATGCTAAACTGACAGTTGACAGGTAGAAAACAAAGATGCTAAACTGACAGTTGACAGGTAGAAAACAAAGATGCTAAACTGACGGTTGACAGGTAGAAAACAAAGATGCTAAACTGACAGTTGACAGGTAGAAAACAAAGATGCTAAACTGACAGTTGACTGGTAGAAAACAAAGATGCTAAACTGACAGTTGACAGGTAGAAAACAAAGATGCTAAACTGACAGTTGACAGTTAGAAATCAAAGATGCTAAACTGACAGTTGACAGGTAGAAAACAAAGATGCTAAACTGACAGTTGACAGGTAAAAAACAAAGATGCTAAACTGACAGTTGACAGGTATAAAACAAAGATGCTAAATTGACAGTTGACAGGTAGAAAACAAAGATGCTAAACTGACAGTTGACAGGTAGAAAACAAAGATGCTAAACTGACAGTTGACAGGTAGAAAACAAAGATGCTAAACTGACAGTTGACAGGTAGAAAACAAAGATGCTAAACTGACAGTTGACAGGTAGAAAACAAAGATGCTAAACTGACAGTTGACAGGTAGAAAACAAAGATGCTAAACTGACAGTTGACAGGTAGAAAACAAAGATGCTAAACTGACAGTTGACAGGTAGAAAACAAAGATGCTAAACTGACAGTTGACAGGTAGAAAACAAAGATGCTAAACTGACAGTTGACAGGTAGAAAACTGACAGTTGACAGGTAAAAAACAAAGATGCTAAAGTGACAGTTGACAGGTAGAAAACAAAGATGCTAAACTGACAGTTGACAGGTAGAAAACAAAGATGCTAAACTGACAGTTGACAGGTAGAAAACAAAGATGCTGAACTGACAGTTGACAGGTAGAAAACAAAGATGCTGAACTGACAGTTGACAGGTAGAAAACAAAGATGCTAAACTGACAGTTGACAGGTAGAAAACAAAGATGCTAAACTGACAGTTGACAGGTAGAAAACAAAGATGCTGAACTTACAGTTGACAGGTAGAAAACAAAGATGCTGAACTGACAGTTGACAGGTAGAAAACAAAGATGCTAAACTGACAGTTGACAGGTAGAAAACAAAGATGCTGAACTGACAGTTGACAGGTAGAAAACAAAGATGCTGAACTGACAGTTGACAGGTAGAAAACAAAGATGCTAAACTGACAGTTGACAGGTAGAAAACAAAGATGCTAAAGTGACAGTTGACAGGTAGAAAACAAAGATGCTAAACTGACAGTTGACAGGTAGAAAACAAAGATGCTAAACTGACAGATGACAGGTAGAAAACAAAGATGCTAAACTGACAGATGACAGGTAGAAAACAAAGATGCTAAACTGACAGTTGACAGGTAGAAAACAAAGATGCTAAACTGACAGTTGACAGGTAGAAAACAAAGATGCTAAACTGACAGTTGACAGGTAGAAAACAAAGATGGTGTTCAGCGTTTTCCTGCTCAAATGAGTGGACTGTTGAAAACAGGAATCGGGGGATTATTTTTCACAAGTAAGATTAAACATTAACGTACTATTGGTTGTATTTTGTGAAAAGAATATCACCACAGAGTTGAGAAGGAGCAAAGATCTTCAATAGTACTGAAATCCTAGCCGCTAGCAAACAAGAGTATGACCATAATACAATTGCTTGTCAATGAAATTAATTACATTTAAAAATGTCATACTTTTTTGTATTTTTTTATACAAATAACCCAAAGCTCATGGCCATAGGTGAGGATGGGAACGTGGGTCGATCGGTAAATTGACAGCTTTGCCTTCCGGCTCAGCTCCTTCTTCACCACAACGGAGCGATACAGCATCCGCATTAGACATCCATAGCGTTTTTACTTGTATGGATTCTTCATTCAACACTCAAAGGAACGTTTGTAAGTTTTACTATACAACTAAAACAATTGGTACTTACTAAACCGTCCCATGTTTGATGTCAGTAGGAGTCTTTTGACGCATGCTATCGTAATGCAACGAAGTCTTTAGCATCAGCTAATATGCTAACACATTTACGAGTGTCTGTGTTAGTATTATAACTTACCATGGCATTCTTTTTGTGTTGTTTCACTTTCACAATTTCCTCAGTAAATTCACCAAAAAGTTGCCTTGGAGTTATTAACTCTGTCTTAGCTGATTGGAGAGAAAAGCTCGCGCAGCTAGCGGGTCCATGACCATGACTTATGTTTTGTTTGATCAGCCGTTTTACTGCCGTGGAATAAAACGAAGGTATTTAAATAAACATTTACAGAATAATTCTGTGTAAATAACTCACTTCACAATATATGGGAAAAATACATCTTCTAATGTGTAAAACTGAACTGAAAATGTGTTAAATAACCGCAAGAGGCACAGTATAGGGTTTAAATCCGTTATTTGCCTTTCTTTGCATATTTAAAACCTCTAAAGGCTTAGTGGCCACATGCGTGGACAGCACCTTTTAGCTTTCATTTCCAAAATTGTGTACACTACTGAATTGGGGTCTTATGGCCGCTTATGTGGACACTATACTGCCATCTGGTGGTGTCAGAAGAATATAACATACAATGAAATTTGGAAAAATAAAAAAGTGTAAAAATAAGAAGTAGCATGTCACTAAACATGAAGTACACATTTGTGTACTTATGGACTACGTACATAATTTCAAAAGATGATTCTTAGTTTTTATTCTAATTAGGGTCCAATAAGCCCAAATAGCAAAGGGAAATTAAAAAAAGCATGTAAACAAACAGCTTGGGCCTTAATAAGAGTCGATGGTGTCCCACCTTTCTTCTCTGAGGAAGACATGAACATGACGGCCGTGTCGAAGCGCCTCCCGCTCGATAGACTCTTCAGAATGTCCATCGTGACGCCCGCGGCTTCGTTCCTGCACGATACGTCGGACGTTACTGCCGAGCGGCGGGTGGCACAATGCGCCGGAACTCACCGGACGTAGAAGTCCCGCAGCGTCTGCAGGATCTGACTCAGGATGTTTGGTTCCAGGGAGCTCTGGAAGATGTGCGCGTACGCCTCGGGCTTGATTTGCTGCGTGCAAGACAACACAAATGCTTCAGAGTGGAAATGACATCGCAGTGAAGCAGGAGGTTGCACCTTCAAGTAGGGCTGGGCGATATATGGAATATACTGGATATATCGCGGGTTTGTCTCTCTGCGATATAGAAAATGACTATATGGTGATATTGGTATATTGATATTTAGCTGCGGGCGTTACACTACAGGCTTTTATCACTCTTTCTTGTCCCTCCTTCTCACAGAGACATAAAACAAGCGCACCTTCTCACATATGTCACATACATATACGCCCTCGCGGAGCAGAGAGGTAGCGGCATGGGTAACGTTAGCTGTGGTGCGAGTGGTAATACGAGAGAAAGAAGGTGCCAATCTGGTAACAAATGAAGGAAGAATTAATTCCAAGAAAAACAGCACGGGTGTCCATCGTCTGGCGGTGGTTCAAGCGGGAAGATGTTGAACAGACAACCGTAATTTGTAATAATAATAATAATAGATTTTATTTGTAAAAAGCATTTTACATTGAGTAAACCACCTCAAAGTGCTACAGTGTATTAATAAAAATAAAAAGATAATAAAAATAAAAAAAAATAAAAACTAGAACAGCCTAATAGCTAGAACTAGTATGCATATATCTAAAAAAATGTTTTTTTTTTAAAAGAAGGGTTTTTAAGCCTTTTTAAAAGCATCCACAGTCTGTGGTGCCCTCAGGTGGTCAGGTAGAGCGTTCCACAGACTGGGGGCTCCCATTGTTTGTAGCTTTGTCCACAGAGGTTGGAGGAGGTTAGCCTGTCCGGAGCGGAGGTGTCGTGTGGAGTATTTGGGGGTGAGTAGTTCTTTGAGGTAGAGGGGGGCATTACCATGGAGGCACTGCTGGGTTAGTAGGGAGACTTTGTATTCAATCCTGAGTGGAACAGGAAGCCAGTGAAGGGATTTGAGAATTGGTGTGATGTGGTCATATTTCCGCACTCTCATCAGGATCCTAGCAGCACTATTCTGTGTGTATTGCAGCTTCTGAATGTTCTTGCTGGGGATCCCGACAAGAAGTGCGTTGCAGTAGTCTAGCCTGTTTGTCAAGTGTGGGGCAAAAGCGTTGCTACAAAAAGTAGCATTACTGCTAATATGTAGCATCATTTGAAAAGTCACCCGCTAGAGAATGAAGAGTGCTTGAAACTCTGCATGTCAACATCTCGGCCGGTGCCACACCAACAAAATGCCCAAGCAACCATTTCCACATCAACACCGTATGAAGAAAAATTTCAAACAAAAATCAACAACAGAAGGAGATAACGTCCGCAGGAACCTACCACATAGCGAAGGACATACACTATTTGATTTCCTATTATGCAGCTCATTTTCATTTGACACTTATTGAAATATCTTGTGTGACATCATGCACAAAAGTGCACTTTATTAGTTTTAAACTATTGTAGTGGCATTCTGTACCAAAAGTGCACTTTAATTTAGTGTTGTTTTGATATGTCATCTTAGTGACATCATGCACAAAAGTGCACTCATAGCTTGTTTTAAAATGTCTCTGACAATCTTGCACTTTCTGTTTTGGAAATGACATGAATGTTTGTGCCACTGCTTAATAACTGTTTAATAAATACACTTTTAGTTGTGATTTCCCTCTCTGCATGAAAGTTTAAAAGTAGCATATATTAATGCAGTATGAAGAAGAATGTTTTAATGTAGACACATAGAATCATCATACTGCTGTGATTATATGCATCAAGTGTTCATTCAAGGCTAAGGCAAAATATCCACATACCGTAATTTCCGGACTATAAGCCGCACCTGACTATAAGCCGCACCAGCTAAATTTAGGGGAACATACAGATTGCTCCATATATAAGCCGCACCCGACTATAAGCCGCAGGGTTTTGATGTGTAATTACCGTAGTATATAGGGGTTCCTGCTACCACGGAGGGGATTGTCGGGACAGAGATGACTGTTTGGGAACGCAAAGCGTCCCATTTATTAACAATAAATCTTTCAATCATTCAATCAAACTTTCACATCTTTGACATGGCGAACAGCATTCGTGCAGAGTACAAATAATACAACGGTGCAAAGTAATACAAAGTGCTCGCCTGTACGTTATCAAAATAACCAGCCTACCGGTATATGAAAAGTCAGTCTTTAATCATTGTGTCATCGTCTTCCTCCTGCGTACTAAAACCACCGAAATCCTCTTCGTCGGTGTCGGAGAAGAACAGGCCGTAAATAAGCCGCACCCTTGTATAAGCCGCAGGGACCAGAACGAGGGGAAAAAGTAGCGGCTTATAGTCCGGAAATTACGGTATATATGGTGTATGGTGACATGGACTAAACATATCCACATATATATGGTGTATCGTGACATGGACTAAACATATCCACATATATATGGTGTATCGTGACATGGACTAAACATATCCACATATATATGGTGTATCGTGACATGGACTAAACATATCCACGTATATATGGTGTATCGTGACATGGACTAAACATATCCACATATATATGGTGTATCGTGACATGGACTAAACATATCCACATATATATGGTGTATCGTGACATGGACTAAACATATCCACATATATATGGTGTATCGTGACATGGACTAAACATATCCACATATATATGGTGTATCGTGACATGGACTAAACATATCCACATATATATGGTGTATCGTGACATGGACTAAACATATCCACATATATATGGTGTATCGTGACATGGACTAAACATATCCACATATATATGGTGTATCGTGACATGGACTAAACATATCCACATATATATGGTGTATCGTGACATGGACTAAACATATCCACATATACATGGTGTATCGTGACATGGACTAAACATATCCACATATATATGGTGTATCGTGACATGGACTAAACATATACACATATATATGGTGTATCGTGACTTGGCCTAAACATATCCAGATATTAAAAAAAGGCCATATCGCCCAGCCCTACCTTCAAGTATCTGTACACCACTTCCGGCTGGTTCCCAATCGTGCGGAGGTCGGCTTCGAACTGAAAACTTCTGCAGGCTGGAGGAGGCAGCGGGACGGATGGAGGATGGACAGTTTCCTCTTCGCTTTTTGTGCTTGTCAGCTCTCTTAATGACAAAACAGACATTTGATTTCAATAACAGCACGATTGGGCTTTCAAATATCATGAAGATTGTTCAACTGACGGGTTTTGGGTGTCTGTCATAGAGCCAGAACCGCCCTCGGGGTCCCTCGCCGCCTCCTGTGGCCCGCCTGACTGCACTTGGGGTACCGCCACCTTACCACTGACCTCCTCTACGTCCATCCTCCTCAAAGGTTTCTGAGCACAATTAGAAGGGACGTGTGAAAAGGTGCACAACGGGGGGAAAACAAGATAACTGACTCACTGTGGAGCGCAGATGAGCTGCTTTGTCCACAGGCTGCACAGTTGTCCTGTGGCCGGATGTTTGCAGAAAGCCGTCGGGAACGCTATCCTGACACCACAC
>NC_084742.1:66506082-66551082 GCF_033978785.1 Entelurus aequoreus | reverse complement strand
TTATGTACTGTACTTCAGTTACCTAAAGCAGTCTTTTTCAACCACTGTGCCGCGGCACACTAGTGTGCCGTGAGATACAGTCTGGTGTGCCATGGGAGATTATCTAATTTCACCTATTTGGGTTAAAATATTTTTTGCAAACCAGTAATTATAGTCTGCAAATGATGTGTTGTTGTTGAGTGTCTGTGCTGTCTGGAGCTGGGCAGAGTAACCATGTTATACTCTTCCATATCAGTAGGTGGCAGTCGGTAGCTAATTGCTTTGTAGATGTGGGAAACACCGGGAGGCAGTGTGCAGGTAAAAAGGTGTCTAATGCTTAAACCAAAAATAAACAAAAGGTGAGTGCCCCTAAGACAAGGCATTGAAGCTTAGGGAAAGCTATGCAGAACAAAACTAAAACTGAACTGGCTACAAAGTAAACAAAAACAGAATCCTGGACGACAGCAAAGACTTACTGTGGAGCAAAGACGGCGTACACAATGTACATCCGAACATGACATGACAATCAACAATGTCCCCACAAAGAAGTTAAGTTAAAATACCAATGATTGTCACACACACACTAGGTGTGGCGAAATTTGTCCTCTGCATTTGACCCATCCCCTTGTTCACCCCCTGGGAGGTGAGGGGAGCAGTTGGCAGCTGTGGTGCCGCACCTGGGAATCATTTTTGGTGATATAACCCCCAATTCCAACCCTTGATGCTGAGTGCCAAGCAGGGAGGTAACGGGTCCCATTTTTTTTTATAGTCTTTGGTATGACTCGGCCGGGGTTTGAACTCACAACCTACCCATCTCAGGGCGGACACTCTAGAAAGAAGGATAAAAACAACTGAAATAGTCTTGATTGCTAAAACAAAGTAGATGCGGGAAACATCGCTCTAAGGAAGACATGAAACTGCTACAGGAAAATACCAAAAAAAGAGAAAAAGCCACCAAAATAGGAGTGCAAGACAAGAAGTAAAACACTACACAGGAAAACTGCAAAAAACTCAAAATAAGTCAGGGTGTGATGTGACAGGTGGTGACAGTACACCTACTTTGAGACAAGAGCTATAGTGATGCATGCTTGGTTATGCTTTAAAGTCATATCCAACAACGACTTTTTACTGTCAACTGAGTTTCGTTTTTTAATGATTTCTGCTGGTGGTGTGCCTCTGCATTTTTTCAACGCAAAAAATGTGCCTTGGCTCAAAAAAGGTTGAAAAACACTGACCTAAAGGTTTCATTGTACTATCCCTGGCAAATAAATAAATAAAATAAATAAATAAAAAGAAGCGTGAAAGCCAACCTTTTGTATAAGTGCTGAGAAAACACCGCTTAGAGACACTATTCTATCGTTTGGCAACACTTTGAACACCATTTTCTTCACTTATTTCAGCAGGAGGGCAAAGTCTGGCCCGGGGGCCATTTTCTGAACGTGCATCTTTTTTTTATGGCACATTGTAGGAGTAAAATAAACAAAACCAAAAAACAGCAAAACTTGAAAAATAAAGCCAAAAGACATAACATAATGGAGAAAAGGCTGGAATGCTAGTAACAAATGACGTCACGCTAGCGAAAGAATATTAAGAAGAATATTGTTTGCTTTATATACTCGAAGGCTCAATGCCTCTCCTGTTATTTTTTGAAGGTTAAATAGTTATTCATGATTATATTTATAAGCACAGTATTTATTGTTGTAATATACTAGAAGAGGGAGGTAATAGATAGTTGCCTATTCTGCGTTAGGAATGTGTACTGGTACTGTTTGGTACCGGTTCCAAGGAGCCAGTTGAGATTCTGGACTAATGATACATCTATTGGTATTTGTTTTATCCAGCTGACCGTCATCTACTGCTGGACAATTGTGGCAAAAACAACAACCGCGATTATTTTGAATGATATTGTAATCACGATTATTCAGTCATTTGAAAAGTATTTGTCGTACCACCAAAACTCAACTTTAAGTGTAGTTTAAAAACAACAACAATATAGTACAAGTAAAATAATAGCAATAACAATACATTTAAATAACCACTGAGTTGAGTTTGAGTTTATTCGGAACATGCAATGCATGTATACAACATGATACATCACACATGGATGCATACAACATGATACATCACACATGCATGCATACAACATGATACATCACACATGCATGCATACAACATGATACATCACACATGCATGCATACAACATGATACATCACACATGCATGCATACAACATGATACATCACACGTGCATGCATACAACATGATGCATCACACATGCATGCATACAACATGATGCATCACACATGCATGCATACAACATGATACATCACATATGCATGCATACAACATGATGCATCACACATGCATGCATACAACATGATACATCACACGTGCATGCATACAACATGATACATCACACGTGCATGCATACAACATGATACATCACACGTGCATGCATACAACATGATACATCACACATGCATGCATACAACATGATACATCACACGTGCATGCATATAACATGATACATCACACATGCATGCATACAACATGATACATCACACGTGCATGCATACAACATGATGCATCACACATGCATGCATACAACATGATACATCACACGTGCATGCATACAACATGATGCATCACACATGCATGCATACAACATGATACGTCACACATGCATGCATACAACATGATACATCACACATGCATGCATACAACATGATACATCATACATGCATGCATACAACATGATGCATCACACATGCATGCATACAACATGATACATCACACATGCATGCATACAACATGATACATCACACATGCATGCATACAACATGATACATCACACATGCATGTATACAACATGATACATCACACGTGCATGCATGAATACAATATGATACATCACACATGCATGCATACAACATGATGCATACAAAGCAGTTGCTAACACTTTTGTTCACTTTGTTCAATTTCTTACAAATGTATGGAAACATTTTAAAAACGGTAATGTACGGCTTACTTTTTGAGTCTGAAGAAGCTGGTGGCTCGGTTTGTAGGAAGAACTGGATTGCACGGATCCGCACTCATTCCTCTGGTGTAACACTCTACAGCGTCGTCGTATTTACCCTCTTTGAAAAACGTGTTACCCTAGCAACAAAGAAGTGGTTTATTAATGTTGTTATATTGCACGACATCGTATGGAAAAATTACCTTTTCCTTCTCTGCTAAAGCTCTCTCCTGATCACACGTGACATCCTCAGCGTCTGATTGGTTCTCCTCCTTGTCCACCTCTGCCAGAGCCTTGTCCTGGCGTGCAGAGAACACATGTTACTTCTGTACTCACCTGCTCTTTAACTGTGTGAATACTCCAAAACCTTCACTCATATGCTTTTATACACCAAAATTCATTTATTTATTCTATTTATTATTATTATTCTGCAGATTTTGGCGCATTCTGCTTTCCACATTTTTCACCTGATTCAAAGCGTTCCGACTTCAAACTGTTCACCCTATTTGGGAATCGCATGTTTTCCCTTGACAAATTCCAAAAATTCCCAGATTTCCCAGAATTCCAGGTTTTCCGGGACATTTTTCCCATTCAAAATGAATTGGCCATTTTTCAAACTTTC
Organism: Entelurus aequoreus; assembly: GCF_033978785.1. Lineage (NCBI taxonomy): Eukaryota > Metazoa > Chordata > Actinopteri > Syngnathiformes > Syngnathidae > Entelurus > Entelurus aequoreus. The sequence goes on along the minus strand of NC_084742.1, from coordinate 66,547,465 downwards.
ACCATTTGCATTTTTCAACCTATTCAACACATGCCACCATTCTGGAAGTTCCAACTTTCCTTTTTCCCAGTTCAAAAAAATTCCAGGATTTCCCAGAATTCCTGCTTTTCCAAAGCCCTATTTCCACCCTTTTTTTTCGGGCGACTACTCATTCCACATTTTTCAACGCATTTCACCCGTTCCACCGTCAAAACGAAGTTGTTTTTTGAAAATGGTTAACAACTTAAATGGTCTAAATGAGTTTAAATAGCCGGTGGTGAAATTTTTCAAATCGGTCGAGAAATGTTGAAGTAGTAACATGTTGAATTGAGAAATGGTATTATAGGAATTCCTGGAATTTCAGGAAAACCAGGAATTTTTCCAGTTAAAAAAACAGCTTACCGGTAGTTTTGACGGTGGAACGGGTGAAATGCGTTGAAAAATGTGGAATGAGTAGTCAACAGAAAAAAAGATGGGAATAGGGCTTTGGAAAAGCAGGAATTCTGGAAAATCCTGGAATTGTTTTGAACTGGGAAAAAGGGAAGTTTCAATTTCCAGAATGGTGGCATGTGTTGAAGGTGGAATGGTTTGAATAGGTTGGAAAATGTGGGAATTGTGCAACTTGGAAAAATGTCCCATTCATTTCAATGGGAACCTCCTGGAAAATTGGGAATTATGGGAAAAGCAGAATTTTTTAAAAATGATTAGGAGCATGAATGTCCTAAATGAGCTGAATTTAGGACAGTGCAGTAGTAAATGGTATTAAGGAATTTCAGGAAAATTGGGAATATTTTTGAAAATGGTTAAAAACTTGAATGGTCTAAATGAGTTGAAATAGTCGGTCTTGAAATTTTTCAAATTGGTTGAGAAATGTTGAAGTAGTAACATGTTGAATTGAGAAATGCTACTACGGAATTCCTGGAAAACCGGGAATTTTTCCAGTTCAAAAAAGTACTTTGTTTTGACGGTGGAACGGGTGAAATGCGTTGAAAAATGTGGAAGGAGTAGTCACCAGACAAAAAAGGTGGAAATATGGCTTTGGAAAAGCAGGAATTCTGGAAAATCCTGGAATTTTTTTTTGAAATGGGGAAAAAGGGAAGTTTGAATTTCCAGAATGGTGGAATGTGTTGAATAGGTTGAAAAATTCCTGGTTTTCCCGAAATTCCGTAATACCATTTCTCAATTCAACATGTTACTACTTCAACATTTCTCGACCGATTTGAAAAATATCAACACCGACTATTTCAACTCATTTAGAACGTTCAAGTTTTTAACTATTTTCAAAAAAATTCCAGATTTTCCTTAAAATCCCTAACACCATTTACTACTTCAACATTTCTTGCCCGATTTAAACAATTCTAATACCAACCAATTCAGCTCATTTAAGACATTCATGCTCCTAATCATTTTCAAAAAATTCCGCTTTTCCCATAATTCCCAAATTTCCAGGAGGTTCCCATTGAAATGAATGGGACATTTTTCCAAGTTGCAAAATCCCCACATTTTTCAACCTATTCAAACCATTCCAACACCAACACATTCCACTCATCCTGGACATTCAAACTAACACTTTCCCAAGTTCCAAAACGAATTCTGGTTTTCCTGGAAATTTAAACTCTTCAACAGTCAAACTATTCCAACATTCAAACCATTTCAGCGTTTAAACGATCTCAACATTTAAACTAGGGATGTCCGATAATGGCTTTTTGCCGATATCCGATATTCCGATATTGTCCAACTCTTTAATTACGGATACCGATATCAATCGATACCGATATCAACCGATATATACAGTCGTGGAATTAACACATTATTATGCCTAATTTGGACAACCAGGTATGGTGAAGATAAGGTACTTTAAAAAAAAAAAAAATAAAATAAAAGAAGATAAATAAATTAAAAACATTTTCTTGAATAAAAAAGAAAGTAAAACAATATAAAAACAGTTACATTGAAACTAGTAATTAATGAAAACTAGTAAAATTAACTGTTAAAGGTTAGTACTATTAGTGGACCAGCAGCACGCACAATCATGTGTGCTTACGGACTGTATCCCTTGCAGACTGTATTGATATATATTGATATATAATGTAGGAACCAGAATATTAATAACAGAAAGAAACAACCCTTTTGTGTGAATGAGTGTCAATGAGTGTAAAAAAAAACAAAAACAAAAAAAAACGATACCGATAATAAAAAAAACGATAATTTCCTATATTACATTTTAACGCATTTATCGGCCGATAATATCGGCAGGCCGATATTATCGGACATCTCTAATTTAAACCATTTCTACATTCATACTACATTCTGTCAGCTTTTCACTTCAACTTCAGCATTGGAGCATTCACACGCAATTCCTTCAGGAATTGCCTCTTCTAGTTCATAGATGAGCTACCACGTCAAACTTTTCCCACGATTGGTAATCATGCGCTTTTATCCTCATCGGCGCTTTGGTTGTCTCTTCGGCCTTGGGGTCACCATTTGCCATCTTCATCCTCTTCTTCACCCTCATTTTTGCTTTGTAGTCCTTGTTGCGCACGGGTGGGAGGTTTGACTTTAAAAGCAAGACAAAATGCTCTTAATACTCAAGTGATAACCGTCTTAACGTGCAAATCTAGGGCAAGTACGAACCTGGTCGTCCCCCAGCTCCCTTCTCTTCAACTGCTCGTCTTTTGTCTTCATGTCCGTCTCCCATGTCTCCAGATCCTTCATGAAGCTGTGCAGGTCTTCTGCATTCTGACGCATCTGGAGTTGCAAACCAAGTGCTTTGTCCCCACCAGACATGGCTTTTCCCTGCGGTGGGGTAGGAGGACACACTTCAATGTTTACTTTCGCTTTGAAAGCTACGGTCTTGAACTGGATAAGAAGCTACTTAAAGGCCTACTGAAATTAATTTTTTAAATTTAAACGGGGATAGCAGATCCATTCTATGTGTCATACTTGATCATTTTGCGATATTGCCATATTTTTGCTGAAAGGATTTAATATAGAACGACGATAAAGTTCGCAACTTTTGGTCGATAAATAAAAAAACCTTGCCTATACCGGAAGTAGCGTGACGACACAGGAGGTAGGATTCCTCACAATTCCCCGTTGTTTACAATGGAGCGAGAGAGTTTCGGACCGAGAAAGCGACGATTACCCTATTAATTTGAGCGAGGATGAAAGATTCGTGGATGAGTAACGTTACAGTGAAGAACTAGAGAGGCAGTGCAGGGTGTATCTTTTTTCGCTCTGACCGTAACTTAGGTACAAGGTCTCATTGGATTCCACACACTCTCCTGTTTCTATTGTGGATCACGGATTTGTATTTCAAACCACCTCGGATACTATATCCTCTTGAAAATGAGAGTCGAGAACGCGAAATGGACATTCACAGTGACTTTTATCTCCACGACAATACATCAGCGAAGCTCTTTAGCTACTGGGCTAACGTGATAGCATCTGGTTCAAATGCAGATAGAAACAAAATAAATAAATCCCTGACTGGAAGGATAGACAGAAGATCAACAATACTATTAAACCATGAACATGTAACTACACGGATAATAATTCTCAGCCTGGCAAAGCTTAACAATGCTTTTGCTAACGACGCTGAAGCTAACTTAGCAACCGGACCTCACAGAGCTATGATAAAAACATTAGCGCTCCACCTACGCCAGCCAGCCCTCATCTGCTCATCAACACCCGTGCTCACCTGCGTTCCAGCGATCGACGGCGCGACGAAGGACTTCACCCGATCATCTGTTCGGTTGGCAGCTAGCATCAGCTAGGTGTCTGCTATTCAAGTGAGTAGTCCTTGTTGTGTTGCTACAGCCAGCCGCTAATACACAGATCCCACCTACAACTTTCTTCTTTGCAATCTCCATTGTTCATTAAACAAATTTCAAAAGATTCACCAACACAGATGTCCAGAATGCTGTGTAATTGTTCGATGAAAACAGAGCTTTTTGTATGGTGACACATTGGGTACGAATACTTCCGTTGCCGTCGTGACGTCACGCGCATACGTCATATCCAAAGGAGTTTTTCAACCGGAAGTTTAGCTGGAAATTTAATATGTCACTTTATAAGTTAACCCGGCCGTATTGGCATGTGTTGCAATGTTAAGGTTTCATCATTGATATATAAACTATCAGACTGCGTGGTCGCTATTAGTGGCTTTCAGTAGGCCTTTAACCAACAGGAAGCAATACGTGAAGATAGGCGAACACACTTCCACAGAGCTAAAAAATACCTTGTGTCGTACCTCAGAGATCAAAATTGTTCAATCTCTATATAAATGACAATTGTAAAGTTACAAAGGACTTAAAGTTAGTATTATTTGCATATTATACAAGGCTGTGTTGTTCAGGAGAGAACACACAGAAAATAATACAAATAATAACAAATTAAAAAGATGGTTTGACAAAAACAGACTATCTTTGAATCTCAGTAAGACTACAATAATGCTATTTGGTAACAGTAGAAGAGAAAGTCAAACACAAATTGTCAGAATAATTGTATCTAAGTTATCACAAAACTTTGTGTTGCCATGAGTTCCCGGCGAGAGGACAAAAGCTGTCTTTGATCCTACCAAGCAAAAAGCTTGTAAACTCCACTGGGTAGGATGGGAAGCGACATGAAGGTGTCGGTTTCTTTGATGTATTGTAATCCACAGGAAGATTTTGTCTTGACCCGAGATCTACAAAGCGGAGAGGAAGCAGGGCCTGACCCCCCCTCCAGGCACCTTTTTCTTTGAACTGTTTTGTGACCAAAGGCAGTGGCTGTTTACGACCCCCTTCCTTTAGAAACAGATGTTGCCATGTAATCAGGGAAAGTCCAAAAAAAAGAGGAGGCGTACAATCTTTCGTCAGAGCGTGGTGGGACACTGACCAAGAGTACAGCCCAGATGTTTCTCCTCAATTGAGCTAAATTGAATTCTGTCTCTGTTTAATTCCTTGCTTCTTTGTCTGTTTAATAGATGCCATCAGTGTTTGAACCTGACACAAATACAAATAGACGGAGTAAATATTGAAAGGGTAAAAGAAAACACATTTTTGGGTGTAATAATAGATGATAAAATGAATTGGAAATCTCATGTAAAGTAGCAAGAAACACGTCAATGATGAATAAAGCAAAACATATTCTAGACCAAAAATCACTTCATATTCTCTACTGCTCACTAGTGTTACATATCTGAGTTATTGTGCAGAAATGCGGGGAAACAACTACAAATGTGCGCTTCATTCACTAGCTGTGTTGCAAAAAACATCAATTATAATAATACATAATGTTTGATATAGATGTTTGTTAGTGTTGGGGTGCCCACTTACTCAACTTATGCAACCTTATGTATAAGTTTATGTGTAGGGCATCTGAGTCTGAAAATGACATAATCACTGTGATAACGAACACTGGCTGCAGTTCTGTTAGGTACTCATCTGGACTGTGGAAGCATTGGCACACATGTTTGTATGTCAGAAACTGACATTTGGGCTTTATGTTTGATTGTTTTGTTTTTAATGTTTTATTTTTAATGTTTTGTATTGTGCTTATATATGTGTAATGGATCTTAAGGTCTGCAATAAAGATTGATGATGATGATAGAGAACATACAAACCCTTTATTTATTAACTCACAATTATTGAAATTCAACGATTTGGTGCATTTTTAAACATCTAAAATTATGTATAAAGCAAACTATAACCTTCTTACAACAATTATTATCAACAAAAGAGGAGCAATATAACCTTAGAGAAAATCTTATTAAAAACATTTGTACGCTCGTACAGCACTTAAAACCTTTAGTACATCGGTATGTGGAATTAAATTATGGAATAGATTAGGTAAAGAAATGAAACAAAGCAGCAATAGGATTCACTTTAAGAGACTGTTCAAACTACAAGTGTTCACAAAGTACACAGAACAAGAATTGTGATGAACATTTTTAACCCTTTTTTTATTTAGACAAAGATTATTTATGTATTTAATATTTGTATGCTTATTATGGTATATTTGTTAGTTATTTATTCACTGTTCTGTTACAGAGACGAAGGAAATGGGATAACATTGCTATGGTATGAAAAGGGGTAGGATTAAATTGATTGATTTAAACTTTTATTAGTAGATTGCACAGTACAGTACATATTCCGTACAATTGACCACTAAATGGTAACACCCCAATAAGTTTTTCAACTTGTTTAAGTCGGGGTCCACTTAAATTGATTCATGATACAGATATATACTATAAGCTCTGCTTCTTCCTACTCCTTTTCGGACGTGCTGTAATGAAACAACTGTACATGTGTGATGCATGACATTGTGTCGTATGCATGTTCCACATAAACCGAAACTGAAGCTTTTCCACAGAATCACGCTTAAAAAATAGCCAATGAATTCGATTAACTACAGCTATACACAGTACCTTTTACTGAAATCGAGGCCGTCTCTGTCCCGCTGAGGATTAAATTTCAAATTGAGTTGAAATTATGTTTACTTCAGAAATGTATCAAATTGTAGCTTTTCATGCGCTAATGTTGTTGTTGTGCAGCAGCCATGACAGCAGTCTCCCTGCACGCATGCGCAGGGGGATGACTTCTTCTATTAACATCCACCAATGTCGTGGTGCACCAGCGCTCCCTCTGTTGAGTCTGGGTAATTACATGCCCTACCGTCTATGTTTTGCTTCCGTGCCTACTTTGGTGCTGTCCCAATCCATTACTAACGTTGCGCACTCACCGGAAAGAATTATCGCAATATTTATCTGCTTCTTCTTCTGTTTTCCTTTTTAACCGTGAACTGCAACCACTGCGTTTAGTCCGTTACTGAGCCAAAAACGGCGGTTATTAGCGCACCAGCACCTACGCGCATGCGCGGAATGTGGGGCAGGACGGAAGTTACCAAATAAAGCTTAGACATCTTCTAAGGGTACGCAGCATGGACCGCTACTGCCTACTGGCGGTGACGAGACGCGGGGCCGCCATCTTGGAGTGGTGATCCGCTCCACTCAGTGCAATTCATTTGGCAGGAGCAATGAACTGTCAGCGCATTTAATTCATTTTACCTCACTGAATACCACTGATTTTCACGCGCTTTTTTGTCAGACGTGTAGCTATGATAAAGGACACATGATTTATTATTCATAGTTTGCTCAACAGTAATAGAATATTCTTATATGCTATAAGTGACCAGACGTCCGAGATCAAAACTGGGAATGTAATCCCAGAGAAGGGGGGAAAAAACGCTCACCTATTTTTAAGTTAAATAAACAATATGATTAGGTTATATATACATGAGTTTATCCTACATAAACAATGTATGAATACATTAGATATCTATATATCTTATAGACTGTATCTCTGTTGCTGCATCAGCAGAGAGTTTATTCTGTCTTGACACTTTGTATTGATATTTTGTATTACATTCTTCCCTTAAATGATCATGTTTACAGTGATTGTTTTATATGTATTTTTTAATGTATTTTTTATGTACAGTATGTCCATTTGGATACAAGCGTCTGCCAAATATTTAAACATAAACATTTATAAACACCTGAAAGTCTTTATATCAGCTAAAACCACCAATCTGTTTCACTGGATTCAGAATAAAACCAAATTCTGTCTTACCCAACAATGTTAGTATTTGAATATTGTTACTTGAAGACTTAGTCCTGGTTACAATTATACTGTTAAGAAAGTATTGTCTTATACTTTGCCTGAAATGAGAATGCATCATAATCAGTGGCGGCTGGTGAATTGTGTTTTAGGTGGGGCTGAAAGTTTGTAAACCAAACCCCTGCAGGGGGTCATCCTCCCCCAGAGGATTTCTTTGTGATTTTCACATACAAATGAAGCATTCTGGTGCATTCTGACAAAAATAATGAAGACAAAATAAAACATTTCATAAGTTTGCAGATAACTATTTACAATATGCACACTGAAGGCATGATGCCATGCACCATAGGTTTGCAGATAACTATATACAATATAGTTATATACGTATATACATACACTACCGTTCAAAAGTTTGGGGTCACATTGAAATGTCCTTATTTTTGAAGGAAAAGCACTGTACTTTTTAATGAAGATAACTTTAAACTAGTCTTAACTTTAAAGAAATACACTCTATACATTTTTAATGTGGTAAATGACTATTCTAGCTGCAAATGTCTGGTTTTTGGTGCAATATCTACATAGGTGTATAGAGGCCCATTTCCAGGAACTATCACTCCAGTGTTCTAATGGTACAATGTGTTTGCTCATTGGCTCAGAAGGCTAATTGATGATTAGAAAACCCTTGTGCAATCATGTTCACACATCTGAAAACACTTTAGCTCGTTACAGAAGCTACAAAACTGACCTTCCTTTGAGCAGATTGAGTTTCTGGAGCATCACATTTGTGGGGTCAATTAAACGCTCAAAATGGCCAGAAAAAGAGAACTTTCATCTGAAACTCGACAGTCTATTCTTGTTCTTAGAAATGAAGGCTATTCCACAAAATTGTTTGGGTGACCCCAAACTTTTGAACGGTAGTGTATATATACATATATACAATATAGTTATATACCCCCGTTGGCTTTTACAATCTTTATCTTCATCATTTATTTCAACTTTATGTTATTCGAGTATGATATTTTTAAATGTAATTAATTTAATTGACAAGCAATTCTATTATGGTCATACTCTTGTTTGCTAGCGGCTAGGATTTCAGTACTATTGAAGATCTTTGCTCCTTCTCAACTCTGTGGTGATATTCTTTTCACAAAATACAACCAATAGTACGTTAATGTTAAATCTTACTTGTGAAAAGTAATCCCCCGATTCCTAATTTCAACAGTCCGCTCATTTGAGCAGGAAAACGTTGAACACCATCTTTGTTTTCTACCTGTCAACTGTCAGTTTAGCATCTTTGTTTTCTACCTGTCAACTGTCAGTTTAGCGTCTTTGTTTTCTACCTGTCAACTGTCAGTTTAGCATCTTTGTTTTCTACCTGTCAACTGTCAGTTTATCATCTTTGTTTTCTACCTGTCATCTGTCAGTTTATCATTTTTGTTTTCTACCTGTCAACTGTCAGTTTAGCATCTTTGTTTTCTACCTGTCAACTGTCAGTTTAGCATCTTTGATTTCTACCTGTCAACTGTCAGTTTAGCATCTTTGTTTTCTACCTGTCAACTGTCAGTTTAGCATCTTTGTTTTCTACCAGTCAACTGTCAGTTTAGCATCTTTGTTTTCTACCTGTCAACTGTCAGTTTAGCATCTTTGTTTTCTACCTGTCAACTGTCAGTTTAGCATCTTTGTTTTCTACCTGTCAACTGTCAGTTTAGGCTGCTCGCCGGCTCCTCATCACCACTTCAAGATGGCGGCCCAATTTCTCGCGTCACAGCAGCCAATGCTGCGTCTACTTATAACATGTGTATGGCGTGACAGTTCCACCTTGGTCCACACTCCATGTCAGTAAATGGCGCTACCGCACACCAGAAGGTTGCTTGTCAACCGCCTTAAACCAAAGAAGAAGAAGTATCACGTGACATAGAGGAACAGCATTGACCTCTTTTGCTAGCTAGCATGCTATCCTAGCTGACGCGATCCTAGCCGGGGGACAAAGTTTCATTCCAATATTTCCAAATATTCAACAACACTTCAACAATGGGCCAGGCCAAAGAAGAGAAAGACTATGGATACGACTTATTTCCAGAGAGGGAGGCTAAGAATGTAAAACAAAGATCTGTATCGAATCTGTTCACCTTTTACAATAAGTGTCAGTTCATGTTGAATAACACTGTGAACCATAGTGAGTATACTTTATTTATTTATTTATTTATTTATTTATTTACCATAAGTGTCATCTCATGTTGAAGTACACTGTGAACCATAGTGAGTATACTTCATTTATTTATTTACCATAAGTGTCATCTCATGTTGAAGTACACTGTGAACCATAGTGAGTATACTTCATTTGTTTATTTATTTACCATAAGTGTCATCTCATGTTGAAGTACACCGTGAACCATATTGAGTATACTTCATTTATTTATTTATTTATTTACCATAAGTGTCATCTCATGTTGAAGTACACTGTGAACCATAGTGAGTATACTTCATTTATTTATTTATTTATTTACCATAAGTGTCATCTCATGTTGAAGTACACTGTGAACCATAGTGAGTATACTTCATTTATTTATTTATTTATTTACTTACCATAAGTGTCATCTCATGTTGAAGTACACTGTGAACCATAGTGAGTATACTTCATTTATTTATTTATTTACCATAAGTGTCATCTCATGTTGAAGTACACTGTGAACCATAGTGAGTATACTTCATTTATTTATTTATTTATTTACCAAAAGTGTCGTCTCATGTTGAAATATACTGTGGAAACTAGTAAGTATACTTCATTTATTTATTTACCACAAGTGTCATCTCATGTTGAAGTATACTGTAGGAACTAGTAAGTATACTTATTTTATTTATGTATTTATTTACCACAAGTGTCATCTCATGTTGAAGTACACTGTGGAAACTAGTAAGTATACTTCATTTATGTATTTACCACAAGTGCCATCTCATGTTGAAGTACACTGTGGAAACTAGTAAGTATACTTCATTTATTTATTTACCACAAGTGTCATCTTATGTTGAAGTACACTCTGGAAACTTGTAAGTATACTTCATTTATGCATTTATTTACCACAAGTGTCATCTTATGTTGAAGTACACTCTAGAAACTAGTAAGTATACTTCATTTATTTATTTACCACAAGTGTCATCTCATGTTGAAGTACACTGTGGAAACTAGTAAGTATACTTCATTTATGTATTCATTTACCACAAGTGTCATCTTATGTTGAAGTACATTCAATAAACTAGTAAGTATACTTCATTTATTTATTTACCACAAGTGTCATCTCATGTTGAAGTACACTGGAAACTAGTAAGTATACTTCATTTATGTATTTATTTACCACAAGTGTCAGCTCATGTTGAAGTACACTGTGGAAACTAGTAAGTATACTTCATTTATTTATTTACCACAAGTGTCATCTCACGTTGAAGTACACTGTGGAAACTAGTAAGTATACTTCATTTATTTATTTACCACAAGTGTTATCTCACGTTGAAGTACTCTGTGGAACGCCTCGGGATACCCGGGAGGAGCTGGACAAAGTGGCTGGGGAGAGGGAAGTCTTGGCTTCCCTGCTTAGGCTGCTGCCCCCGCGACCTGACCTCGGATAAGCGGAAGAAGATGGATGGATGGACTTTTTACTGTCAGCTTCATTTTTGAATGTTTTCTGCTGGTGGTTTGCCTCCGCATTTTTTCAATAAAAAAATTGTGCCTTGGCTCAAAAAATGTTGAAAAACAGTTAGTACATTCACATTGACTCATGAGTTGTTTTCTCCACTCAGGTCCATACGCCAAACTCCTCCTCAGCGCCATGAGCAACTCTGGATGGTATGTATGAATGGATTTTCATTTCTTTCACTACATGACATTGGAAGAAATTGTGAGCTGAGATATGCAATGATGTATGGCGGCGATTAAAGCGAGGCCCAAGTCCATTTGCCACACACCATAGTATTTTTTCATATTGGCCCTTGGCACGTTCTAAGAATACAACATTATGAAGAATGTTTCCTCCTTGCCCGCCACATCATTTTATTGTTGTTTATTGAGGATCCCCATTAGCCGGCGCACAAACGCCAGGCTAGTCTTCCTGGGGTCCTTTTTGAAAGTTTAAAGTCAAATAATAATACACAAATCCAGTTACAAATAAAAGAAAGGAAAAAGGGAAGAAAAAAAAGAAAATTCCCAAAATAATAAAATAACAGTACACAGATACAGTTACAGAACATACACAAATCCAGTTAAAAATAAAAGAAAGGAAAACATTTTAATAATAATATGTATCAATAAAGTACTTTATCTTTTCTTACTGCGTTAATGTAGTCCTCCTTTCTGTTTACATGTAGTGCATACAATTACATATATTTTTATTCAATATTATTGAATAATGTAACAACAATTTTACTATCCTACATTGTATTTTTTTTCTTAAAATAAAAATAAATACTCAAATATCTGCTTGACTTATGTATAAATAATAATGTTGTTCATTGTTATATATTGTGTATATATGATATAAACATACACTAGCGTTCAAAAGTTTGGGGTCACATTGGAATGTCCTTATTTTTGAAGGAAAAGCACTGTACTTTTCAATGAAGATAACGTTAAACTAGTCTTAACTTTAAAGAAATACACTCTATACATTGCTAATGTGGTAAATGACTATTCTAGCTGCAAATGTCTGCTTTTTGGTGCAATATCTACATAGGTGTATAGAGGCCCATTTCCAGCAACTATCACTCCAGTGTTCTAATGGTACTATGTGTTTGCTCATTGGCTCAGAAGGCTAATTGATGATTAGAAAACCCTTGTGCAATCATGTTCACACATCTGAAAACAGTTTAGCTCGTTACAGAAGCTACAAAACTGACCTTCCTTTGAGCAGATTGAGTTTCTGGAGCATCACATTTGTGGGTTCAATTAAACGCTCAAAATGGCCAGAAAAAGAGAACTTTCATCTGAAACTCGACAGTCTATTCTTGTTCTTAGAAATGAAGGCTCAAACACAAAATTGTTTGGGTGACCACAAACTTTTGAACGGTAGTGTATAATATAATATATCAGTATATATCACATACTGTACGTATATTATGTAAATATTACGTGTATATATGTTATATTTTATATTGCTTTTAGTCTATTTTATACCTGCAATGTCCTTTCCATCTTTTCCATCCTTTGTAACTGAGCTAATGTGTGGAACAATTTCCCTTGTGGATCATTAAAGTTTGACTAAGTCTAAGTTAAAGATGTGTATGTATTTAGGTTGCAAAAGTAGTTATACTCTGTAACAATAATGCGCTATTACTTTTATGTTTCCTAATAATGTAACAAATACATTCACATTTATTACAAATTTGTTTAAATTAAAATAATTCTCTGATTGAATTATGATTTCCAAGCAAGTTATCGATAAAATGTTACATTGCAAAAATGACAATCAATTTCACGGTAAGAAATACCAAAAAATGGCTTCTCAGTCGTCAGAATTTGACCGTTATAAAAAACGATGGCGTCGTTTTTCCATTTACAGTAATGCATCACAGAAACAACTATAGTTTATACAATAAAAAACTGATCGTTCAGTGTTAACGGTTTTCTATTTACAGTAACACATCGTAAAAAAACAACAATCATAGATTTTACAATAAAAAAATTGGCTGTTCTGTCGGCAGAAAAAAAAAAGTGGTACCGTTTTGCCATTTACAGTAATACGTCGCAAAAACAACAGCCATAGATTTTACGATAAAATAACGGCCGCTCAGTCACCATCATTTTACTTTAAAAAACTCTAAACACATTTTTTAAAATAGATTTTACGGTGAAAAACATTGGTAACGTTTTTTACATTTACAGTAATATGCTGTAAAAAATAAAAAACACAGCAAATTCTACAATAAAATTCTGGCGACTAAGCTGCCAGTCTACAGATTTTTTTTTTAACGTACAATAAATACAATGAAATGGAATGCATAGGCAGTTGAATAATAATATCACAAGGGGAATCATTGTACATTTATATTTGTATACTTACAAACAGTACATATTAAAAATACACAGATACATTGAGGCACTTCAATGTATTACAATATTTCAAACAAACATGTTTATAAGAGCAAAACATGTTAATAAAGTAGGAGACAATACAATAGGATAAAAATAAATATATTAAATATAAAATACATATTTATAAAAACATTTTAAATTCCTCCAATAAAGATAATAATGTAATGGCTTAATCTAAGACTTGATTAATTAATGGAAATCATCGAACCAAAGTGAAAATCTGGGTTTTAGTCTCAGAAACGTATGTCTAAGAAATTTAGCTTGCAACATAATTTTAACAAGCATTTGTAGGTTACTATCTTTTATAAATATACCAAATGTATTACCTTCTACTGTACATGGAGATATCTTTCAGCTATCCTCTGAATCTCCTCCCAAAATAAATGAACAGTGTCACATTCCATAAATGAATGATTCACATATTCTATAGCATTACACATAAAACAGTTGTCAACCATAATGTTCTTTTTTTGTCTCAAAAATCACCAGTAAGGTATATTCCATCAATAATAAGAAATTGTCTTTCTTTAACTTTGGGAAGAATTGGTTAGTAATATAACTTGTCCTTATTTTTTCCATATTTTTGCTTTTATAAGCTCTTGTAGGATATATTGTCTATGAATTGTGTCCCTCAATGAAAATGACTTTGACACCCCTGGGTTAGGAGGAATAAATGTATTCAAGCGCCACCTAGTGGACAGCTCAGAGCACGTTTATCTCACTCTTTTATCGACATGGCAGTTATAAAGCTCAAATATTTAAATAGAAATATAAAAAAAACATATTTTAGAAATAGTTTAGAAAGTGTTTGGTTGCCTGTGAGTTGGAAAAAAACAACAGAAATGAAAGCTGCGGTGCCCTGACCCACCACCAAACATGTTGGGGCCTCCAAAAGATCAAATGTTTCACCGTACCTCACCCGCCTGCAAAATATGGGGGCTTTTCCTGCACGTTAAGGGCCTCAAACATAATGAAGAAAAAACACAGACATTTTAATAGGACCCTTGCAGTACTCTCCATGGCCTCTGCAGTGCTTGCAATAAAACAAATTACAATAAAATAAGAATACCAATAAAATAAGAAGATCTGAATTTGTGGTGACAAGTTATTAATGTTTCCTGTTTTGTTGCGAACCATCGGAGCTAAGTTTGGCGCCATGCTACACCCACATCTTATGGCGTGGGCAAAATTTGTTCATAATTTATCATCATCTATGTGTAGTATCTGTTATTGTAACTGTGACTCATTTGCTCAAAGTCCCTAGGAGGAGTTGGTTAAAGTGCGACCCCTTTTTGAGACAAAGAATGGCTAAAAACCATCGGCTCAAAGTTTGGTGTCATACCACGCCCACATCTCATGCCGTTGGAAAAATGTGTTCACAATTTATCATCATCTATATGTGTAGTATCTGTAATTGTAACCACCACTCATTTGGTCAAAGTCCCAAGGAGGAGTTTGTTAAAGTACGACCCCTTTTTTTGCCGAAAAATGGCCAAAAACCATCCGAGCAAAGTTTGACGCCATACCACACCCACATCTTATTGCATAGTAATTTTTTCCCCAGCAATTTATCATCATCCATATGTGTAGTATCTGTAATTGTAACCACCACTCATTTGGTCAAAGTCCCTAGGAGGAGTTTGTTAAAGTACGACCCCTTTTTGAGCCGAAAAATGGCCAAAAAACATTTGAGCCAAGTTTGGCGCCATGCCACACCCACATCTTATGGTGTGGGAAAAATATGTTCCTAATTTATCATCATCTATATGTGCAGTATCAGTATTTGTAATCGGGACTCATTTGGTCAAAGTCCCTAGGAGGAGTTTGTTAAAGTACGACCCCTTTTTGAGCCGAAAAATGGCCAAAAAACATTTGAGCCAAGTTTGGCGCCATGCTACACCCACATCTTATGGCATGGGCAAAATTTGTTCATAATTTATCATCATCTATGTGTAGTATCTGTTATTGTAACTGTGACTCATTTGCTCAAAGTCCCTAGGAGGAGTTGGTTAAAGTGCGACCCCTTTTTGAGACAAAGAATGGCTAAAAACCATCGGCTCAAAGTTTGGTGTCATACCACGCCCACATCTCATGCCGTTGGAAAAATGTGTTCACAATTTATCATCATCTATATGTGTAGTATCTGTAATTGTAACCACCAATCATTTGGTCAAAGTCCCTAGGAGGAGTTTGTTAAAGTACGACCCCTTTTTTTGCCGAAAAATGGCCAAAAACCATCCGAGCAAAGTTTGGCGCCATACCACACCCACATCTTATTGCATAGTAATTTTTTCCCCAGCAATTTATCATCATCCATATGTGTAGTATCTGTAATTGTAACCACCACTCATTTGGTCAAAGTCCCTAGGAGGAGTTTGTTAAAGTACGACCCCTTTTTGAGCCGAAAAATGGCCAAAAAACATTTGAGCCAAGTTTGACGCCATGCCACACCCACATCTTATGGTGTGGGAAAAATATGTTCCTAATTTATCATCATCTATATGTGCAGTATCAGTATTTGTAATCGGGACTCATTTGGTCAAAGTCCCTAGGAGGAGTTTGTTAAAGTACGACCCCTTTTATTTTGCCGAAAAATGGCCAAAAACCATCGGAACAAAAGTTTGGCGTCATGCCACACGCACATCTAATAACGTTTTTTGGGGTTTTTTTTTGCAATTTGTCATCACCTATATGTGTAGTATCTGTAATTGTAACCACCACTCATTTGGTCAAAGTCCATACGAGGAGTTTGTTAAAGTACGACCCCTTTTTTTGAAAAGAAAAATGACCAAAAACCATCGGAGCAAAGTTTGGCGCCATGCCACACCCACATCTAATAACGTAAAAATAGTTTTTTTTCAATTTATCATCACTTATATGTGTGTTATCTGTAAATGTAACCGTGACTCGTTTGGTCAAAGTCCTTAGGAGGAGTTTGTTAAAGTACGACCTCTTTTTGAGCCGAAAAATGGCCAAAATCCATCGGAGCAAAGTTTGATCCACATCTAATAACGTGATCTTTTTTTTTGTGCAATTTATCATCGTCTATATGTGTAGTATCTGTAATTGTAACCACCACTCATTTGGTCAAAGTCCCTAGGAGGAGTTCGTTAAAGTACGACCCCTTTTTTTTTGCCGAAAAATGGCCAAAAACCAGCGGAGCAAATTTTGGCGCCATGCCACACCCACATCTTATGGCGTTATTATTTTTTAGCAATTTATCATCACCTATATGTGTAGTATCTGTAATTGTAACCACCACTCATTTGGTCGAAGTCCCTAGGAGGAGTTTGTTAAAGTACGACCCCTTTTTTTTTGCCGAAAAATGGCCAAAAACCATCAGAGCAAAGTTTATCGCCTTTTCTCGCAATTTTTAAACATTTATATGTGCAGTATCAGTATTTGTAACCGGGACTCATTTGGTCGAAGTCCCTAGGAGGAGTTCGTTAAAGTACGACCCCTTTTTTTTTGCCGAAAAATGGCCAAAAACCAGCGGAGCAAATTTTGGCGCCATGCCACACCCACATCTTATGGCGATATTATTTTTTAGCAATTTATCATCACCTATATGTGTAGTATCTGTAATTGTAACCACCAATCATTTGGTCAAAGTCCCTAGGAGGAGTTCGTGAAAGTACGACCCTTTTTTTATTAGCTGAAAAATGACCAAAAACCATCGGAGCAAAGTTTGGCGCCATGCCACGCCCACATCTTATGGCGTAATAATTTTTTTTTTGCTGGAAGGAGGAGCTATTTTTTTTTCTAATTTTAAAGGTGCAGCCAGAGAGGCAATTGTGAAATGTCATTTTCGGGACCCCAAAATATAAAATGTTTCACCATACCTGACACGCCTGCAAAACATGGGCACTTTTCCTGCATGTTAGGGGCCTCAAAAAGGCGTCTAAACGAAGAAAAAACACATCAATTTCAATAGGGCCCTTGTGTGAAGCGCTTTGAGTGTCTAGAAAAGCGCTATATAAATCTAATCCATTATTATTATTATTATTACAGTGCCACTGCTCAGGCCCTAAAAGTATTATGTTATGTTTTATTTAAACATGTACAGGTCTATCTGAAGAAACATTTTTTTGCAAAAATATGCAATTATTTGGCTGTTTGCCAAAAAAACAACAACATGTATTTGTTTTTGCGTATTCAAAGTGTCAATATCACTTAGATTCTGACCATGATTCACCTTGCTGGGGTTTAAAGAACCAGAAGCCATGCTTCTACTTTAAAGACAGCTTTATATTTACTTTACTTTTTGCCAAAAGGTCAAGAATATCAAAATGGCCCTTTCATTTTTTCTGTATGTTGTCCTCAGTGTGAAGTGAAGTGAATTATATTTATATAGCGCTTTTTCTCTAGTGACTTAAAGCGCTTTACATAGTGAAACCCATTATCTAAGTGACATTTAAAGCAGTGTGGGTGGCACTGGGAGCAGGTGGGTAAAGTGTCTTGCCCAAGGACACAACGGCAGTAACTAAGATGGCAGAAGCGGGGATTGAACCTGGAACCCTCAAGTTGCTGGCACGGCCGCTCTACCAACTGAGCTATACCGCCCTTTTCCTCAGTGGAAAAGGTTTGCCATCTATGACATCATAGCGCTTACCAAGCATCCAATCAGATTGCTCCTATAGTCTACCTGTCATGCTAGAATTGCAATTCTACTTTCACTTCCTTCCCGAGCCAAACTGATCTATCCTCTCTTGTGTCGCAGTGAAGTGCTCAAAGACCGCCATTTTTCCTGCGAAGATTGCGATGGGACAGTCAGCGGAGGGTTTGACGCGGCCACGTCCCAAGTGAGAAGAATGACGCCAGGTTGTAGTTACTAAGGGTGTAACGGTACACAAAAATGTCGGTTCAGTACATACCTTGGTTTAGAAGTCACGGTTCGGTTCATTTTTGGTACAGTAAGAAAACAACAAAATATACATTTTTTGGTTATTTATTTACCCCATTTGTAAACAATGGCTTAATCCTTTTAACATTGGGAACACTATAATAATTCTGCCCAAACATAGAAATAGCTGTGAGCCACCACTAGGCTGATCAGTGCAACAGCAGGCAGTCATGAATGATAAGCATAACAATAACAGACATATACCGTATTTTTCGGACTATAAGTCGCAGTTTTTTCCATAGTTTGGCCGGGGGTGCGACTTATACTCAGGAGCGACTTATGTGTGAAATGATTAACACATTAGCGTAAAATTTTAAATGATATTATTGATCTCATTCACGTAAGAGACTAGACGTATAAGATTTCATGGGATTTAGCGATTAGGAGTGACAGATTGTTTGGTAAACGTATAGCATGTTCTATATGTTATAGTTATTTGAATGACTCTTACCATAATATGTTACGTTAACATACCAGGCACCTTCTCAGTTGGTTATTTATGCCTCATATAACGTACACTTATTCAGCCTGTTGTTCACTATTCTTTAGACATTTTAAATTGCCTTTCAAATGTCTATTCTTGCTGTTGGCTTTTATCAAATACATTTCCCCAAAAAAGTGCGACTTATACTCCAGTGCGACTTATATATGTTTTTTACCTTCTTTATTATGCATTTTCGGCCGGTGCGACTTATACTCCGGAGCGATTTATACTCCGAAAAATACGGTACACACAGGGTCCATTGCCAGGGTTAATGTGGTCAACATATATAAAATAAAAACTAAATAAGATAAGGCTCAGAATGGTTTCTTAACAAAACCTTTCTACATATAAAGTGCTTCTTTTGATTGATTGATTGAGACTTTTATTAGTAGATTGCACAGTACAGTACATATTCCGTACAATTGACCACTAAATGGTAACACCCCAGTAAGTTTTTCAACTTGTTTAAGTCGGAGTCCACGTTAATCAACATTAAACTGCCTCAAGTTTAAATAAAATGACAAAACTTTTCTTCTACATACAAAAAGTGCAACATTAAACAGTTTCAAGTCAACTCAGCCTCAGATTAACTTTCCTTTCTCCCCCCCAGCCTTTAACCCTGGTGACTTTCACTCAATCTTCATGTTTTTTGCCAGAAAAATCAGTTTATCCACATTGTGGAGGTAGCAGGTATGGCGAGGTAGTCCCTGGCTAACTTGGCAGTAAGAGGATATATGGGCTCATTGTTCTTCCACCATAGAAGTGGGTCAAAATCTAGTTTAATTTGCAATATGGTCTTAAATCTGCTGCTATAAAAACATTTGTTATTGCTTTAGCCCTGCCTGGCTCGCCGAGGAGAGGCTGCTTGAATGCGGTGGGGAGCTGTTCTTTCGTCTTTCTCTTCGTTGAAGCGATGTTCACTTGGGGGTGGTGCCGCTTCAAAATGGGTTAGCATGTTTGACGTGTTGGCAGAAGCGTATGTAGTAGAATTTCTGACCTTTGAACTATATTTCATGTCTGTCAAGAATGTACACTCATTTAATTTCTCTTCTATTCTGTGCCATTGAATGGACCGGGTGTGGGACAAAGTTGAATATGAAGTCGTGCCAACCTGTCTACAGAATGTTTTGATTGTCTAAGTATGATTAAGGGATTCAAGGATGTTGCAAAACAAACATGTCGAAAACCACAAAACCGTAACGCACAAGGAAAACAGACTGATGCACGAAGACACAGATAAAAATGGCCAGGAGACCAGGACTCGAGAGAGATTGCTTTTTTGTGTGTCCTTCGGAGGACGGCTGTTTGTTTGCAGGGACAAAACAATCCAACTTATGCACTTTTGACTATGAGTAAATCAACTTCTTGTACTAAATTTACTTTTGTTGCTGTTTAAGCTTTGGACAATCCACCACACAAATATTTGGTGGATTGTCCAATGCTTAAGCAGCAACAAAAGTGAATTTAGTACAATGTATTACAATACAATGATGCACTTTTGACTATGAGTAAATAAATTTGTTGTACTAAATTCACTTTTGTTGCTGTTTAAGCTTTGGACAATCCACCACAAAAATATTTGGTGGATTGTCCAAAGCTTAAACAGCAACAAAAGTGAATTTAGCCCAAGTTTATTTACTCATAGTCAAAAGTGCATAAGTTGGATTGTTTTGTCCCTGCAAACAAACAGCCGTCCTCTGGAGGACACACAAAAAAGCAATCTCTCTCGAGTCCTGGTCTCCTGGCCATTTTTATCTGTGTCTTCGTGCGTCAGTCTGTTTTCCTTGTGCGTCACGGTTTTGTGGTTTTCGACATGTTTGTTTTGCAACATCCTTGAATCCCTTAATCATACTTAGACAATCAAAACATTCTGTAGACAGGTTGGCACGACTTCATATTCAACTTTGTCCCACACCCGGTCCATTCAATGGCACAGAATAGAAGAGAAATGAAATGAGCGTACATTCTTGACAGACATGAAATATAGTTCAAAGGTCAGAAATTCTACTACACGTACCCTACTGCTGCTGAACACCGCAAAGCCGAAATGTTCCCAAACGGGAGATCTTAACGAGGCAGGAGGGTCTTCCAGCTCTGGCTTTTACATGTTGTCCTAGCCCGGTCGTTGCTAGCATGCCGTGTGTTGTGCCTCGATGTGCATTGTTTACACAACGTGCGGTGCGCTACTTAATATGTCCGTGTGGAAACTCGTTCGGTACACCTCCGAACCGTACCAAAACCCCCGTACCGAAACGGTTCAATACAAATACACGTACCGTTACACCCTTAGTAGTTACCCATCCCACTCGGCTTCAAATTATTATTTTTTTTTTTTTAAATTTCAGATAGTTTTGTGTCAGAACAACATCCAGAAGCAGTCCCACATGAACCGAGTGGTCACGCACGAGCTCATCCACGCTTTCGACCACTGTCGGGCTCACGTGGACTGGTTCAGCAACTTCAGACATCTAGCATGTTCCGAGGTATAAAAGGACCTGTCTTTTCCAGACTTTTTTCTCGGCTGGTAAATATCCTAATGGATTGGTTGTCCTGGTCTTAGATCCGGGCCGCTAACCTGAGTGGAGACTGCTCCTTCCCCAATGAAATGTCAAGATACCACTTCGGCATGAAGCAGCATCATCAGGTATGCTTTCATTTTAAGCTCCGCCCCCTTTTTCCGCGCTCCCGCTGACCGGGCCTGTCTGTTCTCCGGCCAGGAGTGCGTCCGAAACCGCGCCCTGCGCTCCATCCTGGCCGTGCGGAAGATCAGCCGGGAGGAGGCGGAGAAGATAGTGGTGGAGGTCTTCGACTCGTGTTTCAATGACCACGCCCCCTTCGAGCGCATCCCACACTCCCAGAAGGACGCTAGATTTGCCCACAGAAATTACCAGAACAGAAGTCGATACTACGCAAACATTTAGTGCACAGCTTGTCCTCTGGGACACATTTTGGACATTAATTCTGTACAAGAAGATCATAAGTAGTGAAAGTCAAATATCAGAAGAGTGTTTTTTAAATTTTTGTCCCGTTTGTCCGCTTATTTTCCTTTAAATACAGCTGATTTAAATTCAAGCCAATTAAATCCTTCTTAACATTGAGACGAAGCCAAAGCTTGTTCAAAGTCAATTCCAGCACACTTTAGACCCTCCTTTTAAAGAAGTTTGCAAATGGCCACGTCGGTTACATGTCATTGTTGACATCCTCAATGGACGTCGGCATTCAAAGAATCTTCTAATGAGTCAGACAAAGTCGTGAGGGAATTGGCGTCGTAATCCCTCCTCCATGGCCGCTATCTCAAAGACGCCACGCGCGTCTAATCTGAGACGCAGGATGATCACGTTTTACAAGCTCGGAGAGAGGAAATGACAACAAGCTCCTCAAGAAAAGAAAAAAAGAACATAAGGAGAATGATATTTGGTTGTTCCCGACACACAAGTTGACTAAACAAATCATGCAAAACAACATGATTATTACAGAATCAAATGCAAGATAATAATTGTCATTGAATTATATTTATTGTATTAAAACAATAAATCCCTTGGTGCATACATGTCTTCTTCCTGCAGTACTTGTGTCACACTGTAGATGGCACTGTTGCACCACTTCAAACTGATGATACATTTTATGAAGTCCTATTAGATGAGTGTCTGTGACAATGTACATACAGTATGTTAGTTTTTAGTCAAAAGTAAATATAATGCAGTCTGAAAAAGTAAAACA
The DNA here is from genome assembly GCF_033978785.1 of Entelurus aequoreus. Classification (NCBI taxonomy): domain Eukaryota; kingdom Metazoa; phylum Chordata; class Actinopteri; order Syngnathiformes; family Syngnathidae; genus Entelurus; species Entelurus aequoreus. The sequence continues at coordinate 66,524,699 of NC_084742.1, read as the reverse complement.
ATGGTAAAAAAAAAACCTGATGATCCCCTGAGAAAAGTGTGTTGCTAATAGAATTACTTTATAACAATGGCTTTATGCTTTTTCCCACTGACGCCTGCATACTAAAAAGTCACTGATGATTTTTTCATTTTTTTAAAAAGGTTGAAAAACGCTATACATTTGAAGACTAAGCTTGGTTTTTTGCTTTGGTATCAATATGTCAGCCTTTTTCTTATTTTTAATCATATAATTTCAGTTTTTGGCAAATTTTCTTCTAGTTAGATTTTATTTTTAGATTCACCCCTGATTTTTTCCTAAATGTTTGCAATTTTTTTCCCCAGGATTTTTTGTTTGTTTAATTTTAGAATATGTATTAAATTCTTTACTCTTTAATTTAGTTTAATTATATTTTTTAAAATTGTCTTCCAGTTTTTGCTGAGTTTTCATTCCAGTTAGATTTTATTTATTTTGTTTTTTGAGTATGATTTTTTGGCATTTTTTTTTTCCTGTAAATGTTTGTAAACATTTATTTCAACATTTTCACAGTTTTTCCACGGTTTTTATTTTATTTCTGAAAATTTCTTGCCCCCTTTTAAATTTTTGTTTGTTAGTTGTTTTTTTTAAATAATTTTCGACTGGATTTTGCTGAGTTTGTTTTCCAGTTAGATTTTATTTTTTAGAAATGTTTTCCCCGATTTTTAAAATGTTTAAAAAAAATATTTCCCACATTTTGGGTGTGTTTTCCTGTAAAAATTACTTGTTTTGTTTATTTAAGTTTATTTTTAGAATTTAGTTTAAAATATTTTATGGTGTTTCAATCCAGTTAAATTTTATCTTTAGAATTTCTGTAAATTTTATTTCAACATTTTCACAGATTTTCCACGGTTTTCATTTTATTTCTGAAAATTTCTTGCCCCATTTAAATTTTTGTTTGTTAGTTGTTTTTTTATTTGTATTTTTTGAAATAATTTTCGACTGGATTTTGCTGACTTTGTTTTCCAGTTGATTTTATTTTTAGAAATGTTTTCCCCGATTTTTTAAATGCTTTAAAAAAAAATATTTCCCACATTTTGGGTGTGTTTTCCTGTAAAATGACTTTTTTTTCTTCTTTGTTTAATTTTAGAATTTAGTTTAAAATATTTTATGGTGTTTTAATCCAGTTAAATTGTATTTTTCGAATTTCTGTAAATTTTGTTTCAAAAATTTTTTGGGTAGAATTTTTGTTTTTGTTTTCCAATTAGATTTTATTTTTTTCAAAATGTTTTCCCAATTTTTTTTTAAATGTTTGAAAAAAACATTTCCCACATTTTGTGTGTGTTTCCTGTAAAATAACTTTTTTTTCTTTGTTTAAGTTTATTTTTAGAATATATTTTAAAATATGTTTTGGTGTTTTAATACAGTTACATTTTATTTTTAGAATTTCTTTGTCCCCATTCGTTTGGTTTGTTTAATGTCATTTTTAGAATATACCACTGGCCAACAAAAAGCTACAAACTCATGCTTTTAAGGTAAGTAACCTTCATCAACACCCTGTTTTAACATGTAATTATTGCGTTGAATCAACATTTTGTGTAGTCAAATGTGACAACATATGTACTATTTGACACACAATAGAACAGGATTCTGCCTGGAAATCTTCAAATAAGCCAATAGGTTTTGCTGAACTTTCAATTGTTTGCATTACGTACAGCGTGGCCAAGTGATGACAACTATGGATTAATATTAATATAACATTACAGCTCTTGGGGACAAAAGCCGGCAGCAGACATTGTGATCCAATTAGGATGCTTCCGCACCACTGCTGCACCACTAATGAATTCTTCACGTTAATTAAACGGCGGGCCACATTTAAGCGTGTGAGGACACCTGCTTGCCTGTTTGAAATTGTAAGGTGTCTCTTCATCTGGAACATGTTGCATGAATCATTCAGCTGGGGTTGCAACAAGAACTAACCAATATCATGTCTTCTCTTTTGCAGCAGCTGGTGTCCCACCAGGCTCCACTCTAGGACCATCTACTTTAAAGATCTAGGACTATTTACTACTGTTGACCTGTCATTGTTACGTAAAGTGCTATCATTCATAAGAGTGCTAATGGTGCAAGGAAAAAAGTTGAGATGATTATAATTCAGCGCACTAATTCTCCAGAGGCGGATTGATTTGCATGCCCAAATCAGCCTCTAAGCTGACAATTAACTTCCACGGCAGGGGAGATCTGTGGGGGTCCTGGGCATGCAAATCTTGTAATTATGAGTGCCAGTGGAGGATTAATTAAGAAGGTGTTTAAAGTTGGCAGAGAGCAGCTTTCAAACAATGCTTATGTGCGTGTCAGGTGGGGAAAAAATGCATACCGTAAAAGGAACAACATGTTACCTGGGGATAGGTTGATTGGCAACACTAAATGGTCCCTCGTGTGTGAATGTTGTCTGTCTGTGTTGGCCCTGTGATGAGGTGGCGACTTGTCCAAAGCTACGAACAATGGGAGACCGGGCTTTCTGCGCCGCCGCTCCCAGTCTGTGGAACGCTCACCCTGACCACCTGAGGGCACCACAGGCTGTGGATGCTTTTAAAAATGGCTTAAAAACCATTCTTTTTAAAAAAGCCTCTTTTTTTTTTTTTGATATATGCGTGCTAGTTGTAGTTTTTATTTTTATAAATTTTTATTATCTTTTTTTTTTAAATTTTTTTATTTAAAAAAAAAAATTAATACACTGTAGCACTTTGAGGTTGTTTCCTCAATGTAAAGTGCTTTTTACAAATACAATCTATTATTGTTATTATTATTACCCTGCCTTCCGCCCGAATGCAGCTGAGATAGGCTCCAGCACCACCCGCCAACCTGAACGGGACAAGCGGTAGAAAATGGATGGATGGATGTTGAGAAGGATAATAACAATGCCGTTTCTTACTGTAGTCGACATGTGTGTCCGCTAGGTGGAAGTAATGGCAAACACAAGCGCCCATCAAAGTGAAAGGAAGCAGAAGTAGTAGTAGTACCACCTTATGGTCACCAGATGGCAGCATCATGACATCTGGCTCCATTCACACGGCGCCAATCTACATTTCTGCCAGTAGGTGCTCGGACGGGCGGTAAATCTGACGCTACTTTTCTGAAGCCGGTTAACCCCTTAAAGGAATAATTATTTAGCCTAAGCCCCGTTTCAGCCACACTAAACCATCGTTTAAGGTTCCCCTCCTCTGACAATTTTTACGCGGGTAAGTGCGCCGTGTATTTCTTGAATCTCCGGCTCTTAGCTTTGTATGGACTCATTGATCGTTTACAAACTGAGTTCGGAGCTGAAGTGACGCTAGAAAGACTGCGCCCCACAGAGGAAGTGATGTCAGAAAGAACATTGATGATTTTTTTTATAATTTTCGATTAGATTTTGCTGAGTTTTTTTTCCAGTTAGATTTTATTTTTAGAAATGTTTTCCCCGATTTTTAAAATGTTTAAAAAAAATATTTCCCACAATTTGGGTGTGTTTTCCTGTACAATTACTTTTTTGTTCTTTAAGTTTATTTTTAGAATTTAGTAAAAAATATTTTATGGTGTTTTAATCCAGTTACATTTTATTTTTAGAATTGCTGTAAATTTTATTTCAAAATGTTCAGTTTTTCCACGGTTTTCATTTTATTTCTGAAAACTTCTTGCCCCCATTTAAATTTGTGTTTGTTATTTTATTTTTTTTTTAAATTTTTTTGTAATTTTCGACTGGATTTTGCTGAGTTCTTTTTCCAGTTAGACTTTATTTTTAGAAATGTTTTCCCCAATTTTTAAAATGTTTAAAAAAAATATTTCCCACATTTTGGGTGTGTTTTCCTGCAAAATTCCTTTTTTTTTAAAATTTTTTAAAAGTTTATTTTTAGAATTTAGTTTAAAATATTTTATGGTGTTTTAATCCAGTAAAATTTTAATTCTAGAATTCCTGTAAATTTTATTTAAAACTTTTCACAGATTTTCCACGGTTTTTATTTTATTAAATATTTTTGTTAAATTAACAGGTTTTAGCAGAAAAGTTGGGGGAAGTTACAGGTTGGTGTCACCACAGGAAGTTAGTTACAGGTTGGTGTCACCACAGGAAGTTAGTTACAGGTTGGCGTCACCACAGGAAGTTAGTTACAGGTTGGCGTCACCACAGGAAGTTAGTTACAGGAAGTTAGTTACAGGTTGGTGTCACCACAGGAAGTTAGTTACAGGTTGGCGTCACCACAGGAAGTTAGTTACAGGTTGGCGTCACCACAGGAAGTTAGTTACAGGTTGGTGTCACCACAGGAAGTTAGTTACAGGTTGGTGTCACCACAGGAAGTTCAACACTTTATTGGTCTCTCACGCCGTTTCTGGTCCAAATAATTTCAGTTTAAGATCAAACAATGTACTAACATATAAAACGAGGTCAAACAATGTACTAACATAAAAAAAACGGTGCTTTATTTACATGATTTTGAGCAAATGATTTATATTCATTTTGTGCGGTGAGATTCAGGAATAACCCTCGGGCCGTTCCAAGTGGCTATTATCAGCTTTAAGCTAGGCAAAGTTTGTCGCGGAAACGGACTTATTAATGACATATGCTGGCGTCGGGAGAGTTCGCTTGTTTTTGACATTTTGCCGGTTTGGCATTTCAATCTTCATTTTTGCTAATGATATGCGTGGTGTTAATTAAGCCCGCGTGATTAGCATAACAACTGCTGGACATTGTCCAGAGGTAAGAGCAGAGAGGCTCATTATTAAGTCCCAAGAGCGTTTGCCAACTAACTTTGCCATGCATAGATCTGTTTAAAATCCAGCTCTGGCCTAGGCTACATTTTATGGTTTAAAAAGATACAACTTTTTTTTATTTTAGATTTTAGGCAAATTGATGCACTTTAAATCTTTTCTGTTACAGACTTAAAAGCAATGAATAATACAGTTATTTTTTGTTTTAAGTTGATCCATACTTCTTTTTTGTTAATAAGGATACAATGATATGCAGAGGTGTACTTATAACAATTTTACAGACCAGGGGTATTCAAACTGCGGCCGGATTGTTATTATATTGAATTTAAATATCTGACAGTCTGCCAATTTGTCATCATTTCATGCACAACGTGTGTAATTCAGGTCAGTGCCCATTATTTGTGCTTTCTTCGCACTTTAGCACAGTATTTACTTATACGACCCAATCCAAACAACTTTCCCTAGTCATGGCGCAGAAAAACAATATTAACCAGCACAACAAGACAAGACATGGTCACACATAACACAACATGCTCCCTGAACTTTGTGAATATTATAAAACAAATAAATGTCCAATCACCATAAATAAAATCAAAATGACACACATTTAAATCCAGTACTAGGCACGCGAAATACAAAGCACTCTCCACACTTATCCATGTTTGGTGCATTTTAGCTGCTTGATATTTCTGATTGATTACAAAACTTTAAGGAGGTCGTCATGGAAGTAAACAAGGTAGGAGTTGAACTGTCACATACTTTCAATATCCAGTTATATTAATTATATATCCATTATACTATGTACACATACATATATATATGTATGTGTATATATATATATATATATATATATATATATATATATATATATATATATATATATATATATATATATATATATATATATATATATATATATATATATATATATATATATTTCTTATTAAATGTATTTGTTCTTTCATATTTGACAGAAAATAATACATGTTTTTTAAACTTATCTGACCATGCAACAAAGCATATTAACACAGGGGTGTCCAAATTGCGGCCCGCTGCTTCAGTTTCTTTGGCCCGCAGCATATTTTTGGAGAAAAAAACAGTAAGAATGTTACAAAAAAAGATTAAATGAGGAAAAAAAGCTACCAATTTAATGCTAATACCTCAGGAATGTCCAAACTATTTTCCACCGAGGGTGTCATACTAAAAAGTCAAAGTATGTAAGTTTTTATTTGCTTTATTTTGTGTATTCAAAGAAGGAAATTCGGGTCAGCTTTGTGTTATAAGTGATCTCAATGTATTATTGTTATTTAGTAGTCTCAAAAATTATGCTTTTCCTCATTACATTGTTTTTTTTTTGCTCTTTTTTTTTATACCCCTGTAATAATGTCAGCCATAACACAAGTAAATATATAGGTAATGTCTCTTTTTAGCATTTCTTTTACAAAATACTAATACATCAAAATGGCCCACGCATTCTTAGATTTTTTAGTTTTGGCGAAAAAGTTTAGACACCCCTAAATTAAAATAAACTTTTCAACAATTTGTACGCAAAACAATGAAATATGTAGGGAATGTGTAATAATATCATGAGATTAAACATTAAAATTCATACATGTTCACTGTAACAAGTGGATAACTGCAATGTGGCCCTCAATGAAAACCAGTTTGACACTTCTGGTTCACACTAATGTGGAAAAAATTAGATCCAGGTCCCTTACGGGCAAAATAATCAAAACTGACCTGCAGTGTGTAACCCAAACACGACACGATTGGATTGTGTATAAACTTGCTTCCTACTGTAATGTCACCTTCCTCTTTATTTCATTTGAAGGACGCCAGACTTCATTTTCCTCTGCCCTACTTTGTGAGATGTGGTGGACCAAACCGGCAGCCTGTGGGACTTCCGGCTCTCTGAGGGGGGGGGAGGAGATGGCCAGACAGAACTCGCCTGAAGGGTGAGTCAATTCAGTTTGACCTCTCGTCTGGTCTCCCGTGTTTGCTAGTCCTATTAGTGTCCGAGCAAGCTGCCAGATTTGTCACGGTCGTGTGACCGAGCTCTACCTGAATGCCAACCAATGTCTGCACTGAAAAAACATTCCTTTTGCACCTAATAGGTAGACAATGTGTGTCTAATCTCGAACGGGTTAGTGGTGTATTGGAAATTTTCTAATCAAGTAGTCAAACAAATTTGTATTTCTTTGATTTTTTGAAGAGCTCGAGCTGTTCAAAAAGGCACAGGTCACACTCATAGCAAGTATCAGTACGAGTGCGCCCTGAGGAAGAAGTGCATTGCTCTTTTACACTGAATACCAGATGGGAGTGGGGAGTAAGCGCAGTTTGAGAGGGGGGGGAGAGCATATGACACAACAACGGAGAAAAATGCCGACCGTTTAGACAATGGTGCACTGTTAAACAAGCAATGGGAAGGGAGAAAAGATACTTTCCAAGTGAGTCAATTCAGTTTGACCTCTCGTCTGGTCTCCCGTGTTTGCTAGTCTTGTTAGTGTCCGAGCAATCTGGCAGATTTGTCACGGTCGTCTGACTGTGATCCCACCAACCAAGAGGATGTCTGCACTGAAAAAACATTCCTTTTGCACCTAATAGGTAGACAATGTGTGTCTAATCTCGAACGGGTTAGTGGTGTATTTGAAATTTTCTAATCAAGTAGTCAAACAAATTTGTATTTCTTTGATTTTTTGAAGAGCTCGAGCTGTTCAAAAAGGCACAGGTCACACTCATAGCAAGTATCAGTACGAGTGCGCCCTGAGGAAGAAGTGCATTGCTCTTTTACACTGAATACCAGATGGGAGTGGGGAGTAAGCGCAGTTTGAGAGGAGGGAGAGCATATCAATCAATTAATCAATCAATCAATGTTTATTTATATAGCCCTAAATCACAGGTGTCTCAAAGGGCTGCACAAGCCACAACAACATCCGCGGTACAGAGCCCACATATGACACAACAACAGAGGTAAGTGCCGACCGTTTAGACAATGGTGCACTGTCACTTTCACAGTGAGTCAGTTCAGTTTGACCTCTCGTCTGGTCTCCCGTGTTTGCTAGTCTTGTAAGTGTCCGAGCAATCTGCCAGATTTGTCACGGTCGTGTGACTGAGCTCTACCTGAACAGCAACCAAGAGGATGTCTGCACTTAAATAACTTTCCGTTGGCACCTAATTGGTAGACAATGTTTGTCTAATCTTGAACGGATTTGTGGTGTATTGGAAATGTTCTAATCGAGTAGTCAAACAAAATTGTTTGCATCTTGTTTCAACGGATCATCCTTGAGATGTTACAGCTTATTCGGAGTCCACCTGTGGTAAATTCAGTTGGTTGGACGTGATTTGGAAAGGAACACACCGGTCCGTATAGAAGGTCCCACGCTTGGCAGTGCATGGCAGAGCACAAACCAAGAAGGAAGTCCAAGGAATTGTCTCCAGGACTCTGAGACAGGATTGTCTGGAGGCACACATCCAGGGGAGGGTACACAAAAAGATCTGCTGCCTTCAAGGTTCCAATGAGCACAGCGGCCTCCGTTATCCATAAATGGAAGAAGTTTGGAACCACCAGGACTCTTCCTATAGCTGGCCTGCGGTCTAAACCGAGCGATGAGTAGGGTGAAGGCTACATTTGTTGGTTTTCTGGACTTGTTTCTTCAGCATTGTCCACACGTAAGTCAGGAATTCAGGAAGGCCATTCTAAAACCTTCATTCTAGCCTGATTTAGCCATTGCTTTTGTCACGGCGTGGGCTCGATCCCGCTTGTCATCTGCAGCAAGGGCTGCCAGCACCCCTGTGGGCTGCCCGCCAGGACACACCCCTGCTTGCGTTGGCCGCATCACGCCCACATGCCGGCATCACGCCCACATGCCGGCGAGGCTGTGGGCGATCAGCAATCTGCACACCTGCGACTGATGAGGACGAGCGACATAAGGACCAGTGGACTCAAGGATCCTTGCCGGAACTTAATCTTCTGTTACCTTTGTAAGCACCCCGTGTCTGGCTTCCATCCCGCAAACTCGCTCTCCCCCTGTGACTTCCTTGTTTCCATGTTCTCCTGTGAGCCCCTGTGGTTCCCCTCTGGTTCTTTGGCTGCCCCCTTTTGGATTCTCGACCTCCCGCTTGGACACGGACCTCTGACTCCTCGCCATTCGCCCTGACCACCTGCCTGCCCCACGGACTGCCTTCTTGCCTTGTCCCTCCTCTCGATTCAACACTACGGTAAAACTTAGTCTAACACCACACATTCCTGAATTTTGGTCACACTCCATTCTCTAGTTTATTTATAGTATTATTGATTATGATATATATTGTAATATATATACTAAAATACATAGAGCTATACTGCCCCCTTGTGTCTGTGCCGTCAACTCCCTCCTGCAATACATAACAGCTTTACCACTTTTGACGTCCTGTTGGAACACCCAACTGCGCCCAAGACCCAACCTCCGGGCTGATGATTTTAGCTTGTCCTGAATCCTTCTTTTTCATTGTCCCATTTAAAGCAGCAGTTCCATTGGCAGCAAAACAGGCCCAGAGCATAATACAACCACCACCATGCTTGACGGTAGGCTTGGTGTTCCTGGAATTAAGGGCCTCACCTTTTCTCCTCCAAAGATATTGCTGGGTATTGTGGCCAAACAGCTCCGTTCTTTGTTTCATATGACATCACATGGACAAAGATAAGACCTTCTGGAGGAAAGTTCCAAAAATGGAGCTGTTTGGCCAACAACACCCAGCAACTGATTAGTGGAATTTCTTGCTTTATCAATGGGGTTGGAACCATCAGTTGTGTTGTGAATGAAACGGTGTGTCCAAACTTTTGGCCTGTACTGTACACACTACTACTACTGCTACTACTACTACGAGGGAATAATAATTTATCCACTTTTTAATGTAATTTTTAATATACTGTACATGTTACAGGTTATATATATTTTATTATTGAATGTATCAAATGTGATGAATGTTTAATGGACCACAATGGAAACTAGCCTTTTGCCTTTTTTGTGCCATTCATTTGTCTTTTTAAAGCATTACATGGATTCAATTCTTTAAGATGTCAATAAACTTCTCAATCAATCAAAAATAATGAACAACAAATCAATGATTGCAGTGACAATCCTGTTGGTGGACAAGGACAAAAAACGGAAGTATATTCAGTCTCCTTAATAACAAAGGCTAAAATCACTTGGCAACAAGCACCGCTCTCATGAAACGTCTCTCAACTGCCAATGCCAGATATTTAAAGTTGTATTCATTACATTCCCAACTAATTAATGACATTTATTTACCAGTAATTTCGTTAGTAATTCAATGACATTTTTGGTAACTATAATGAATGACCTTTTAAAAGTAGTTTTCCCAAACATAAGCCACTTAAAAGCTCATTTAAATTGCTTTATTTTGACTCCCGAGAGCGGCCGTGGCCACTAGAGGTCACTGTTGCACCTCCTAATACCACAATATCTAACATTAACATGTGTAAGCCAGTGTCATCTACACATATTTGAATATGAACCAAAATATGCATATTTATTTAGTCTTTCTTGCTGAATAGCAGCTTTTTTTGCAAAGCACTCGTGATGGAAAATGCAGACGGTTGCCGAGAGAGCGCGGATGGAAACATCCGTTCCAAGTCTTTGCCTTGCTGGCTCATAGCGGTTTTGCTGTGAGTCACGTACTCGTAATGCGATGTCTGCTGTACGCTTTGAAGGCCAGAGATAATAAGCAGACGCTGCTGGCCACGGCCATGAAAACACGCTCGCGTCGTCAAATCCAGGCCAACGCTCAGAAATGTCGGAACCGATTTGAAAATGTCCTCAAAGGAGACATGAGAACATAAATGCATTTTTTTTCTTTTTGGAAAGTCAATCAGTGTTTGCTCATGTGTTACAGCATGGGTGTCAAACTTGGCCAAGAAGGTGAGAAGCACTATGAACTTAAGGAATGTTCACCTTTGTGGTCTTCGCCAGCACGAGTTTTCTATGAAGGTAAAAGTGATTTACTTCATTCATATTTTCGAAAAAAATTCCTTGTTTTTTTGTTTGTTTTTTTTAGGTTTTTGTACGATTTGGTCACGTCAGACCGAGACATGACCGTACTTTTTAATATCATGTGCACGATATTTGAATTTTTGTCATTTAAGTCCATCTATTTACACAAAAATATAATTTTTACAAAACTGGCTCAAACAATTAGTATGCTAATGTTGGTGTGCTAACAGTTAGCATGTGTCAAGTACCGAGTTATATGACTCTGAGTTATTCCGCTGCAAAATTGGCTATAAAAAATAGCGTGTTCATGTTAGTATGCTAGAATGCTCATGTTAGCATGCTAACAGTTAGCATGTGTCAGGTACCAAGTTATATGACTCTGAGGTGTTCAGCTTTAAGATTGGCCAAAAAAGAAAAAAAAAGACATGCTAATGTTAGTATGCTAGAATGTTAATGTTAGCATGCTAACATTTAGCATGTATAAAGTAACAAGTTATATGACTCTGATGTTTTCGGCTGTAAAATTTGAAAAAAAAAAAAGTTAGCATGCTAGAATGCTAACCATGTGTCAAGTACCAAGTTATTTTAGACCGAGGGTTTCGTCTGCAAAATTGGCTAAAATAATTTGCATGCTAATGTTAGTATGCTAGAATGTAAATGTTAGCATGCTAACAGCTAGCATGTATAAAGTACCAAGTAATATGACTCTGAGGTGTTTGGCTGCAAAATTGGCTAAAAAAAATTAGCATACAAATGTTTGTATGCTAGAATGCTCATGTTAGCATGCTCACAGTTAGCATGTGTCAAGTACCAAGTTATATGAGTTGAGGCGTTCCGCTTCGAAGTTGGCTAAAAAAGTTAGCACTCTAATGCTAACAATTAACATGCTAACAGTTAGCATGTATCAAGTACCAAGTTATATGGCTCTGATGTTTTCGGCTGTAAAATTTGAAAAAAATAAAGTTATCATGCTGGAATGCTAACTGTTAGCATGCTAACAGTTACCATGTGTCAAGTACCAAGTTATTTTAGACTGAGGGTTTTGTCTGCAAAATTGGCTAAAATAATTTGCATGCTAATGTTAGTATGCTAACAGCTAGCATGTATAAAGTACATTGTAATATGACTCTGAGGTGTTTGGCTGCAAAATTGGCTAAAAAAAATTAGAATGCTAATGTTTGTATGCTCGAATGCTCATGTTAGCATGCTCACAGTTAGCAGGTATCAAGTACCAAGTTATATGGCTCTGATGTTTTCGGCTGTAAAATTTGAAAAAAATAAAGTTAGCATGCTAGCATGCTAACAGCTAGCATGTATAAAGTACCAAGTTATATGACTCTGAGGTGTTTGGCTGCAAAATTGGCTAAAAAAAAATTAGCATGCTAATGTTAGTATGCTCGAATGCTCATGTTAGCATGCTCACAGTTAGCATGTGTCAAGTACCAAGTTATATGAGCTGAGGCGTTCCGCTTCGAAGTTGGCTAAAAAAGTTAGCACTCTAATGCTAACAATTAACATGCTAATAGTTAGCATGTATCAAGTACCAAGTTATATGGCTCTGATGTTTTCGGCTGTAAAATTTGAAAAAAATAAAGTTAGCATGCTAGAATGCTAACTGTTAGCATGCTAACAGTTACCATGTGTCAAGTACCAAGTTATTTTAGACTGAGGGTTTCGTCTGCAAAATTGGCTAAAATAACTTGCATGCTAATGTTAGTATGCTAACAGCTACTATGTATAAAGTACCAAGTTATATGACTCTGAGGTGTTTGGCTGCAAAATTGGCTAACAAAAATTAGAATGCTAATGTTAGTGTGCTCGAATGCTCATGTTAGCATGCTCAGAGTTAGCATGTATCAAGTACCAAGTTATATGGCTCTGATGTTTTCGGCTGTAAAATTTGAAAAAAATAAAGTTAGCATGCTAGAATGCTAACTGTTAGCATGCTAACAGTTACCATGTGTCAAGTACCAAGTTATTTTAGACCGAGGGTTTCGTCTGCAAAATTGGCTAAAATCATTTGCATGCTAATGTTAGTATGCTAGAATGTTAACGTTAGCATGCTAACAGTTAGCATGTATAAAGTACCAAGTTATATGACTCTGAGGTGTTTGGCTGCAAAATTGGCTAAAAAAAAATAGCATGCTAATGTTAGTATGCTCGAATGCTCATGTTAGCATGCTCACAGTTAGCATGTGTCAAGTACCAAGTTATATGACTGAGTTGTTGGGCTACATAATTGGCTATAAAAATGTGCATGTTAATGTCAAAAAGTACTTAAATCCCTGGTCAGACATCTACTTCATACAGACTTGGCACTTTTAAACAACGCTAAAAAAAAAGAAAAATTAAAAAAAATCTTTCCACAATCTTTCCCTGGTGGAAAAAAGAAGTGTTTTTACGTAAGTCCTGAGCGAGCAGCTGTGGCCATAAATGACAGCATATGCTTTTTCTCCCACTCATGTGTCTTGTGGGACCCTCGCCACCTTCTCTTCTCCTCCTACTTCTGGAAAAACTGCTGAGAGCGACAACTTCTGGGCGTTTGCTTCTCGCAAGAAGGGCATTGTGGGAAATGTCTGAGCGGGCGGGCCGAGGGAGCGGAGGGTGTGACGTAACTTGTGTCGTATGCCAATAAAACACCGGCAGGGTGGTTGCTAAAAAGTAACATCTGCTTGGTTTGGAGAGTCATCCACGTGTGCTAGAGGGAGCGAGTAGTACAAATTTCCTTGCCCGTATGTGGGCTCTGTACCGAGGATGTCGTTGTGGCTTGTACAGCCCTTTGAGACACTTGTGATTTAGGGCTATATAAATAAACATTGATTGATTGATGGATTGAAATGTCCACTAACATGTATGGCATTTCTTTCACTTAATAAACGTAAAGTTCTGTATTAAAAAACAACTAAATATGATAATACACATTGAATGACTCAGGGTATGTTAGCAGCAAATTCCATGTGCTAGTGGGTGGTAGGTTCATGTGGTACAAATGTCCACTAACACGTATGCCATTTCTTTGACTAAATAGCATTTGCTAATAAATGTACAGTTCTGTATTTAAAAAAAACATATATATATATATATATATATATATATATATATATATATATATATATATATATATTTATATATATATATATATATATATATATATATATATATATATATATATATATATATATATATATATATATATTTATTTATATATATATATATATTTATTTATATATATATATATATATTTATATATATATATATATATATTTATTTATATATATATATATATATATATTTATATATATATATATTTATATATATATATTGTGGATAATGCATATGTTTAAGAGCTATTTCTTTATTCATAATCATGTTTGAATCAGCTCATATTTTTTTCCTTAATTTTACTCTGTATACTAGTTTCTCTTTGTCTTCAGATTGCCTGGTTAGACAGGGTCGTAAACCATCAGGAATGTGAACACAACCCCCAAGTATCTCTTCTTATCAGTGTTGGGAGGAGGGGCCGGGGGGGAAATGGGGGCTTTCTTTGTGTGAAAAGAGTTGCTTTTGGCCGGTGGAAGGCCAGATCAACTTGGGCTGCGCATTTGTATGTGTTGTTCGAGGCTGGTCTCATTATTGCCAAAGCTTTGACAATAAAATGACAAAATACCTATTCTGTGCTTGGTGGTACGTTTGAGTTCAGTTGATATGTCATTAAGAAACTTGGGACTGACCAGCGTTTTACATCCCACTTGGAGGAACATCTGGTCAAACGCAACAATTTGGGGGCTCGTCCGGGATGACACGCTGACAATTGGACCTTCTCTTGCAATCTTCTGGACAGACTCACATGGCCAAAACATAATTCAAGGTAAGCAGAACCTTTCTTTTTAGATAAAATCTGCATTAGGAGTCTGCCCAGAAGTCTGTAAGTTAAACACTGCTTTGTACCGCAGACACAGAATGGTGATTTTGATAGATTGATTGCATTTTTGCCGAGCCTGCCATTGCATTAAAATTGTAAATAGGTGGTCAACTCACGCCATTGTGTCTCGATTACCGTGACGGGCAGTTTCATTGACGAGTGAACTAATAGTTGGGTGTGGCTCACCCTGGGTAGTTGGTCGCCGCCTAAAAGAGTAACGGGTTAAAGGCCCTCGTATGATATGGAGGTTAGAGGCCTGCATATTGCACGATAAATTGCACGGGTTAGAGTTAGAGGCTCTAGCTGCGTATTGTACGAAAAATTACGGGGTTAAAGGCCGCCGTATGGTTTGTGGGTTAAAGGCCTTCAGGGGTTCGAGGCCCTTCTGAAAAAAATAGACACAATGGCCACTGAGTGTGACAGACAGGAATGTGATGGCGGTCGGGGAGGAATGTGATGAATCATTACTGTGTAATGATCAATTGAATGGACGGTTGTCGACAATAAAATTAGCAAGTAGAGTTTAAAAAGAAAAAAAGAGAACGTTCCTTGAAAGGGTTAAGAGGGAGTTTACAATACTCGAAAAGTTGTGAACTCAAACGTCAGGTAAAATAAAAAATAAAATAAAAAAGTAACTGGAAGTTTTATGGTAAAGTGAAACGCAGAGAGAGTGCTTACGTGTGTGTGTGTGTGTGTGTGTGCGTAGGGCTGTAGGCACTTGCTTGTGTGTGCGTGAGTGCTTACACGTGCTTGTGTGTGTGTGTGCGCTGGTGAAAATGGTCAAGAGAAAAAAAGAGCAGGGTTGGTGCTCGAGAATTTAAGAGTTTAGCGTATGATAAAAGTAAACGGGGATTACGTGGAAAAACGAAATGCAGCAAAAGAACCGATGATTAATGAGACAAATAGGACAGACTAGACTGATTGGTGTTTTGCCTGCCGCGCATGCGCAAGACAATTCAAACGACCCACCCAGACTTTGACTAGGCCACCGCCCCCTACTCCAGTGAGAAGGAGAGAGAGAGAAAAAGAGAGCAGGTGAAGGAAGATTGAGGGTGAAGAGGATGGTTTGAGAAAATATGGGAAAAGGATGTTTATAACCTTACGTTATGTGAATGGTTTCTAGGAGAACAGAAAATAGAAACATTGTGTGAAGTGTAAGGAAGAGATGGATACAGGATGTTGTTTGTAAAGGAAAACGAAAGTGAAGAAAAGATGAGAAAGTGACAAATGAAGGTATTCGTAAATGGTATGCTGTTGATTGTGGTTAGCTGCAAGTTTGTTTATTTGTTTGTTTGTTTAGTTGTTTGAGTGAAATGGGAAGAAATCAATAGGAGACGTTAGAAGCATTTTGTATCGTTGTGTTTCCACACAAGATGGCAAAAATACAGAACAACAAGTAGGATTAATGGCTGAATCTTCGACCTCACCGATAACACCATACGTTACAAACATAGCTACTGCTATGCGCAGTCTCTTTCCTCAAGATGAGGATGATAAGGCTAATGACAGAGCAGCAAGGAAGCAACTCCTTAATTTACAGATCGCTGAAAATAAAAGGTTAAAAGAACCAAAAGGTCAAAGATCAGCTAGGATATATTCAGCAGTGGGTGACCTTGCTTTTGAGTTCCAACAGGTGGAGGAAAGAATCCTCAACAGACGTGCGACCAGACGGTTGGACTCGGGTGGTGGACAACACGATGCTTCAAAGCCAGTCCGGGGTGGAAACTGTTTCGGCTGTGACCAGCCTGGTCACTGGAGTCGTGAACATTTTCGAACGGGAAAGGTTCCGTAGTGCCAACAAACGAACACAAAAGCGTGGCAAAGGACGCCCACCGCAGGAGCCCCAGCAGGAGATACAGACTGGCCCCCTGCTGGACATGAGTGTCAACGACAATGTTATCAGTTCGTGATTGACACTGGCGCCACCCATTTGATTCTGAATGCAGAGGGACCAAAGAAACTGTGTGCTTCCTCTTTAAAGGTCGAAGGCTTCGCTGGGGTCACAAGGTTACCTGTCACCAAACCACTTCCGGTTCAGATTGCTGGACCTCCTTTACAGACTGTACCCTGACATTCAAATCGCACAGAAGGAACATTCCTGGTGTTACCTGACGGCTTAACCACCAAGCTGCGACACCACTACCAAGGCTCCTACCACAGCCTGAAACAACAGGAATGGCTGACATCCAACTGCTCTAACAGTGAAAACCCTGACTGGCTGAGATGCTTCCGTGTGTTCTGCCACCCGACTCGCCATATGTTATGATCACCAGTTAGACACTCATACCAGGAGACCTTTGACTCCTTTGTATATTTATATATGTTGGAACTCAAGGTGTGGTTGCTCATGTTGACCTATCTTTGAAACAACTAGCATGGTATAAGATGGACACAATTGTGTCCCACATTGTTCACTTGCTCTCTGTCTCGCCTACAAAACCAAAGAACTTAGGTGCAATGATAAGACACGGCGTAGCTGCCAAACATTACACCGACACCCAAATACCACATTTTCAATTGTTTAGGTTTAGCACATAGTTGTGTTAAACACATAACTATGGGCTGCACTTTAGACACCTGTAGGCTACGAGGAGCTAGCAGCTACACAACAGCTGAGCTAAAACGACACATTACACATTTAAGCATATCAAATAATTATAGTTGCTCATTACATACACAAAGTTGCCATGGCAGAAGTCTGATAGAAAGTATTCAGTAACAAACGTGTCCGCATCATTCAACTTTCTACAACATGAGCTTGACTTAATGAATTATTGGGGCTACCAGGTGTGGTAAAATTTCAAAATACTATTGCTAAAGCATTCGCCACAAGGGTAGTATTTTTCTAGTATTGGTGACAATACAAATATAAGCATATTTGTTACTTTCACCATATTGAATAAGTTACATAAAAGCTAGGGTTTAGTTGAGTTTGAGTTATTTGTGATATTGCTAAGGGGTCCCCTACCCTAACAACACCCCCCAGTGGACCATAGAGGCTAAAGAGACAATCATTGACCTCAAACATGACCTGTCCTCCGCTACTTGACTATTAGCTGACCTTTTTCTTAGATGTTTCTGAAAGTGATAGTATGACTAACACAGTCTTTTTTTCAGAAACAGAAGGGGGTGAGTGAGGGTGGATACAGACTCCTTGGAACAAAATCGACAATCATCCGACTCTGACACATTCCATAGTTTTAACGTTTTTACCGTGGGTAAGAAGTTATAACTAATTTTAATTTGAAAATAACGATTTTACACATCGATAGTAGTTTAGTAGATCAAATTTAGAATATGGAGGAGGTCAGGGTGAATCATGTATAGTCTTTGATTTCACTGATATGATCAATACGGTACAAGGGAAAAGGTACGTACTGACTTGTGTTGACAATCACAGTGGTTGGCCGGAAGCAACAACAGCCTCAAAAGAGGATGCAACATCAGTAATTAAATGACTTGTGAATGACCTAGTACCCCGACATGGTTTCCCCAAAAAGATTAGGTCAGACAACGGCAACCATTTAAAAAAAACAAAAAAAACAACCTCACTTAGCCTTGGTCGAAAAGGCTTTCGGACTAGAACACAGGTTTGGGGTACCATCCTGAGTCCCAAGGTAAGGTTGAAAGGATGGACCAGAACATTAAAAACTAATTGGCTAAAATCTGTGCACAGACCAAATTTAATTGGATTGACATGTTGCAATTAGCGTTAATGATCATTCGAAGGTCCGTGAATAAAACTGTTTTACCGCCCTTTGAGTTTTTTCACCCTATGAGCTGCATACAGGTCAGCCCAGGACCAGCAGCCGCCATGGAAGGAGGACTCAGCGTAAAACCAAAATGGTATTTTACACAAAAAATGCAGAATTTGTGTGCCAGTTCTTCTGTACAGATACGAGGATGACAGCCCGCCACTCCAGATTCCCTTCCGGCCGCTGAGAGGGTCAAGATCTAGGTCATCAAACGCAAGTGGACGGAGCCCAGGTGGACTGGTCCCTTCAAAG
>NC_084742.1:66493582-66496082 GCF_033978785.1 Entelurus aequoreus | reverse complement strand
TTTATGCCGAGCCCTACTTCAACAGGATGAAAAGTCCGAATGAGAAGACTTTTTTCCCCCTTCTGTTTATTCTTGACGACCTCCATTAGCGTGGCTCAATAGGCCCCACAAAGACCATTTGCCGGGTGTGGATCCACACTTGAGACAACACTCACACGCTGCTATCAGATGGGAGATTTTACAAAGAGCTCTCAGGCGGCAACAAAAGGCCTTGGAAAAAAAAAAGCAGTCTTGATTAGCGCCGTGTCGTGTTAGTCTTTCTCCTCTCCCCCCATTCCTTCCTGGCCTTTCATTTGTTTGAGCTGTCCACAGGCGACTTGGCCTGAAATGAAAAACCTTTAGTGTTTGTTTGCTCCTTGTCAACACCAGGCTTTACCCGCCAAAGCACCTTTTTAAAAGTGGTGGAAGGGAGGCCTTAGTAAACACAAGGAAATGTTGCAAGAAACGACATGTTGGGATAACTTATTTAATTTCATGTTTTTAAACGTAGTCCCAACAATTTGAGTTCAATTGATGACTTGAGTTCAACTGACTGAGGTTGATGCTTTGAGGGATCAAAGGTCAGGTGGAAACTGATGTTATTGAGACATCTGGCAAGTGAGAATAACGAGGAATAGTCGCCGACATCATCATATTTTGTTGTTGCTGCTATAGGTGACGGTTATTTCCATTGAGACCGTTATACAATTTTTAAACAGAATCAGAAATACTTAATTTAATATGATCTTTTTAAACATCAGATTATTGTCTCCAATCCTAGAGTCATTGGTCTTAGTGAGACTTGGCTAAAACTAGATGAATGATTTCCGCTTAATGAGGCATCTCCTCATAACCATGAGTTCACATGTAGCTCGTTCCCATAAAAGGGGAGGAGGGGTCACACTAATATCCAATGAAAACCTTAACTTTACCCCTAACCTAAGTAATAATTATAAATCATTTGAGGTGCTTACTATCAGAATCAGAATCAGAAATCCTTTGATAATCCTCGAGGGGAAACTAAGATTTTCAGCACAATCCCATTCAAGAAAGTTTGATCATAGTACGCCTATACTGGCTCACCTGCACTGACTTCCTGTGCACTTAAGATGTGACTTCAAGGTTTTGCTACTTAGGTAAAAAATACTACACGGTCTAGCTCCATCCTATCTTGCTGTTTGTATTGTACCATATGTCCCGGCAAGAAATCTGCCTTCAAAGAACTCCGGCTTATTAGTGATTCCCAGAGCCCCAAAAAAGTCTGCGGGCTTTAGAGTGTTTTCTATTGGGGCTCCAGTACTCTGGAATGTTCTAGCAGTAAAAGTTAGAGATGCTACCTCAGTAGAAGCATTTAAGTCCCATCTTAAAACTCATTTGTATACTCTAGCCTTTAAATAGACCCCCCTTTTAGACCAGTTGATCTGCCATTTCTTTTCTGCTCTGCCCTCCTCTCCTTCGTGGAGGTGGGGTGGGGGGGGGGGGTACAGATTCGGTGACCACAGATGAAACGCTAGCTGTCCAAAGTCGGGACCCAAGGTGGACCACTCATCTGTGCATCAGTTGGGGACGTCTCTGCGCTGCTGACCTGTCTCAGCTCAAGATGATTTCCTGCTGGCCCCACTATGGACTGGACTCTCACTATTATGTTAGATCCACTATGGACTGGACTCTCACTATTATGTTAGATCCACTATGGACTGGACTCTCACTATTATGTTAGATCCACTATGGACTGGACTCTCACTATTATGTTAGATCCACTATGGACTGGACTCTGACAATATTATGTTAGATCCACTATGGACTGGACTCTCACAATATTATGTTTGATCCACTATGGACTGGACTTTCACACTATTAACTAGATCCACTATGGACTGGACTCTCACAATATTATGCTAGATCCACTATGGACTGGACTCTCACAATATTATGTTTGATCCACTATGGACTGGACTTTCACACTATTAACTAGATCCACTATGGACTGGACTCTCACAATATTATGCTAGATCCACTATGGACTGGACTCTCACAATATTATGCTAGATCCACTCGACGTCCATTGCACTGGTCGCCCAGGTGGGGTCCCCACATCTGCGGTCCCCTCCAAGGTCTCTCATTGTCATCCCATTGGGTAGAGTTTTTTCTTGCCCTGATGTGGGATCTGAGCCGAGGATGTCGTTGTGGCTTGTGCAGCCCTTTGAGACACTCGTGATTTAGGGCTATATAAGTAAACATTGATTGAAGATCAGACAAACATTACAAGGAGACAGAACAGGATCAAACATTACAGGGAGACAGAACAGGATCGCTGGCGGGTCTGCCAACTTCCGGCGGCCCTTACAAAAAAAAGGTGAGAAACGGGTAAACGCTGGGGTGGGGTGAGGAAAAAAAAATTCAGTCCAAGCCTGGGCCTAGACTGAGGCCAAGGGGAAATAAACCTCATAGCCATAGCACACATAAGCATGTGTGTAAGAGGGAAACATCAAAGAACACAAAGGACATTAAAGACATTATC
>NC_084742.1:66466082-66491082 GCF_033978785.1 Entelurus aequoreus | reverse complement strand
GAAGCAAAGCTTGAAAGTGCAGCAGCTGTAAAAGTAAAACAAAGGCTGGTAAATGGTACCAGGTGCAGGCGAGCTGCGGGGCCTCGGGCCCTTCTTGGCTGTCAGGGTCTTGCTCGTAAATCTCCCAGCACTTCAAAACCTACATACGTACTCCCCCTTTCCAAAGAAAAGCATTAATTAGGATCATTTTTTATTGGAAACTCAAGGTTTGTAATTAATGAAGGACTTTTTAATTCAAATTTGTACTTTAAAAAAAAAAAATAAAATAATGTTTTGTGTTCATACCTTATTTAAGGTGTTTGCGATTGCGATTTTTTTTTACCCGCATTCGAAATCGATTCCTAATTGTCATCACTAAAAAAAATAAACAAATAAAAAAATAAAAAATATATAAAACATTAAAAAAAAAAAAAAAAAAAAAAAAATATATATATATATATACAGATATTTACATAAATACAATGTTTAATTATCTACATTTTTAAATATTAATACATTTTTGAAAAGAGCCATCTACGTGTTGTGTGTGATCTACTAAGACTGCATGTACAATTGATATTTAAATGAGGTTGAGCTGTCACCATGGAAACACTCATTTACTGCACATTCTTGTTATGCTCCTGCATGTTTTTTTTCTCTGGGGATTTTAGAAGCAGTCTTGCTCCTGCAGTATAATCTACAACAGAACCCACTTCTTTTTTTTTTTTTTTTTTTTTTTTTACCATGTTGTTTTTTTAAATTAAAAAATGGAATAAAAGAGCAAATTGGTGCGATGTAATGAGAAAAACTAGTACCAGTTTATTTTTAATTTGAAACTGTCATTGCTCAAAAAATAATAAAAATGTATAATCAACGGATGGATCTGACGTTGATCTACAGATTTAGGTGTTGAAAGTAAAAATAACATATTGTGTTTACCTCAGACATTTAGTCTGTCATTGCTCAAATATTAATAATGAATCAAAGGCAATGTTGTTAGGAATTATTTACATATTTAACTCTCCAATTAGTTCACTTCAAACATTTAACTTTCAACATTTTATGGGGAAATATTGCATATTTCGGGGTTTTCCTATTAAAAAAGAAAGCTTGGACAAAAAAAATGCATAAAACATCAACAACAATGTTTAAATTTACGTCAATGGACAGATGTGAAAGTCATCTTTAGATATTTATATGTTGAAAGTAAAAATAAATAATATATGACTTATTTTTAACCCTTTAATGACTGGGTCCCTGAGGGCTACAATGCATTTTATAACAATAACTAACTAATATTTGTGAAAATAAACCTAAAATAACTCATCTGATCGTAGCTGTTGCTCGACCGGTCTTCCTCTCAGGGAATAAAACACTCTGGTCACTCCCAAGTTCTTTTGGATGACATATATGTGGAGTAAAAAGGAGACAGAATAGTACTTGGCCAAGTTTTAGGAGACCAGCCCTTACATTGCAACAATAGCATCACCAAAGAGAGATCTAAACTCAAACAAAAAGAGTCAGCTTATGTAGAGTGAAAACAGCCCAGAAAGAAATGCAGCTGCTACTTCAAAACAGATAAGGAACTGGCCAAAACCGACAAAGAGGAGCCCTTAAGACAAAACAAAGAGTTTACTAGCGGACATAAGATAAAAAACCAAAGAGTTCACACGAGGAAAGACTAGCTGCTTTAAACATGACTATGAATTAAGAAAGAACACTTCAAAATATCTCATTCTGGCCTGGGTAATATCGATATTTGGATGGATACTTGCGGTATAAAGCAAAGGAGTGAAGATCTAAAAGTTCCTCCAGACAGAATATGTGCCGGGTGCCCCTGAGAGGATGATTCACGGCCTCCACTGTTTCGCCCATTAGCTTTTTTTCTTGCTTTTACTGGCGAGGAGGGTGTCTGTGACCACCATGCAGTGATTTAGCTGCTCACATTCATGCCGCGTTAGTCACAGAGGAGGCACATACCCCCCCATTATTGGAAAAGAGAAAGTCTGCTTTTATGGTCCTCCAACTTTCCACCTGTGCTGACATGGCGGGGACTTTACAATAGTTGGGAGAGAGTTACGAGCTGCCTTTTTTCTCCTCTTTTCCTGGAGAACAGGGCGGGGGGCGGAATGGCGGCGGAGCATTTGTCAGGCGGCCAGCGGCAGAGAGGCGGGGCGGGGCCAAGCGCTGATTTATGGCAACATCTGCAAAGTCCTGGTGTTTTCATCATGTCGGGGGAAAAAATGTCTTCCCTCCTGATGACAACTTGTGTTATGTGACAAACTCAGCCGGCAGTTTATGGCGTCACACACGATAACCTGCGACCAGTTCTAATCTTTTCTTTCTGGCGACGGAAAACCCGAACCGCGATGCAAAAGCCACGAGTGGACATAACACAAATCTTAGAGGATTTGTCTGTCATCGCTTTAAACTCCCAGCGTGACCTCGCATTCCCACTGCTTTTTTTTAAAACTGATTTTGTAACAAGCTCAAAGATGGTCAAAGTCAAGACCAAGGTCCCCTAAGCAGATTTTTTACATTTATTTTACAACACCAAAAGTTGTAACAAGCTCAAAGATGGTCAAAGTCAAGACCCAGGTCCCTTAAGCAGATTTTTTTTTTTTTTTTTTACAACACCAAAAGTTGTAACAAGCTCAAAGATGGTAAAAGTCAAGACCCAGGTCCCTTAAGCAGATATATATATATATATATATATATATATATATATATATATATATATATATATATATATATATATATATATATATATATATATATATATATATATATATATATATATATATATATATATATATATATATTTTTTTCTTTTATACCAAAAGTTGTAACAAGCTCAAAGATGGTCAAAGTCAAGACCCAGGTCCCTTAAGCAGATATATATATATATATATATATATATATATATATATATATATATATATATATATATATATATATATATATATATATATATATATATATATATATATATATATATATATATATATATATATATATATTATATTATATATATATATATATATATATATATATATATATATATATATATATATATATATATATATATATATATATATATATATATATATATATATATATATATTTCTTTTATACCAAAAGTTGTAACAAGCTCAAAGATGGTAAAAGTCAAGACCCAGGTCCCCCAAGCAGATTTTTTTTTTTTTTTTTAAACACCAAAAGTTGTAACAAGCTCAAAGATGATCAAAGTCAAGACCCAGGTCCCTTAAGCAGATTTTTTTTTTTTTTTTTTTTACAACACCAAAAGTTGTAACAAGCTCAAAGATGGTAAAAGTCAAGACCCAGGTCCCCTAAGCAGATTTTTTTTAAATTTTTTTTTTTTTAAATTTTAATACCAAAAGTTGTAACAAGCTCAAAGATGGTCAAAGTCAAGACCCAGGTCCCCTAAGCAGATCTTTTTTTTTTTTTAGGTTGTAACAAGCTCAAAAAATGTAAATGTAAAGACACACGTCCCCTAAACAGATCATTATTTTTTTATATACCAAAGTTGTAACAACTTCAAAATATCGTAAAAGTCAAGACACACGACCCCTAAGCAAATTTCGTTTTTTTTGTTTGTGTTTTTTTGACTGAATGTTGTAACAAGCTCAAAAAATGTAAAAGTAAAGACACACATCCCCTATACATTTTTTTTTTTCTAAACCGAAAGTTGTAACAAGCTCAAAAACGTAAACGTCAAAACACACGTCGTCTAAGCAGGGTTTGTAAGCCAAATGTTGTAACAAACTGAAAAGATCGTAAAAGTCACATCACAAGTCCCTTAAGCAGATTTTTTTTAGTGGGGTTAAACCACATTGCAAAAAAGGTCAAGTAAGGTCATATGTACTGTAACCAGGGTTTTTTTTTGTTTTTTTAAAAAATTCATATAAAATGTTGTAACAAGCTCAAAAGATCGTAAAAGTCAAGACACACGACCCCTAAGCAGATTTTGTTGTTTTTTGTTTGTGTTTTTTGACTGAATGTTGTAACAAGCTCAAAAAATGTAAAAGTAAAGACACACATCCCCTATACATTTTTTTTTCTAAACCGAAAGTTGTAACAAGCTCCAAGATCGTAAAAGTTAAGACACACGTCCCTTAAGCAGATTTTTTTTCGTGTTTTTTTTTCAGTTTTTTTTTTTTTACACCGAATATTATAACAAGCTCAAAACATTTAACAGTCAAGACCCATGTCCCCTAAGCAGATTTTTTATTAATTCATTAAATTTTTTTAGGTGAACTCAGTGTTGTAACAAGCTCAAAAGATCGTAAAAGTCAGGACACAGGTCCCCTAAGCAGATTTTTTTTTTTTTTTAGGTTGCAACAAGCTCAAAAAATGTAAATGTAAAGACACACGTCCCCTAAACAGATTATTATTTTTTTATATACCAAAGTTGTAACAACTTCAAAATATCGTAAAAGTCAAGACACACGACCCCTAAGCAAATTTCGTTTTTGTTTGTTTGTGTTTTTTTGACTGAATGTTGTAACAAGCTCAAAAAATGTAAAAGTAAAGACACATCCCCTATACATTTTTTTTTTTTTCTAAACCGAAAGTTGTAACAAGCTCCAAGATCGTAAAAGTCAAGACACACGTCCTTAAAGCAGATTTTTTTTCGTGTTTTTTTTTCTGTTTTTTTCTTTGTACACAGAATATTTTAACAAGCTCAAGAACGTAAAAGTCAAAACACACGTCGTCTAAGCAGGGTTTGTAAGCCAAATATTGTAACAAACTGAAAAGATCGTTCAAGTCACATCACAAGTCCCTTTTTTTTTTTAGTGGGGTTAAACCACATTACAAAAAATGTCAAGTAAGGACACACGTACTGTAACCAGGGTTTTTTTTGTTGTTTTTTAAATTCATATAAAATGTTGTAACAAGCTCAAAATATCGTAAAAGTCAGGACAAAGGTCCCCTAAGCAGATTTTTTTTCTCAAAACATTTAACAGTCAAGACCCATGTCCCCTAAGCAGATTTTTTATTAATTCATTAACATTTTTAGGTAAACTCAGTGTTGTAACAAGCTCAAAAGATCGTAAAAGTCAGGACACAGGTCCCCTAAGCAGATTTTTTTTTTTTATTTTTAGGTTGTAACAAGCTCAAAAAATGTAAATGTAAAGACACACGTCCCCTAAACAGATTATTTTTTTATATACCAAAAGTTGTAACAAGCTCAAAAGATCGTAAAAGTCAGGACACACATCCCCTATACATTTTTTTTTTTCTAAACCGAAAGTTGTAACAAGCTCCAAGATCGTAAAAGTCAAGACACACGACCCCTAAGCAGATTTTGTTGTTTTTTGTTTGTGTTTTTTTGACTGAATGTTGTAACAAGCTCAAAAAATGTAAAAGTAAAGACACACATCCCCTATACATTTTTTTTTTCTAAACCGAAAGTTGTAACAAGCTCCAAGATAGTAAAAGTCAAGACACATGTCCCTTAAGCAGATTTTTTTTTCGTGTTTTTTTTCCTGTTTTTTTCTTTTTACACAGAATATTGTAACAAGCTCAAAAACGTAAAAGTCAAAACACACGTCGTCTAAGCAGGGTTTGTAAGCCAAATGTTGTAACAAACTGAAAAGATCGTAAAAGTCACATCACAAGTCCCTTAAGCAGGTTTTTTTTTTATTTTTAGTGGGGTTAAACCACATTACAAAAAATGTCAAGTAATGACACACGTACTGTAACCAGGTTTTTTGTTTTGTTTTTTAAATTCATATAAAATGTTGTAACAAGCTCAAAATATCGTAAAAGTCAGGACACAGGTTCACTAAGCAGTAAGTTTTTTTCTTCTAAACCAAATGTAACAAGCTCAAAAAATGTAACAGTCAAGACTCATGTCCCCTAAGCAAATTTTTTATTATTTATTTAAATTTTTAGGTGAACTGAGTGTTGTAACAAGCTCAAAAGATCGTAAAAGTCAGGACACAGGTCCCTTAAGCAGATTTTTTTTTCGTGTTTTTTGTTTTTCGTGTTTTTTTTATTTTTTTTTACACCGAATATTGTAACAAGCTCAAAAACGTACAAGTCAAAACACACGTCGTCTAAGCAGGGTTTGTAAGCCAAATGTTGTAACAAACTGAAAATATCGTAAAAGTCACATCACAAGTCCCTTAAGCAGATTTATTTTTAATTTTTAGTGGGGTTAAACCACATTACAAAAAATGTCAAGTAAGGACACACGTACTGTAACCAGGGTTTTTTTTTTTTTTTTAAATTCATATAAAATGTTGTAACAAGCTCAAAATATCGTAAAAGTCAGGACAAAGGTCCCATAAGCAGATTTTTATTTTTTTTAGGTTGTAACAAGCTCAAAAATGTAAATGTAAAGACACACGTCCCCTAAACAGATTATTATTATTTTATATACCAAAAGTTGTAACAAGCTCAAAAGATCGTAAAAGTCAAGACACACGACCCCTAAGCAGATTTCGTATTTTTTTTTTGTGTTTTTTTGACTGAATGTTGTAACAAGCTCAAAAAATGTAAAAGTAAAGACACACATCCCCTATACATTTTTTTTTCTAAACCGAAAGTTGTAACAATCTCCAAGATCGTAAAAGTTAAGACACACGTCCCTTAAGCAGATTTTTTTTCGTGTTTTTTTTCTGTTTTTTTTTTTTTTACACCGAATATTATAACAAGCTCAAAACATTTAACAGTCAAGACCCATGTCCCCTAAGCAGATTTTTTATTAATTCATTAAAATTTTTAGGTAAACTCAGTGTTGTAACAAGCTCAAAAGATCGTAAAAGTCAGGACAAAGGTCCCCTAAGCAGATTTTTTTTTTTAGGTTGTAACAAGCTCAAAAAATGTAAATGTAAAGACACACGTCCCCTAAACAGATTATTATTTTTTTATATACCAAAAGTTGTAACAAGCTCAAAAGATCGTAAAAGTCAAGACACACGACGCCTAAACAGATTTCGTTTTTTTTGTTTGTGTTTTTTTGACTGAATGTTGTAACAAGCTCAAAAAATGTAAAAGTAAAGACACACATCCCCTATACATTTTTTTTTTTCTAAACCGAAAGTTGTAACAAGCTCCAAGATCGTAAAAGTTAAGACACACGTCCCTTAAGCAGATTTTTTTTCTGTTTTTTTTTTTTACACCGAATATTATAACAAGCTCAAAACATTTAACAGTCAAGACCCATGTCCCCTAAGCAGATTTTTTATTAATTCATTAAAATTTTTAGGTAAACTCAGTGTTGTAACAAGCTCAAAAGATCGTAAAAGTCAGGACACAGGTCCCCTAAGCAGATTTTTTTTTTTTTTTTAGGTTGTAACAAGCTCAAAAAATGTAAATGTAAAGACACACGTCCCCTAAACAGATTATTATTTTTTTATATACCAAAAGTTGTAACAAGCTCAAAAGATCGTAAAAGTCAAGACACACGACCCCTAAGCAGATTTTGTTGTTTTTTGTTTGTTTTTTTGACTGAATGTTGTAACAAGCTCAAAAAATGTAAAAGTAAAGACACACATCCCCTATACATTTTTTTTTTTTCTAAACCGAAAGTTGTAACAAGCTCCAAGATCGTAAAAGTCAAGACCCAGGTCCCTTAAGCAGATTTTTTTTTCGTGTTTTTTTTTCTGTTTTTTTCTTTTTACACAGAATATTGTAACAAGCTCAAAAACGTAAAAGTCAAAACACACGTCGTCTAAGCAGGGTTTGTAAGCCAAATGTTGTAACAAACTGAAAAGATCGTAAAAGTCACATCACAAGTCCCTTAAGCAGATTTTTTTTTTTTTTAGTGGGGTTAAACCACATTACAAAAAATGTCAAGTAAGGACACACGTACTGTAACCAGGGTTTATTTTTTATTTTTTTTAAATTCATATAAAATGTTGTAACAAGCTCAAAATATCGTAAAAGTCAAGCCACACGACCCCTAAGCAGATTTTGTTGTTTTTTGTTTGTGTTTTTTTGACTGAATGTTGTAACAAGCTCAAAAAATGTAAAAGTAAAGACACATCCCCTATACATTTTTTTTTTTTTTCTAAACCGAAAGTTGTAACAAGCTCCAAGATCGTAAAAGTCAAGACACACGTCCCTTAAGCAGATTTTTTTTCCGTATTTTTTTTTCTGTGTTTTTTAAAAATTTTTTACACCGAATATTGTAACAAGCTTAAAAACGTAAAAGTCAAAACACACGTCGTCTAAGCAGGGTTTGTAAGCCAAATGTTGTAACAAACTGAAAAGATCGTAAAAGTCACATCACAAGTCCCTTAAGCAGGTTTTTTTTTTATTTTTAGTGAGGTTAAACCACATTACAAAAAATGTCAAGTAAGGACACACGTACTGTAACCAGGTTTTTTTTTTTTTTTTTTTAAATTCATATAAAATGTTGTAACAAGCTCAAAAGATCGTAAAAGTCAAGCCACACGACCCCTAAGCAGATTTTGTTGTTTTTTGTTTGTGTTTTTTTGACTGAATGTTGTAACAAGCTCAAAAAATGTAAAAGTAAAGACACATATTCCCTATACATTTTTTTTTTTCTAAACCGAAAGTTGTAACAAGCTCCAATATCGTAAAAGTCAAGACACACGTCCCTTAAGCAGATTTTTTTTTCGTGTTTTTTTTTCTGTTTTTTTCTTTTTACACAGAATATTGTAACAAGCTCAAAAACGTAAAAGTCAAAACACACGTCGTCTAAGCAGGGTTTGTAAGCCAAATGTTGTAACAAACTGAAAAGATCGTAAAAGTCACATCACAAGTCCCTTAAGCAGATTTTTTTTTTAGTGGGGTTAAACCACATTACAAAAAATGTCAAGTAAGGTCATATGTACCGTACTGTAACCAGGTTTTTTTTTAGTTTTTTTAAAAAATTCATATAAAATGTTGTAACAAGCTCAAAAGATCGTAAAAGTCAAGACACACGACCCCTAAGCAGATTTTTTTTTTTTTTTTTAGGTTGTAACAAGCTCAAAAAATGTAAATGTAAAGACACACGTCCCCTAAACAGATTATTATTTTTTTATATACCAAAAGTTGTAACAAGCTCAAAAGATCGTAAAAGTCAAGCCACACGACCCCTAAGCAGATTTTGTTGTTTTTTGTTTGTGTTTTTTTGACTGAATGTTGTAACAAGCTCAAAAAATGTAAAAGTAAAGACACACATCACCTATACATTTTTTTTTTTCTAAACCGAAAGTTGTAACAAGCTCCAAGATCGTAAAAGTCAAGACACACGTCCCTTAAGCAGATTTTTTTTTTGTGTTTTTTTTTGTGTTTTTTTTTTTTACACAGAATATTGTAACAAGCTCAAAAATGTAAAAGTCAAGACACACGTCGTCTAAGCAGGGTTTGTAAGCCAAATGTTGTAACAAACTGAAAATATCGTAAAAGTCACATCACAAGTCCCTTAAGCAGATTTTTTTTATTTTTAGTGGGGTTAAACCACATTACAAAAAATGTCAAGTAAGGACACACGTACTGTAACCAGGGTTTTTTTTTTTTTTAAATTCATATAAAATGTTGTAACAAGCTCAAAATATCGTAAAAGTCAGGACACACGACCCCTAAGCAGATTTTGTTGTTTTTTGTTTGTGTTTTTTTGACTGAATGTTGTAACAAGCTCAAAAAATGTAAAAGTAAAGACACATCCCCTATACATTTTTTTTTTTTCTAAACCGAAAGTTGTAACAAGCTCCAAGATCGTAAAAGTCAAGACACACGTCCCTTAAGCAGATTATTTTTCTGTGTTTTTTTTTTCTGTGTTTTTTTTTTTTTACACCGAATATTGTAACAAGCTCAAAAACGTACAAGTCAAAACACACGTCGTCTAAGCAGGGTTTGTAAGCCAAATGTTGTAACAAACTGAAAAGATCGTACAAGTCACATCACAAGTCCCTTAAGCAGATTTTTTTTTTTTTTTAGTGGGGTTAAACCACATTACAAAAAATGTCAAGTAAGGACACACGTACTGTAACCAGGGTTTTTTTGTTGTTTTTTTAAATTCATATAAAATGTTGTAACAAGCTCAAAAGATCGTAAAAGTCAGGACAAAGGTCCACTAAGCAGTATTTTTTTTCCATTGTATTTATTTTTTTAAAGCAAATGTAACAAGCTCCAAGATCGTAAAAGTCAAGACACAGGTACCTAAAGCAGATTTTTATTTTTTTTCAAACCAAATGTTGTAACAAGCTCAAAAGATTGTTGAAGTCCGGACACAAGTCCCCTAAGCAGATCTCCTGAGCGTCCAAACGGAGAAGTAATCATTGGTGTGAGCCGCCTGTAGCTGTTTGATATCAGAAACATCTGTCTGCACGTCACCACATCTGCACGTCACCACATCTGCACGTCACCACATCTGCACGTCACCACATCTGCCAACAATAAAGACAAATTAGCTGCAAAACAATTCAGCGTCTGGCCATGAGAGCGTGTTGCCTTCATGGCCATGAGAGCGTGTTGCCTTCATGGCCATGAGAGCGTGTTGCCTTCATGGCCATGAGAGTGTGTTGCCTTCATGGCCATGAGAGTGTGTTGCCTTCATGGCCATGAGAGCGTGTTGCCTTCATGGCCATGAGAGCGTGTTGCCTTCATGGCCATGAGAGCGTGTTGCCTTCATGGCCATGAGAGCGTGTTGCTTTCATGGCCATGAGAGTGTGTTGCCTTCATGGCCATGAGAGTGTGTTGCCTTCATGGCCATGAGAGCGTGTTGCCTTCATGGCCTCAGCAGCAGAGTTGCCTTCATGGCCATGAGAGCGTGTTGCCTTCATGGCCATGAGAGCGTGTTGCCTTCATGGCCATGAGAGCGTGTTGCCTTCATGGCCTCAGGAGCAGTGTTGCCTTCATGGCCATGAGAGCGTGTTGCCTTCATGGCCATGAGAGTGTGTTGCCTTCATGGCCATGAGAGCGTGTTGCCTTCATGGCCTCAGGAGCAGAGTTGCCTTCATGGCCATGAGAGTGTGTTGCCTTCATGGCCATGAGAGTGTGTTGCCTTCATGGCCATGAGAGCGTGTTGCCTTCATGGCCATGAGAGTGTGTTGCCTTCATGGCCATGAGAGCGTGTTGCCTTCATGGCCATGAGAGTGTGTTGCCTTCACGGCCTCAGGAGCAGAGTTGGACGCGGTGAACTCGCAGTCTGCTAATTGCTCGCTGATCTGTGACCAGGACTTGCCTCATCATCTGCCAGTCGTTGGTCAACTTCCTGTCTCATTTCTCTGGACGCCTAATCAAAGCAGGGGGGATATTCTGCAATGTTCCCCTGGGAGAGGGGGGTGTGGGATTATTCTGCAATGTTTCCGGGCTTTTCCTTCCCCTCCCCCATTCTTGGGCCCTCAGAAACATTTGGCACAACTTCAACTCTTTTTTTTTGTCAGAAGTTTCATCCATCCGCTTATCTGAGGTGGGGTCGCGGGGGCAGCAGCCTAAGCAGAGAAACCCAGACTTCCCTCTCCCCAACCACTTAGTCCAGCTCCTCCCGGGGGATCCCGAGGCGTTTCCCAGGCCAGCCGGGAGACATAGTCTTCCCAACGTGTCCTGGGTCTTCCCCGTGGCCTCCTACCGGTCGGACGTGCCCTAAACACCTCCCTCAGGAGGCGTTCGGGTGGCATCCTGACCAGATGCCAGAACCACCTCAACTGCCGGTAATAATAGGAGCCCAAGTCCTCTGCAGTGGACATATTTGTGTAACTGACCACAAATATGTCCACTGCAGAGGACGCCTGTAATAATAGGAGCCCATGTCCTCTGCAGTGGACATATTTGTGATCAGTTACACAAATATGTCCACTGCAGAGGACGCCTGTAATAATAGGAGCCCGAGTCCTCTGCAGTGGACATATTTGTGTAACTGACCACAAATATGTCCACTGCAGAGGACGCCGGTAATAATAGGAGCCCAAGTCCTCTGCAGTGGACATATTTGTGTAACTGACCACAAATATGTCCACTGCAGAGGACGCCTGTAATAATAGGAGCCTGTGTCCTCTGCAGTGGACATATTTGTGTAACTGACCACAAATATGTCCACTGCAGAGGACGCCTGTAATAATAGGAGCCCGTGTCCTCTGCAGTGGACATATTTGTGTAACTGACCACAAATATGTCCACTGCAGAGGACGCCTGTAATAATAGGAGCCCGTGTCCTCTGCAGTGGACATATTTGTGTAACTGACCACAAATATGTCCACTGCAGAGGACGCCGGTAATAATAGGAGCCCATGTCCTCTGCAGTGGACATATTTGTGTAACTGACCACAAATATGTCCACTGCAGAGGACGCCTGTAATAATAGGAGCCCATGTCCTCTGCAGTGGACATATTTGTGTAACTGACCACAAATATGTCCACTGCAGAGGACGCCGGTAATAATAGGAGCCCATGTCCTCTGCAGTGGACATATTTGTGTAACTGACCACAAATATGTCCACTGCAGACGAAATGGGCATATTTGTGGTCAGTTACACAAATATGTCCACTGCAGAGGACGCCGGTAATAAAAGGAGCCCATTTCCTCTGCAGTGGACATATTTGTGTAACTGACCACAAATATGTCCACTGCAGAGGACGCCGGTAATAATAGGAGCCCAAGTCCTCTGCAGTGGACATATTTGTGGTCAGTTACACAAATATGTCCACTGCAGAGGACGTCGGTAATAATAGGAGCCCAAGTCCTCTGCAGTGGACATATTTGTGGTCAGTTACACAAATATGTCCACTGCAGAGGACGCCGGTAATAATAGGAGCCCAAGTCCTCTGCAGTGGACATATTTGTGGTCAGTTACACAAATATGTCCACTGCAGAGGACGCCGGTAATAATAGGAGCCCAAGTCCTCTGCAGTGGACATATTTGTGGTCAGTTACACAAATATGTCCACTGCAGAGGACGCCTGTAATAATAGGAGCCCGTGTCCTCTGCAGTGGACATATTTGTGTAACTGGCCACAAATATGTCCACTGCAGAGGACGCCGGTAATAATAGGAGCCCGTGTCCTCTGCAGTGGACATATTTGTGTAACTGACCACAAATATGTCCACTGCAGAGGACGCCTGTAATAATAGGAGCCCGTGTCCTCTGCAGTGGACATATTTGTGTAACTGACCACAAATATGTCCACTGCAGAGGACGCCTGTAATAATAGGAGCCTTTGTCCTCTGCAGTGGACATATTTGTGTAACTGACCACAAATATGTCCACTGCAGAGGACGGCGGTAATAATAGGAGCCCATGTCCTCTGCAGTGGACATATTTGTGTAACTGACCACAAATATGTCCACTGCAGAGGACGCCGGTAATAATAGCAGCCCATGTCCTTTGCAGTGGACATATTTGTGTAACTGACCACAAATATGTCCACTGCAGAGGACGCCGGTAATAATAGGAGCCCATGTCCTCTGCAGTGGACATATTTGTGGTCAGTTACACAAATATGTCCACTGCAGAGGACGCCGGTAATAATAGGAGCCCAAGTCCTCTGCAGTGGACATATTTGTGGTCAGTTACACAAATATGTCCACTGCAGAGGACGCCGGTAATAATAGGAGCCCAAGTCCTCTGCAGTGGACATATTTGTGGTCAGTTACACAAATATGTCCACTGCAGAGGACGCCTGTAATAATAGGAGCCCGTGTCCTCTGCAGTGGACATATTTGTGTAACTGGCCACAAATATGTCCACTGCAGAGGACGCCGGTAATAATAGGAGCCCCAGTCCTCTGCAGTGGACATATTTGTGGTCAGTTACACAAATATGTCCACTGCAGAGGACGCCTGTAATAATAGCAGCCCATGTCCTTTGCAGTGGACATATTTGTGTAACTGACCACAAATATGTCCACTGCAGAGGACGCCTGTAATAATAGGAGCCCGTGTCCTCTGCAGTGGACATATTTGTGTAACTGACCACAAATATGTCCACTGCAGAGGACGCCTGTAATAATAGGAGCCCGTGTCCTCTGCAGTGGACATATTTGTGTAACTGACCACAAATATGTCCACTGCAGAGGACGCCTGTAATAATAGGAGCCTTTGTCCTCTGCAGTGGACATATTTGTGTAACTGACCACAAATATGTCCACTGCAGAGGACGGCGGTAATAATAGGAGCCCATGTCCTCTGCAGTGGACATATTTGTGTAACTGACCACAAATATGTCCACTGCAGAGGACGCCGGTAATAATAGCAGCCCATGTCCTTTGCAGTGGACATATTTGTGTAACTGACCACAAATATGTCCACTGCAGAGGACGCCGGTAATAATAGGAGCCCATGTCCTCTGCAGTGGACATATTTGTGGTCAGTTACACAAATATGTCCACTGCAGAGGACGCCGGTAATAATAGGAGCCCAAGTCCTCTGCAGTGGACATATTTGTGTAACTGACCACAAATATGTCCACTGCAGAGGACGCCGGTAATAATAGGAGCCCATGTCCTTTGCAGTGGACATATTTGTGGTCAGTTACACAAATATGTCCACTGCAGAGGACATGGGCTCCTATTATTATTATTAGCTCATGCATTGATAAAAAATGCCTGACTTTGACAGGAAGGCCACTATTAAAATACTTTATAGCAACATTGTTGACAAGAGTATAAAAGAAAATGCTACTAAAGAATGAAAATATCTGTTATTTTATTTGTTGTGCAAAAAGTGTCTTCATGAAAGCACAAACATTTGAGTATTCAAGAAAAATAATGTCCTCTGTATCTACAAGAAGTATATTTGCATATAGAAGACTTTCCGGTCATCTTCTTACATTCGTCCTTTCTTACAAAAGTGAGGTAGAATTTCTCTGGAGGAGGATTTGCTGGCTAAGAAGCGCTCCCGCCCCCGAGTCCCGTGCCACAGTCAAATGGCTGCTCGTAAACACTGTGCTCTGATTCAGAGTCCTTGCAGGCGTCCCCCTTGGACTCCCAGTCCTCGTACGGGTTCTGGCAGGGACCGTGTCCGCTGTGGGTCGCTGGGGGTGGGGGAGGACCGGAGCCGGGGTGCAGGTCCTGCCGAGGCCTCCAGGGGGACTTGCCGAATGTGCCTGTGCAGGACAAGACAGGAGGTCAGAGTCTCAAACTCAAGGACAAATCTGGCCTGACACATTATTTGAGGTGGCCTGACAAGTAATTTATTTTGGCTCCATAGTCATTAAATATTGCCTGCCGCATCAATTAATGTGGCCTGCCATTTCATTTACGTGGCCTGATACATTATTTAATGTGGCCCATCATGTCGTTTTAATGGCCCACCACATCGTTTTTGTCATTAAATGGCCCGCTACATTATTTATGTGGCCTGATGTATTATTTATCGTGGCCCATGATGTCATTTTAATGGCCCACCACATCGTTTTTGTCATTAAGTGTCCTGCTACATTATTTAAGTGGCCTGATACATTATTTAATGTGGCCCATCACGTCATTTTAATGGCCCACCACATCGTTTTAGTCATTAAGTATCCCGCTACATTATTAATGTGGCCTGATACATTATTTAAATTGGCCCATCACGTAATTTTAATGGCATTAAATGGCCCACTACATTATTTAAGTGGCCTGATGTATTATTTAATGTGGCCCCACACGTCATTTTAATAGCCCACCACTTCGTTTTTGTCATTAAGTGTCCCGCTACATTATTAAGTGGCCTGATACATTATTTAAAGTGGCCCATCACGTAATTTTAATGGCATTAAATGGCCCACTACATTATTTAAGTGGCCTGATGTATTATTTAAGTTGGCCCATCACGTCATTTTAATGGCCCACCACATCGTTTTTGTCATTAAGTGTCCTGCTACATTATTTAAGTGGCCTGATACATTATTTAATGTGGCCCATCACGTCATTTTAATGGCCCACCACATCGTTTTTGTCATTAAGTATCCCGCTACATTATTAATGTGGCCTGATACATTATTTAAATTGGCCCATCACGTAATTTTAATGGCATTAAATGGCCCACTACATTATTTAAGTGGCCTGATGTATTATTTAATGTGGCCCCACACGTCATTTTAATAGCCCACCACTTCGTTTTTGTCATTAAGTGTCCCGCTACATTATTAAGTGGCCTGATACATTATTTAAAGTGGCCCATCACGTAATTTTAATGGCATTAAATGGCCCACTACATTATTTAAGTGGCCTGATGTATTATTTAAGTTGGCCCATCACGTCATTTTAATGGCCCACCACATCGTTTTTGTCATTAAGTGTCCTGCTTCATTATTTAAGTGACCTGATACATTATTTAATGTGGCCTGATGAATTATTTAAAGTGGCCCATCACATCATTTTAATGGCCCACCACATCGTTTTTGTCATTAAGTATCCCGCTACATTATTAATGTGGCCTGATACATTATTTAAATTGGCCCATCACATAATTTTAATGGCATTAAATGGCCCACTACATTATTTAAGTGGCCTGATGTATTATTTAAGGTGGCCCATCACGTCATTCTAATGGCCCACCACATCGTTTTTGTCATTAAGTGTCCCGCTACATTATTTATGTGGCCTGATGTTTTATTTTACCGTGGCCCAGCACGTCATTTTAATGGCCCACCACATCGTTTTTGTCATTATGTGGCCTGATACATTATTTAATGTGGCCCATCATGTCGTTTTTATCATTAAGTGTCCCGCTACATTATTTAAGTGGCCTGATGAATTATTTAAAGTGGCCCATCACGTCATTTTAATGGCCCACCACATCGTTTTTGTCATTAAGTGTACCGCTACATTATTAATGTGGCCTGATACATTATTTAAAGTGGCCCATCACGTAATTTTAATGGCATTAAATGGCCCACTACATTATTTATGTGGCCTGATGTATTATTTAAGGTGGCCCATCACGTCATTTTAATGGCCCACCACGTCGTTTTTGTCATTAAGTGTCGTGCTGCATTATTTAAGTGGCCTGATGTATTATTCAAGGTGGCCCATCATGTCATTTTAATGGCCCACCACATCGTTTTGTACCTTGCCATGTCATTAAATGGCCCGCTACATTATTTAATGTGGCCTGATGTATTATTTGAAGTGGCCCATCACGTCGTTTTAATGGCCCACCACGTCGTTTTTGTCATTAA
Organism: Entelurus aequoreus; assembly: GCF_033978785.1. Classification (NCBI taxonomy): domain Eukaryota; kingdom Metazoa; phylum Chordata; class Actinopteri; order Syngnathiformes; family Syngnathidae; genus Entelurus; species Entelurus aequoreus. The sequence goes on along the minus strand of NC_084742.1, from coordinate 66,474,019 downwards.
GTATCCTGCTACCTTATTTAAGTGGCCTGATACATTAATTATGTGGCCCATCGCGTCGTTTTAATGGCCCACCACATTGTTTTTGTCATTAAGTGTCCTGCTACATTATTTAAGTGGCCTGATACATTATTTATGTGGCCCATCGCGTCGTTTTAATGGCCCACCACATTGTTTTTGTCATTAAGTATCCTGCTACATTATTTAGGTGGCCTGATACATTATTTATGTGGCCCATCACGTCGTTTTAATGGCCCACCACATTGTTTTTGTCATTAAGTATCCTACTACATTATTTAAGTGGCCTGATACATTATTCATGTGGCCCATCGCGTCGTTTTAATGGCCCACCACATTGTTTTTGTACCTTGCCATGTCATTCAGTGGCCCGCTACATTATTTAATGTGGCCCGGCCTTCACGGCATTTTAATGACCTGCCGTATCATTTAATGTGACCCGTCATGCCATTAAGTGGCCCGCCACATCATTTATAGTGGCCAACAACATAATTCAAAATGGCTTGCCACATTAGTGACCCGCCACATCATTTTAGTGGCTCACCACATTATTGATGGTGGCCCGCCACATCATTTGAAGTGGCCTTTAATGAAAAAGAGTGGCCCTTGTCAGACGTAATGGCGACAAGGAGTTGTGTTCAAGGAGACCTACCCATGAAGGAATTACATGGCGGGAGACACTCGTCGTAATTAGCCGCCTCCCCCTCCTCTACGGATGGGCGGCGGCCGGGCTGCTGGTGGGAGGGGCCAAGATGGAGACTGGCGTTGGGAAGCTGCATCAAGATGGCGGAGGAGCAGAGGTCCAGAGGCTCCCGTCTTCTGGACCTGGTCAGGCTCTCACTGTCGCTGCCAACAGGTCTTGTCTCGGCGGGACACCCTGATGATGGCGAGGACACGGACAAGTCACACGGGGGAAGCATTTCATTGTCGCGCGGGGGCCCCACGTCTATTGTGGCCCCTAACTCATTTTTGAGTTTTTTACAGACAAAATAAAGAAAATACTATTCTATAGGCTTCCGCCCGAATGCAGCTGAGATAGACTCCAGCACCCACCCCCCCCCCACCCCAAAAGGGACAAGCGGTAGAAAATGGATGGATAGGCAAAATGTGGAATATTCCGGAGTCGTGTTGCGCAACATACGATATAAATAAAGCTGTGTCGGCAAATTTGACAAGCGAACAAACGCGCCCTCAACACCGTGTGGCATTCTTGCGAACGGCTAACGTCCCTCCACAGCGCAAAGCCCCTATTAAGTCACTGATCCTTGCAAACAAACCATGTTTTTTTTTTTTTTACAAGTCACATTATCACTGGAGGATGAGGAATAGCTAAACAATTGCCCCATTTACTCTCTGTGAAGCAGCAGTTCCATTGGCAACAAAACAGGCCCAGAGCATAATACCACCACCACCATGCTTGACGGTAGGCATGGTGTTCCTGGGATTTCTCCTCCAAACATATTGCTGGGTATTGTGGCCAAACAGCTCCATTTTTGTTTCATCTGACCACAGAACTTTCCTCCAGAAGGTCTTATCTTTGTCCGCGTGATGTCAGATGAAACAAAAATGGAGCTGTTTGGCCACAATACCCAGCAATATGTTTGGAGGAGAAATCCCAGGAACACCATGCCTACCGTCAAGCATGGTGGTGGTAGTATTATGCTGTGGGCCTGTGGAACTGCTGCTTAAAATGGGACAATGAAAAAGGAGGATTAGCTCCTGTAAACGTTTGAGCAGGACTGTATATTTGAGGTGTAGTACAGAATAAAGACCTGCGTAGACGTCCTCGGTGGGGTAGAGGTCTCGGCGAAGCAGCGTGCTGATTGGACCCTGATAATGGCACAGCAGGGGGTCGAGACACGCCTCCATCTCGCCTTCACTTCCTGTATCCAGCTGACAGAAGCCTGCGGGGAGTAAATCCAGGTCAGGGTTGATGTGGGCCATGCCGGTAAAAGAAGTGTCCGCACCGTTCAAGTCTTTGGGCGGCAGGTAGAAGGCGCTGGCGTACTGGCCGCTCTCGGAGGCCAGGTAGCCATCTTGGCGCTCTGCCAGCGTGCCTTGTGAGGACAGGTAGCTGGGGATGTCTGCGGGCAGGTTGGTCTCGTCTGTGGACGTCAACAAGTGTGTTACTCTTTTGGTTTTTGAACCTCTAAAAAGAAGATTTCAAAAAAGTAAACAGGTGAAAGGTAACAATAAAATGTTGACTCTGACAACACAAAGTTGCCATGCCGGCTGTTTTTTGTCTTTAAAACTGTCATTGCTCACAAAATAATCACGAAGAAAATCGACTTAGTCGAGGATTTCATTACTTTACATCAAATAATCCACTTTGAAATATTTTTGGGGGAGAAAAAAGTGAATTTTTTATTTTGTTTGCCATAAAAAAAATTGGATTTCATTGACAAAAACAAACAAATAAAAAACTAATAACTGACAGATGGATGTGTAGTTAATCCAGAGACTTAGGGGTGGAAGTAAAAAAAAAAAGAAGAAGTATTTGACTTATTTTGAACACTTTTATGAGGCCTTTTTGGATCTACACACATTTTAGTGGTAATTAAAACAAGACTATTTAAAAAAAAATTTAATCAAGGATTTTATGAATTATTTGACCTATTTAAGGCTCCAATTACTTCACATCAAATATTCCACTGTAACATTTTTTGGGGTTAAAAGATTGCACATTTTTTGTGTTTGCTACAAAATAAATCAGATTTCTTTAACAAAAATGGCAAAAAAACCCCACAAAAAAACCCCATAAACAAATAATAAAAGCTTTATAAATGATGAATAGATGTGTAGTTGATCTAGAGAAAAATTAATGACTTATTTTTAACACACATTTAAAAAAATAAAAATGCAATTTCTCAAAAAATAAAATAATGATGACTTTAACATTTTTTGGGGTGAAAAGATTGCACATTTTGTGTGTTTCCTGCAAAAAATTGTATTTCTTTAAAAAAAAGGCCATTAAAAAAACAAAAAAGAACATTAAAAAATAATAAAAACTTATAATTGACGAATGGATCGGAAGTTGATTTAAAGACTTATTTTTAACACTTTTATGAGTCCCAAATTTTAGTGGTACATTTTTGAAAGTGTCATTGCTCTAAAAATAATAATTAAACATTTATATTGAATTCAAATCGATGATTTCATGAATTATTGACCTAGTCGAGGAACTAATTACTTTACATCAAATAATCCACTTAGAAATTTTTGGGGGGAGAAAAAAGTGCATTTTTTGTTTGTTTGCATTAAAAAAAAACTAGGATTTCTTTGACAAAAACAAACAAATAAACAAAACAAATAAAAACTAATAACTGACAGATAGATGTGTAGTTGATCCAGAGACTTAGGGGTGGAAGTAAAAAAAAAGAGAAGTATTTGACTTATTTTGAACATTTTTATGAGTGGGGCCTTTTTGGATCTACACACATTTTAGTGGTAATTAAAACAAGACTATTTAAAAAAAAAATTTAATCAAGGATTTTATGAATTTTTTGACCTATTTAAGGCTCCAATTACTTCACATCAAATATTCCACTGTAACATTTTTTGGGGTTAAAAGATTGCACATTTTTTGTGTTTGCTACAAAAAAATCAGATTTCTTTAACAAAAATGGCAAAAAAAACAAAAAAAAACCCCATAAACAAATAATAAAAGCTTTATAAATGATGAATAGATGTGTAGTTGATCTAGAGAAAAATTAATGACTTATTTTTAACACACATTTAAAAAAAATAAAAATAATGATGACTTTAACATTTTTTGGGGTGAAAAGATTGCACATTTTGTGTGTTTGCTGCAAAAAAATATATTTCTTTAAAAAAAAGGCCATTAAACAAACAAAAAAGAACATTAAAAAATAATAAAAACTTATAATTGACGAATGGATCGGAAGTTGATTTAAAGACTTATTTTTAACACTTTTATGAGTCCCAAATTTTAGTGGTACATTTTTGAAAGTGTCATTGCTCTAAAAATAATAATTAAACATTTATATTGAATTCAAATCAATGATTTCATGAATTATTGACCTAGTCGAGGATCTAATTACTTTACATCAAATAATCCACTTAGAAATTTTTTGGGGAGAAAAAAGTGCATTTTTTGTTTGTTTGCATTAAAAAAAACTAGGATTTCTTTGACAAAAACAAACAAACAAAACAAATAAAAACTAATAACTGACAGATAGATGTGTAGTTGATCCAGAGACTTAAGGATGGAAGTAAAAAAAAAGAGAAGTATTTTACTTATTTTGAACACTTTTATGAGTGGGGCCTTTTTGGATCTACACACATTTTAGTGGTAATTAAAACAAGACTATTTTTTAAAAAAAATCAAGGATTTTATGAATTATTGACCTACTTAAGGAACCAATTAGTTCACATCAAATGTTCCACTTTAACATTTTTTTGGGGTTAAAAGATTGCACATTTTGTGATTGCTACAACAAATATGATTTCTTTAACAAAAAGGGCATAAAACAAAAAAGATAAACAAATAATAAAAACTTTATAAATGAGGAATAGATGTGTAGTTGATCTAGAGAAAAATTAATGACTTATTTTTAACACTTTTATGAGTCCCAAATTGTAGTGGTACATTTTTCTTGTAAATGCAATTTCTCAAAAAAATAATAATGATTTTATGAATTATTGACCTATTTAAGGCTCCAATTACTTCACATCAAATATTCCACTTTAACATTTTTTGGGGTGAAAAGATTGCACATTTTGTGTGTTTGCTACAAAAAATATAATTTCTTTAGCAAAAATGGCAAAAAACAAACAAAAAAAAAACCATCAAAAAAATAATAAAAACTTAAGCGTTGAAAGTAAAAAAAAGAAAAAAAAAGTATATGACTTATTTTGAACACTTTTATGAGTGGGGTCTTTTTGGATCTACACACATTTTAGTGGTAATTAAAAAAAGACTATTTCTAAAAATGATAATAAAATAAAATCAAGGATTTGATGAATTATTGACCTATTTAAGGAAACAATTACTTCACATAAAATATTCCACTTTAACATTTTTTTGGGGTGAAAAGATTGCACATTTTGTGTTTGCCACAAAAAATATGATTTCTTTAACAAAAAGGGCATCAAACAAACAAAATAAAACATAAAAAAATAATAAAAACGTATAATTGACGAATAGAACTGGAGTTGATCTAGAGACTTAAGCGTTGAAAGTAAAAAATACAAACATTTAAAGACGTATTTTTAACACTTTTATGAGTCCCAAATTTTAGTGGTACATTTTTTTAAAGTGTCATTGCTCTAAAAATTATAATTTTAAAATTTATATTTAATTAAAATCAATGATTTTATGAATTATTGACCTATTTAAGGAAACAATAACTTCACATTAAATATTCCACTTTAACATTTTTTGGGGTGAAAAGATTGCACATTTTGTGTGTTTGCCACAAAAAATATGATTTCTTTAACAAAAAGGGCATAAAACAAACAAACATAAAAACATAAACAAATAATAAAAACTTCATAAATGACAAATATATGTGTAGTTGATCTAGAGAAAAATGAATGACTTATTTTTAACACTTTTATGAGTCCCAAATTTTAGTGGTCCATTTTTTTTTTAATGCAATTTCTTAAAAAATAATAATGATTTAAAATCAATGTTGTTATGAATTATTGACCTATTTAAGGCTCCAATTACTTCACATCAAATATTCCACTTTAACATTTTTTGGGGTGAAAAGATTGCACATTTTGTGTGTTTGCTACAAAAAATATAATTTCTTTAACAAAAAGGGCATTAAACAAACAAAAAAAACCCATCAAAAAAATAATAGAAACTTAAGCGTTGAAAGTAAAAAAAAAAAAAAAAAAGTATATGACTTATTTTGAACACTTTTATGAGTGGGGCCTTTTTAGATCTACACACATTGTAGTGGTAATTAAAAAAAGACTATTTCTAAAAAAGATAATAAAATAAAATCAAGGATTTTAGGAATTATTGACCTATTTAAGGAAACAATTACTTCACATCAAATATTCCACTTTAATATTTTTTTGGGGTGAAAAGATTGCACAGTTTGTGTGTTTGCCAAAAAAATATGATTTCTTTAACAAAAAGGGCATCAAACAAACAAAATAAAACATAAAAAAATAATAAAAACGTATAATTGACGAATAGAACTGGAGTTGATCTAGAGACTTAAGCGTTGAAAGTAAAAAATACAAACATTTAAAGACTTATTTTTAACACTTTTATGAGTCCCAAATTTTAGTGGTAAATTTTTTTTAAATGTCATTGCTCTAAAAAGAATAATTAAAACATAAATATTGCATTAAAATCAATGATTTTATGAATTATTGACCTATTTAAGGCTCCAATTACTTCACATCAAATATTCCACTTGAACAGTTTTGGGGGTTAAAAGATTGCACATTTTGTGTGTTTGCCACAAAAAATATGATTTCTTTAACAAAAATGGCATAAAACAAACAAAAACAAAAAAGTAAAAAAAATAATAAAAACTAACAATTGACGAATGGATCTGAAGTTGATTTAAAGACTTATTTTTTAACACTTTTATGAGTCCCAAATTTTAGTGGTACATTTTTTTTAAATGTCATTGCTCTAAAATAATAATTAAAACATAAATATTGCATTAAAATCAATGATTTTATGAATTATTGACCTATTTAAGGCTCCAATTACTTCACATCAAATATTCCCCTTTAACAGTTTTTGGGGTGAAAAGATTGCACATTTTGTGTGTTTGCCACAAAAAATATGATTTCTTTAACAAAAAGGGCATCAAACAAACAAAACAAAAAAAACCCATAAAAAAATAATAAAAACTTATAATTGACGAATGGATCTAAAGTTGATTTAAAGACTTATTTTTAACACTTTTATGAGTCCCAAATTTTAGTGGTACATTTTTTTTTTCAAATGTCATTGCTCTAAAAATAATAATTAAAACATTTTATATTGAATTAAAATCAATTATTTTATGAATTATTGACCTACTTAAAGTTCCAATTACTTCACATCAAATATTCCACTTTAACATTTTTTGGGGTGAAAAGATTGCACATTTTGTGTGTTTGCTACAAAAAATAAGATTTCTTTAACAGAAAGGGCATAAATCAAACAAAAAAAACAACATAAACAAATAATAAAAACTTTATAAATGAGGAATAGATGTGTAGTTGATCGAGAAAAAAATGAATGACTTATTTTTAACACTTTTATGAGTACCAAATTTTAGTAGTACATTTTAAAAAAAGAAGAAGAATTAAAATCAATGTTTTTATGAATTATTGGCCTATTTAAGGCTCCAATTACTTCACATCAAATATTCCACTTTAACAGTTTTGGGGGTTAAAAGATTGCACATTTTGTGTGTTTGCTACAAAAAATAAGATTTCTTTAACAAAAATGGCATCAAACAAACAAAAAAAAAACCCTTACAAAAATAATAAAAACTTATAATTGACAAATGGATCTGAAGTTGATTTAAAGACTTATTTTTAACACTTTTATGAGTCCCAAATTTTAGTGGTACATTTTTAAAAAAAATGTCATTGCTCTAAAATTAATAATTAAAAAATAAATATTGCATTAAAATCAATGATTTTATGAATTATTGACCTATTTAAGGCTCCAATTACTTCACATCAAATATTCCACTTTAACAGTTTTGGGGGTTAAAAGATTGCACATTTTGTGTGTTTGCTACAAAAAATATGATTTCTTGAACAAAAATGGCATAAAACAAACACAAAAAAACCGTCAAAAAAAATAATAAAAACTTATAATTGACTAATGGATCTGAAGTTGATTTAAAGACTTATTTTTAACACTTTTATGAGTCCCAAATTTTAGTGGTAAATTTTTTTTAAAAATGTCATTGCTCTAAAATTAATAATTAAAA
>NC_084742.1:66371082-66461082 GCF_033978785.1 Entelurus aequoreus | reverse complement strand
ACTCTGCAACTTTTATCTACCTTTGTCACCTCAAAACATTCAAAAAAGGTCATTTTCTGCAGATTTTCACCATTTCTAGGTGCAGTTCTACCTACATTTTTCATCCGATCACTTTCAAACTTTACCCAGACAGAGTAGACAGATGGAGGATGTTACATTTCAAAGCGTTTAGATTTTTATTAGAGGACGTGGGCGAAGCATGGCGACCAAGATTGGTCTTCTCCATAGAGCGTCAAAACACTATTTTGTTGTTCTTAATGTGCAATGACTATAAAAAGTCTATTCTATTCTAAAAGTCACAAATTTAATGTGGAGCAGGGGTCTCAAACTTAAATGCAACAAATTAGCCTGTAAAAAAAATAAATATTTACATTCTACGGCGCATACAACTGCATTTTTAACCTCAAATTATTCAAAAAAAGGTAATTTTCTGCACATTTTCGCTATTTCTAGGTGTTACACTGTGACCAGTTCTTCCTACATTTTTCATCCGATTACTTTCAAACTTTACCCAGACAGAGTAGACAGATGGAGGATGTTACATTTCAAAGCGTTTAGATTTTTATTTGAGGACGTGGGCGAAGCATGGCAACCAAGATTGGTCTTCTCCATAGAGCGTCAAAACACTATTTTGTTGTTCTTAATGTGCAATGACTATAAAAAGTCTATTCTATTCTAAAAGTCACAAATTTAATGTGGAGCAGGGGTCTCAAACTTAAATGCAAAAATTAGCCTGTTAAAAAAATTAATATTTACATTCTACGGCGCATACAACTGCATTTTTAACCTCAAATTATTCAAAAAAAGGTCATTTTCTGCAGATTTTCGCTATTTCTAGGTGTTACACTGTGACCAGTTCTTCCTACATTTTTCATCCGATTACTTTCAAACTTTACCCAGACAGAGTAGACAGATGGAGGATGTTACATTTCAAAGCGTTTACATTTTTATTAGAGGACGTGGGCGAAGCATGGCGACCAAGATTGGTCTTCTCCATAGAGCGTCAAAACACTATTTTGTTGTTCTTAATGTGCAATGACTATAAAAAGTCTATTCTATTTTAAAAGTCACAAATTTAATGTGGAGCAGGGGTCTCAAATTCAAACACAACTAATTAGCCTGTACAAAAAAATATTTACATTCTACGGCGCATACAACTGCATTTTTAACCTCAAATTATTCAAAAAAAGGTCATTTTCTGCAGATTTTCGCTATTTCTAGGTGTTACACTGTGACCAGTTCTTCCTACATTTTTCATCCGATTACTTTCAAACTTTACCGGGACAGAGTAGACAGATGGAGGATGCTACATTTCAAAGCGTTTACATTTTTTTTAGAGGACGTGGGCGAAGCATGGCGACCAAGATTGGTCTTCTCCATAGAGCGTCAAAACACTATTTTGTTGTTCTTAATGTGCAATGACTATAAAAAGTCTATTCTATTCTAAAAGTCACAAATTTAATGTGGAGCAGGGGTCTCAAACTTAAATGCAAAAATTAGCCTGTTAAAAAAATTAATATTTACATTCTACGGCGCATACAACTGCATTTTTAACCTCAAATTATTCAAAAAAAGGTCATTTTCTGCAGATTTTCGCTATTTCTAGGTGTTACACTGTGACCAGTTCTTCCTACATTTTTCATCCGATTACTTTCAAACTTTACCGGGACAGAGTAGACAGATGGAGGATGCTACATTTCAAAGCGTTTACATTTTTTTTAGAGGACGTGGGCGAAGCATGGCGACCAAGATTGGTCTTCTCCATAGAGCGTCAAAACACTATTTTGTTGTTCTTAATGTGCAATGACTATAAAAAGTCTATTCTATTCTAAAAGTCACAAATTTAATGTGGAGCAGGGGTCTCAAATTCAAACACAACTAATTAGCCTGTACAAAAAAATATTTACATTCTACGGCGCATACAACTGCATTTTTTACCTCAAAACATTAAAAAAAAAAGTCATTTTCTGCAGATTTTTGCCATTTCTAGGTGTTACACTGTGACCAGTTCTTCCTACATTTTTCATCCAATTACTTTCAAACTCTACCCAGACAGATTAGACAGATGGAGGATGCTACATTTCAAAGCGTTTCGATTTTTATTAGAGGACGTGGGCGAAGCATGGCGACCAAGATTGGTCTTCTCCATAGAGCGTCAAAACACTATTTTGTTGTTCTTAATGTGCAATGACTATAAAAAGTCTATTCTATTCTAAAAGTCACAAATTTAAAGTGGAGCAGGGGTCTCAAATTCAAACACAACTAATTAGCCTGTACGATAAATTATTTACATTCTACGGCGCATACAACTGCATTTTTGACCTCAAAACATTAACAAAAAAAGGTCATTTTCTGCAGATTTTCGCCATTTCTAGGTGTTACACTGTGACCAGTTCATCCAAGATTTTTCATCTGATTACTTTCAAACTTTACCGGGACAGAGTAGACAGATGGAGGATGCTACATTTCAAAGTGTTTACATTTTTATTAGAGGACGTGGGCGAAGCATGGCGACCAAGATATCTCCATAGAGCGTCAAAACAGTATTTTGTTGTTCTTTATGTGCAATGAATATAAAAACCAATTTTATTCTAAAAGTCACAAATTTAATGTGGAGCAGGGGTCTCAAATCAAACAACTAATTAGCCTGTAAAAAAAAAATCTCTACATTCTACGGCGCATACAACTGCATTTTTAACCTCAAAACATTAAAAAAAAGGTCATTTTCTGCAGATTTTTGCCATTTCTAGGTGTTACACTGTGACCAGTTCTTCCTACATTTTTCATCCGATTACTTTCAAACTTTACCGGGACAGAGTAGACAGATGGAGGATGCTACATTTCAAAGTGTTTAGATTTTTATTAGAGGACGTGGGCGAAGCATGGCGATCAAGATTTGTCTTCTCCATAGAGCGTCAAAACACTATTTTGTTGTTCTTAATGTGCAATGACTATAAAAAGTCTATTCTATTCTAAAAGTCACAAATTTAATGTGGAGCAGGGGTCTCAAACTTAAATGCAACAAATTAGCCTGTAAAAAAATAAATATTTACATTCTACGGCGCATACAACTGCATTTTTAACCTCAAATTATTCAAAAAAAGGTCATTTTCTGCAGATTTTCGCTATTTCTAGGTGTTACACTGTGACCAGTTCTTCCTACATTTTTCATCCGATTACTTTCAAACTTTACCGGGACAGAGTAGACAGATGGAGGATGCTACATTTCAAAGCGTTTAGGTTTTTATTAGAGGACGTGGGCGAAGCATGGCGACCAAGATTTGTCTTCTCCATAGAGCGTCAAAACACTATTTTGTTGTTCTTAATGTGCAATGACTATAAAAAGTCTATTCTATTCTAAAAGTCGGAAATTTAATGTGGAGCAGGGGTCTCAAATTCAAACACAACTAATTAGCCTGTACAATAAATTATTTACATTCTACGGCGCATACAACTGCATTTTTGACCTCAAAACATTAACAAAAAAGGTCATTTTCTGCAGATTTTTGCCATTTCTAGGTGTTACACTGTGACCAGTTCTTCCTACATTTTTCATCTGATTACTTTCAAACTTTACCCAGACAGAGTAGACAGATGGAGGATGCTACATTTCAAAGTGTTTACATTTTTATTAGAGGACGTGGGCGAAGCATGGCGACCAAGATATCTCCATAGAGCGTCAAAACACTATTTTGTTGTTCTTTATGTGCAATGAATATAAAAACCAATTTTATTCTAAAAGTCACAAATTTAATGTGGAGCAGGGGTTTTAAATGAAATGCAACTAATTAGCCTGTAAAAAAAAAAAATCTCTACATTCTACGGCGCATACAACTGCATTTTTAACCTCAAAACATTAAAAAAAAAGGTCATTTTCTGCAGATTTTCGCCATTTCTAGGTGTTACACTGTGACCAGTTCTTCCTGCATTTTTCATCCGATTACTTTCAAACTTTACCCAGACAGAGTAGACAGATGGAGGATGCTACATTTCAAAGTGTTTAGATTTTTATTAGAGGACGTGGGCGAAGCATGGCGACCAAGATTGGTCTTCTCCATAGAGCGTCAAAACACTATTTTGTTGTTCTTAATGTGCAATGACTATAAAAAGTCTATTCTATTCTAAAAGTCACAAATTTAATGTGGAGCAGGGGTCTCAAACTTAAATGCAACAAATTAGCCTGTAAAAAAATAAATATTTACATTCTGCGGCGCATACAACTGCATTTTTAACCTCAAATTATTCAAAAAAAGGTCATTTTCTGCAGATTTTCGCCATTTCTAGGTGTTACACTGTGACCAGTTCTTCCTACATTTTTCATCCGATTACTTTCAAACTTTACCGGGACAGAGTAGACAGATGGAGGATGCTACATTTCAAAGCGTTTAGGTTTTTATTAGAGGACGTGGGCGAAGAATGGCGACCAAGATTGGTCTTCTCCATAGAGCGTCAAAACACTATTTTGTTGTTCTTAATGTGCAATGACTATAAAAAGTCTATTCTATTCTAAAAGTCACAAATTTAATGTGGAGCAGGGGTCTCAAACTTAAATGCAACAAATTAGCCTGTAAAAAAATAAATATTTACATTCTGCGGCGCATACAACTGCATTTTTAACCTCAAATTATTCAAAAAAAGGTCATTTTCTGCAGATTTTCGCCATTTCTAGGTGTTACACTGTGACCAGTTCTTCCTACATTTTTCATCCGATTACTTTCAAACTTTACCGGGACAGAGTAGACAGATGGAGGATGCTACATTTCAAAGCGTTTAGGTTTTTATTAGAGGACGTGGGCGAAGAATGGCGACCAAGATTGGTCTTCTCCATAGAGCGTCAAAACACTATTTTGTTGTTCTTAATGTGCAATGACTATAAAAAGTCTATTCTATTCTAAAAGTCGGAAATTTAATGTGGAGCAGGGGTCTCAAATTCAAACACAACTAATTAGCCTGTACAATAAATTATTTACATTCTACGGCGCATACAACTGCATTTTTTACCTCAAAACATTAACAAAAAAGGTCATTTTCTGCAGATTTTTGCCATTTCTAGGTGTTACACTGTGACCAGTTCTTCCTACATTTTTCATCTGATTACTTTCAAACTTTACCCAGACAGAGTAGACAGATGGAGGATGCTACATTTCAAAGTGTTTACATTTTTATTAGAGGACGTGGGCGAAGCATGGCGACCAAGATATCTCCATAGAGCGTCAAAACACTATTTTGTTGTTCTTTATGTGCAATGAATATAAAAAACAATTTTATTCTAAAAGTCACAAATTTAATGTGGAACAGGGGTCTCAAATGAAATGCAACTAATTAGCCTGTAAAAAAAAAAATCTCTACATTCTACGGCGCATACAACTGCATTTTTAACCTCAAAACATTAAAAAAAAAAGGTCATTTTCTGCAGATTTTCACCATTTCTAGGTGTTACACTGTGACCAGTTCTTCCTACATTTTTCATCCGATTACTTTCAAACTTTACCCAGACAGAGTAGACAGATGGAGGATGCTACATTTCAAAGTGTTTAGATTTTTATTAGAGGACGTGGGCGAAGCATGGCGACCAAGATTGGTCTTCTCCATAGAGCGTCAAAACACTATTTTGTTGTTCTTAATGTGCAATGACTATAAAAAGTCTATTCTATTCTAAAAGTCACACATTTAATGCGGAGCAGGGGTCTCAAATTCAGACACAGCTTGTAAATTCAGTTTATAGAGTGTTCTATAAAATAAACTGGCAGCTCAGTCACCAGAATTTCACCATAAACTTTACGGTGGTTTTTACACCAAATTACTGCAAATTGAAAAACGGTACCGCTGTCATGTCATGTTAAACTCGGGTGACTGAGATGCCTTTTTTTTCACGGTGCATTACTGTAAATTTAAAGACTGTGTCACTCTTATTTTTGCCGTACAATTCTGGTGACTGAGCTGCTATTTTTTTTTACCGTAAAATCTACGTACCTTGTTTTTACAGGGCATTACTGTAAATGTAAAAATGGTACCACTGATGATTTTACGATGAATACAATTTTAGTGAGTGAGCTGCCAGTTTATTTTTTTTACAGTGCATTGCTGTAAATTGAAAAACACTACCACTGGTATTTTTACGGTAAAATTTTGTCCACTTAGCGGTCAGTTTTAAAAAATTTTTTTTTTTTTTTTTTTACAGTGCATTACTATGAACTGAACATTTTTTACCACAAAATTCTGCCAACCGAGCCGCTGTTTTTTTTTTTTACCGTAAAACCTATGTACCTTGTTTTTACAGTGCATTACTGTAAATGTAAAAATGGTACCGCTGATGATTTTATAATGCATACAATTTTAGCGAGTGAGCTGGCAGTTTTTTTTTTTTTTACAGTGCATTTCTTTAAATGGAAAAACGCTACCACTGGTATTTTTACGGTAAAATTTTGTCCACTTGGCCGTCATTTTTTTACGTAAAAATCTACCGTCACTTTATATTTTTACAGTGCATTACTATAAACTGAACATTTTTTTACTACAAAATTCTGCCGACCAAGCCGCTGTTTTTTTTACCGTAAAATTTACGTACCTTGTTTTTACAGGGCATTACTGTAAATGTAAAAATGGTACCGCTGATGATTTTATGATGAATACAATTCTAGTGAGTGAGATGCCTGTTTATTTTTTTTACAGTACATTGCTGTAAATTGAAAAACGCTACCACTGGTATTTTTACGGTAACATTTTGTTCATTTAGCGGTCAGTTTTTTACGTACATTTTTTTACAGTGCATTACTATGAACTGAACATTTCTTACTACATAATTCTGGCAACCGAGCTGCTGCTTTTTTACTGTAAAATCTACGTACCTTGTTTTTACAGGGCCTTACTGTAAATGTAAAAATGGTACCACTGATGATTTTACGATGAATACAATTCTAGTGAGTTTTTAGTCAGTTACTATTAACCCAACAATTTTGCCACTGGTATTTTCACGGTAAAATGTTGTCCCCTTAGCGGTCAGTTTTTTCCGAAAAATTTACGGTCATTTCTTTTTACAGTGCATTATTATTAACTGAAAACATTTTTACCACAAAATTCTGCCAACCAAGCCGCTGCTTTTTTACCGTAAAATGTAAGTACCTTGTTTTTACAGGGCATTACTGTAAATGTAAAAACGGTACCACTGATGATTTTATGATGAATACAATTCTAGTGAGTGAGCTGCCAGTTTTTTTTTTTTTACAGTGCATTGCTGTAAATGGAAAAATGCTACCACTGGTATTTTTACGATAAAATTTTGTCCACTTGGCTGTCATTTTTTTACGGATTTTTTTTTTACAGTGCATTACTATGAACTGAAATTCTTTTACTACAAAATTCTGGAGACCGAGACGCTGTTTTTATTACCGTAAAATTTACGTACCTTGTTTTTACAGGGCATTACTGTAAATGGAAAAACGCTACCACTGGTATTTTTACGGTAAAATTTTGTCCACTTGGCCGTCATTTTTTAACGTAAAAATCTACCGTCATTTTATATTTTTACAGTGCATTACTGTGAACTGAAAACTTTTTACTATAAAATTCTGGCGACCGACCCGCTGTTTTTTTTTTTACCGTAAAATTGACATACCTTGTTTTTACAGGGCATTACTGTAAATATAAAAATGGTACCGCTGATGATTTTATGATGAAAACAATTTTAGTGAGTGAGATGGCAGGTTTTTTTTTTTCCCGTGCATTACTGTAAATGGAAAAACGCTACCACTGGTATTTTTACGGTAACATTTTGTCCACTTAGCGGTCAGTTTTTTACGGATTTTATTTTTATTTTTTTTACAGTGCATTACTATGAACTGAACATTTTTTACTACAAAATTCTGGCGACCGAGCTGCTGCTTTTTTACTGTAAAATCTAAGTACCTTGTTTTTACAGGGCATTACTGTAAATGTAAAAATGGTACCGATGATGATTTTATGATGAATAAAATTCTAGTGAGTGAGCTGCCAGTTTTTTTTTTTTACAGTGCATTTCTTTAAATGGAAAAACGCTACCACTGGTATTTTTACGGTAAAATGTTGTCCACTTGGCCGTCATTTTTTTATGTTAAAATTTACCGTCATTTTATATTTTTTACAGTGCATTACTGTGAACTGAAACATTTTAATACAAAATTCTGGCGACCGAGCTGCTGTTTTTTTTTTTTTTACCATAAAATCTACGTACCTTGTTTTTACAGGGCATTACTGTAAATGTAAAAATGGTACCACTAATGATTTTATGATGAATACAATTTTAGTGAGTGAGCTGCCAGTTTATTTTTTTTACAGTGCATTGCTTTAAATTGAAAAACACTACCACTGGTATTTTTATGGTAAGATTGTGTTCACTTAGCGGTCAGTTTTTTACGTAAAAATCTACCGTCATTTTTTATTTTTACAGTGCATTACTGTGAACTGAAAACTTTTTACTACAAAATTCTGGCGACCTTGTTTTTACAGGGCATTACTGTAAATGTAAAAATTTTACCACTGATGATTTTACAGTAAATAAAATTCTAATGAGTGAGATGCCAGTTTTTTTTTTACAGTACATTGCTGTAAATGGAAAAACGGTACCACTGGTATTTTTACTGTAAAATTTTGTCCACTTAGCGGTCAGTTTTTTACGTACATTTTTTTTTTTTTTTACAGTGCATTACTATGAACTGAACATTTTTTACTACAAAATTCTGGCGACCTGCTGCTTTTTTACTGTAAAATCTACGTACCTTGTTTTTACAGGGCATTACTGTAAATGTAAAAATGGTACCACTGATGATCGTACCGTACATTTTGAGCTGCCAGTTTTTTTTTACAGTATAATCTACTTGTTTACAGCGTAGCCTTGTGGACTCACCATCAATGTGTACTACATTTGGTATAAAGTAAAAGTTAAGGTTAAAGTACCAATGATTGTCACACACACACTAGATGTGGCGAAATTATACTCTGCATTTGACCCATCACCCTTGATCACCCCCTGGGAGGTGAGGGGAGCAGTGGGCAGCAGCGGTGGCTGCGCCCGGGAATTATTTTTGGTGATTTAACCCCCAATTCCAACCCTTGATGCTGAGTGCCAAGCAGGGACCCTTCGGCGAGCCAAATGTGGTCCAGGGGCCCCACTTTGGGCATCCCTGCTCTAGTTTGCCGCACTGAAACTCTCCTGGAGTGTTGAATACGAAGCTAAAGGAGGGGGAAAGGTGTGGAAAAGTACTAAGTTGTCAGGGTGGGGGGGTGACCTTCATAAATGGCTGTTTCTGAGGCGTGACGGCATGTGGGCAGAGTCGCTCACCACACACAAACTCCTCGGGCCCGATGGCGAAGACGCTCCTGCTCTTCAGCGTCTGCGGGTGGGCGCAGCTGGCGTTGATGGCGGGCAGGAAGGTTTGCTCTGCCACCCAGACTGGAAGCCACTTGAGCTGGCAGTCACACAGCAGGCTGGAGGTGTTCAGACGCCTGCCACAAATGTAAAAACACGCTCTGATTGAAAGAGGGAAAAGGAGGTTCTACTCAAATGAAGTAAGCACATTGGTTCACTCACAGCTCTTGGAGGTTCTTTATCTGAGAGAAAGCGTTGGCTTGGACGGACATGATGGCGTTGTCGCTCAAATCTCTGTGGGGAGGAACAAGAAATGTTGGCTTGGATCACAGATATTCCACCTAACCGGACGCCTTTATTGTTAGTCTTATTAAAAACTCAACTCTAAGTAAGATGAAATATCTCAAATAAGGGTGACATTTGCTTATTTTCTGTCAGATAAGATCATTCTTCTCACTAAGCAGATTTTATGTTAGAGTGTTTTACTTGTTTTAAGTGTTTTGCTCCTAAATGATCTCAGTAAGATATTACAGCTTGTTGCTGAGATTTGATGAGCTATATTGAGTAAAACATGCTTGAAACTAGAATATCAAGTGTTGCAAAGCTGTGTCATCAACACTCACAAGTATAAAACTACTTTTTTAAAGTAATAATTTCTTACTTCAAGCGTGAAATTAAAAAAAAATCATGACTTTGACACAATTGTGTCTCATAATTAAAACAGATGACAGCCAAATGGACTTTGCTGTTTTATTTCCAATGAAACAATAGAAAATAGGTACTCATATAGTAGTACAGTTGGCACAGTACAGTAAACTGACAGTTAATATTTCAACATTTGACATTTCAAACAATTTTGAACAGAAATAGTTCAAGCATATTCAGATAAATTCTTCAAAATTACAACAAAAAAGAAATTGCCCGGGGGCCGGGCATATATATATATATATATATATATATATATATATATATATATATATATATATATAATCTCCTGATGATTGAGGAAACCCTCATGAAACAGGCCTGTAGAGATGAAGTAGTCTTGTGATTTTTCCCACACATACATAAATATATATATGTATACAGTGTTTCCCATAAACTGCCAAGATACCTGTTGCGGTGGGGGCGTGGTTATGGGCGTGGTCACCATGACATCATCGAGTAATTTGCATAATTTACTACAATGATATGATTTTCTCTAAAAAGGCTAAAAAAATGTATACTTACTAATTAATAATAACAATTTTGTTTTAAACGTCCATCCATCCATCCATCCATTTTACAATATAATTACAACACTTTATGTACATATTTATATACAGATTTGAACAATAAGTTATTCACTGAAATATATTTATTAATTGTGGTTCTTACAAAAAATATATCTTATAAAATATAAAAGCTAAAATGTCTCTTAAAGCTCTGCCCCTTTAATTAGTGCATACTAAATAATGTAACTTTAGCCTACTACTACAACCATATTATTTACCAGCAACATAAAGTGAAACAGAGGCAGAGGTGTCCTGCCACAGTCAGTAACAAATAAACAGAAAACAGTAGTGGTCAAATACAAATAAGGCAACAAGAGAAGTATTCTACACTTCTCTTTTGTAAAGTAAATCTGAACAGCCTATATGGGCATCTACATCAACTATATGATTTTCCTGAGAAGCTGGACAGGACAAAACACAAAAAACAAAAACAAAAAAAACAAAACAAAACAAAAAATATATATATATATATTTTTTTAAATTTTTTTTAAATTTGTGGCGGACATAATTCTTTCGTGGCGGGCCTTTTTGTTTGAGACTTTTATTAGTAGGTTGCACAGTGAAGTACATATTCCGTACAATTGACCACTAAATGGTAACACCCGAATAAGTTTTTCAACTTGCCACAAATAAATGAATGTGTGGGAAACACTGGTATATATAAAGGGTGTAACGGTACACAAAAATTTTGGTTCGGTACATACCTCGGTTTAGAGGTCACGGTTCGGTTCATTTTCGGTACAGTAAGAAAACAACAAGATATAAATGTTTTGGTTATTTATTTACCAAAATAGTAAACAATGGCTTTATCCTTTTAACATTGGGAACACTATAATATTTCTGCCCACGTTAATCAACATTAAACTGCCTCAAGTTGTTGCTCAGATTAAATAAAATGACAAAACTTTTCTTCTACATATAAAAAGTGCAACATTAAACAGTTTCAAGTCAACTCATCATGCTTAATTTATTACAGCATCTGGGAAGCCTGTAGTTGATTTTTATTATGTAAATGTTATATTTTTATCAACATGTGATAGCAGGGACCCTGCCATTCAAAACTAGGCTGCTGCATTACTAATGATTCATGTAACTATAGCTGAAAAAATAGTACAATAGCAATAGGAGAGACTATTCATCCCTGAACACCATGGAGTTCATGTAGGCTTTATGATGCAC
This sequence comes from Entelurus aequoreus, assembly GCF_033978785.1. Lineage (NCBI taxonomy): Eukaryota > Metazoa > Chordata > Actinopteri > Syngnathiformes > Syngnathidae > Entelurus > Entelurus aequoreus. Next base: position 66,449,286 of record NC_084742.1, on the reverse strand, counting down.
TTACATTATTATATCAACTATCAGAGACAGAAACTCTTCATTTAACATAATGTCCTTTTTTGCTGCTTCAACACAGAAAAAGGTAAAGTGAAATAACAGACAGACAGGGCTTTGCTGTCCGTAACACACACACACACAGCAAAATGAGCTAACATTACGCTAAAAGCGAATTAGCCTTCACCTCAAGCCAGGACTGCGAGCGAGCTGAGCTGCCGTTTATATTTCTAGAAGGTCAACGGGCTCATAGTGATGTTACTAGTAGTTGACTGGGAGGTGTTTATTATCATTTGGGGAGAGTCCGCAGCCTGATGCTTACCTGCTAAACGCTAAGCACTGACTACATGCGCTCTGAATACGCACTGCTGATTGGCTGTTACCGCTCTGTTTGTAACCAATCAGATGGTTGTGTGGGTGGGACAATGCTGGGTGCTGTGTAGAGGACTGACAGAGACCGGCAGAAGGAAGCGGAGCAGCTTGTTAAGACTTTAGCTTAGCTTAATATGTTCGTGTGGAAACTCGTTTGGTACACCTCCGAACCGAACCGAACCCCCCGTACCGAAACGGTTCAATACAAATACACGTACCGTTACACCCCTAATATATATATATATATATATATATATATATATATATATATATATATATATATATATATATATATATATATATATATATATATATATATATATATATATATATATATATATATATATATATATACATACATACATACATACATACATACATACATACATACATACATATATATATATATATATATATATATATATATATATATATATATATATATATATATATATATATATATATATATATATATATATATATATATATATATATATATATATATATATATATATATATATATTCCTTGAGCACTAATTGACTGAAAGAGCATGCACGTTATGGATGGAAAAATGCATTTTTAGACAATATGATTTGCCTGAGCAGCTAGGAGACCCCGAGAGTAACAAGCGGTTGCCTTGTTGCCTTTCCATTAATAACAATAAACTAGGTTTTAGTATAAGTTTGCTGGTTTCAAGAAATGTAATGCCGAGCGCATATCATTATGTCAAGATAATGGCACCAGCATTTACTTCATCTAAGAATATTTTTCAACATACTGAGAAAAAAGGTCTCATATTTGTTTTTTTTACCAAGAAAAGTGCACTTGTTATTAGTGAGAATATACTTATTTTAAGGTATTTTTGGGTTAATTGAGGTTAGCTAGTTTGACTTGTTTTGGAAAGTCTTGACAAGCCAAATTTTCTTGTTCTATTGGCAGATAATTTTGCTTAGTTCAAGTAAAATACCCCTCATTTTTGTATTTTATTCCTTGTTTTTGAACACTGACTTTTTGCAGTTGCATGTTGGTGTGTCAGAGTTACACTTTCCTTCAGGTCAAAGATCATCTCTATGACAACCCTCTTTAGGAATCTGCTGCAAAACACCATTTTTTAATTTTTTTTAAACCGAACTGGCAGGCCAGCAGTTAAATCAGGGTTGTCCAAAGTGCGGCCAGGGGGCCATTTGCAGCTCGCAGATCATCTTCCTAGGCTCCATTTGACGCGCAAATTACTTCACTTCAAATATTCCACTTGAAACATTTTTTTTGGGGAAAATATTGCTAATTAAAACAAAAAAAAACAGGGTTTTCTTTGGTAAAAAAAAAAAATATAGCAAAAAAATGTTGTTTTTACTTTATGTCAACTGGAAGTTGATCTATAGATACTTAAATGTTGAAATACAAAAATAAAAAAGTATATATACATATATATATGACTTATTTTTAACACTTAACTCTTACCAAAATTGAGAGGAGCTCTAAGAGTTACAGTATATATCAGGCAAATGAACAATAACTCCTAACAGCAGCTCCTTGAATTCCTTAAATTCCTTCTAAGTCTATCTGATAGCTCAGTTACAGCTCTTTTTATTACCAAATATGTGTTATATGTGTTTTATGTCGCACGTTTGCACCAAGAAAAATTCCTAGTTTGTGAACCCGTTCTCAAACAATGGCAATAAAACTATTCTGATTCTGATTCTGATATTGGTTTTTAGTGGAAAAAGGTTGGACAGTCAAATGACGTAAATGATGAAAAAGAGAGGACCTAAGATGGAACCTGGAGGAACACCACTAGTAGAACCAATATTTTGAACAAATGACCACTGATTGTATGTGAAGTAAACAAACATCTTAGTTACATAAATCACATTACGGCAAAAAAAAAATGTAACTGCCAAAAAGGAGAGGACTTAAAAGGACGCCTCGAGGAACGCCTCAGTTATGTAAATCACAAGTTTTACACATATATACATATATATATATATATATATATATATATATATATACACATTTATACATATGTATATACTGTATATATATATATATACATACACATATATACTATATATACACACACACGTATATGTGTATATATGTATACATATACATAGAATGTTGGCAGTATTATAATAAAAGTCGTCATTTTACTCAACGCAAGTCAAATTTTCACGAGAAAAACTGAACATTTGTGCAATTTTATGATAAAAGTTGGAATTGTATTCAATAACAGCCGCAATTTTACAAGAAACGCTTAAAATGTTGGCAATTTTATGAAAAGAGTCCTAATTTTACCCGACAAAAGTCTCAATTTTATAAGAACATATATGTCTACATATATGTAGACATATACTGTGTGTATATACAGTATATATGTGTATATTTGTATGTGTGTATGTATATATATATATGTATATATATAAATGTGTATGTTTATATATATATATATATATATATATATATATATATATATATATATATATATATATATATATATATATATATGTATATATATATATATATATATATATATATATATATATATATATATATATATATATATATACACACTACCGTTCAAAAGTTTGGGGTCACATTGAAATGTCCTTATTTTTGAAGGAAAAGCACTGTACTTTTCAATGAAGATAACTTTAAACTAGTCTTAACTTGAAAGAAATACACTCTATACATTGCTAATGTGGTAAATGACTATTCTAGCTGCAAATGTCTGCTTTTTGGTGCAATATCTACATAGGTGTATAGAGGCCCATTTCCAGCAACTATCACTCCAGTGTTCTAATGGTACAATGTGTTTGCTCATTGGCTCAGAAGGCTAATTGATGATTAGAAAACCCTTGTGCAATCATGTTCACACATCCGAAAACACTTTAGCTCGTTACAGAAGCTACAAAACTGACCTTCCTTTGAGCAGATTGAGTTTCTGGAGCATCACATTTGTGGGGTCAATTAAACGCTCAAAATGGCCAGAAAAAGAGAACTTTCATCTGAAACTCGACAGTCTATTCTTGTTCTTAGAAATGAAGGCTATTCCACTAAATTGTTTGGGTGACCCCAAACTTTTGAACGGTAGTGTATATATATATATATATATATATATATATATATATATATATATATATATATATATATATATATATGATCTGAGGCTATATAAGGGCTATATAAATAAACTCTGATTGATTGATATATATACACAATGTCCACCACAGAGGACAGAGGAATGAGTGCAAGTGACTCACAGGTGCTGCAGTGCGTCCAGGCCAGAGAAGGACTTCTTGGTAACGGAGCGGATTTGGTTCCCTTGTAGAAATCTGTGTGCACACACACACACAAAAAAAAGGCAAAGTCATGATTTTTGTTCCACCCTACAATTTCAACTCCTCGCGTGTTGACTTTGAAGTTGAGCAGTCACGGCGGACTCACAGTTTCTTCAGTTTGTCCAGCGCTGAGAAGGGACCGTTCATGTCCTCTATGGTCCAGGAGATTTCGTTACTTTGAAGATCCCTTGAGGGAAGAACAAGGCATCGTCAAGACATTGAACACATCTGCACCAGCTTTTAGGACACACCCCTTTTAGGAGGTCAGGTGACCAGAACTGAAGTTTGAACAATTGATTGTACAAAACAGGAGGAAGTACAATCAATAGAAATTTCACAGCTCAGCTATCAAACGGTCAAAGCAATCTTAAAAATGGTCGCTTAAAATAACCCTTTTTTTTGCCTTGACGGGTATCGAAACTGAAAGTTAATTTGACGTGTGTGCCGAACACACATTCTCCTCTACTCTCCCTCCATTGCTGGTACTTCATGCCACCATTAAACTAGAGAAAACAACATATGTGTGAGAGTTCATAAATAACTAGAAAATGCAATCATTTTTCACAACAAGCTTTTTTTTAATATTTGCATTGTATGTACATATTATTAATGTTGTAAATACACTTCTTTATATATCTAGAGAGGGTGTGTGTTCTTGTATTCCTACCCTTCTTGAGACATGAAGAAGGAAAAGTATCTTCCATATGAGGAGGTGTGAACAAGTGATGACATAAATCAACAACATTGCATCTAATAGACAATGTCTCATTTGTGGTGACATCTATCAAAATGAGGGTGGTCCCAAAAAGGAGGGATTTTTCACATTGACTGTGTGTCACTTTTAAAAGTGCTCCCCCTTTGGTCAACATATGAAATAACAAGTGTGTGTAAGAAATTAAAATGCGCCCCCTTTGGCCAATTTTTTTCTTCAATAAATAAATAAATATGTATATAAAGACATACTATAATAACTTGAAGTAAATAATGAAGATTAAAAACAAAAAACTCTAAATAAATAAATAAATGAACTAAAAGCAGTTTCGACTTTTTTCTTATAAAATTGGGAACAATTTCTCATATTCTTTCTGTTTCTGTAATATTGCATTATTTTCTCGTAAAATTATTACTTTTTTTTATGTAAAATTATTACTTTTTAATGCAAAATGGTGACATTTGTCATATCAAATTCTGACTTTTATGACAATATTGCCAAATTTTTTGTTGTTCTTGTAAAATAGTGACATTTTTTGAGTAAAATTCCGATTATTATTATAACCTTGCCAAAATTGTAAAGTTTTCTTATAAAATTGAGACTTTTGTCGGGTAAAATGACGACTCTTTTCATAAAATTGCCAACATTTTAAGCTTTTCTTGTAAAACTGCGACTGTTACTGAGTAAAAGTCCAACTTTTATCATAACATTGCAAAAATATTCAGTTTTTCTTGTAACATTTTGACTTGAAATTGTGACCTTTTTCTTGTGAAATTCCAACTCATTTTTCACAACAAACTTTTTTATATTTGCATAGTATGTATATATTATTAATGTTGTAAATACACTTCTTTACATATCTAGAAAGGGTGGTCCTAAAGAGGTCAACATATGAAATAACAAGTGTGTGTAAAAATTTGAAGTGCTCCCCCTCTGGCCAGCATACGAAATAACAAGTGTGTGGAAGAAATTTAAATGACCTTTGGAAAAAATTTGTTTAAAATAAATAAATAAATATGTGTATAGAGACATACTGTAATAACTTGAAGTAAATAATGAAGATTAAAAACCAATCACAAACAAAAAATTAAAATAACTAAAAGCAGTCTTTTTCTCAGTGTCGACTTTTTTCTTATAAAATTGGGAACAATTTTTCATATTCTTTCCGCTTCTGTAATATTGCAATATTTTCTTGTAAAATTATTACTTTTTTAATGTAAAATTATTACTTTTTAATGCAAAATGGTGAAATTTGTCATATATAAATTCTGACTTGTATCACAATATTGCCCATTTTTTTGTTGTTCTTGTAAAATAGCGACATTTTTTGAGTAAAATGATGACTTTTGTCATCATTTTGCCAAGTAAAATTCCGTTCATTATTATAATATTGCCAAAATTGTAAAGTTTTCTTATAAAATTGAAACTTTTGTCGGGTAAAATTACGACTCTTTTCATAAAATTGGCAAAATGTTAAGCTTTTCTGGTAAAATTGCGACCGTTATTGAGAAAAATTCCAATTTTTATCATAATGTTGCACAAAAAAAGTTAAAAAAAATGTATAGAGACATACTGTAATAACTTGAAATCAATAATGAATGTGTCGACTTTTTTCTTATAAAATTGGGAACAATTTCTCCTATTCTGTTTCTGTAACATTGCAATATTTTCTCGTAAAATTATTACTTTTTAATGTAAAGTTATTACTTTTTAATGCAAAATGGTGACATGTCATATAAAATTCCGACTTTTATCACAATATTGCCAATTTTCTTGTTGTTCTTGTAACATAGTGACAGTTTTTGAGTAAAATTATTCTTTTGTCATAATTTTGCCGGTAAAATTCAGATTATTATTACAAAATTGCCCACATTTTTAAGTTTTCCTATAAAATTGTGACTTTTGTCGAGTAAAGTTACGACTCTTTTCATAAAATTGCAAACATTTTAAGCTTTTCTGGTATAATTGCGACCGTTATTGAGAAAAATTCCAACTTTTATCATAATATTGCACAAAGAAAGTATTTCTTGTGTAATTGTGACCTTTTTTTGTGAAATTCCATGTATATAGAGACATACTGTAATAACTTGAAGTAAATAATGAATATTAAAAACCAATCACAAACAAAAAATTCTAAAAAAAATAAAAAAATAACTAAAAGCAGTCTTTTTCTTAGTGTCGACTTTTTTCTTATAAAACTGGGAACAATTTCTCATATTCTTTCTGCTTCTGTAATATTGCAATATTTTCTTGCAAAATTATTACTTTTTTAATGTAAAATTATTACTTTTTAATGCAAAATGGTGACATTTGTCATAAATAATTCTGACTTGTATCACAATATTGCCCGTTTTTTGCTGTTCTTGTAAAATAGCGACATTTTTTGAGTAAAATGATGACTTTTGTCATCATTTTGCCAAGCAAAATTCAGATTATTATTAAAATATTGCCAAAATTGTAAAGTTTTCTTATAAAATTGAGACTTTAAAATTACGACTATTTTCATAAAATTGCCAACATTTTAAGATTTTCTTGTAAAATTGTGACTGTTATTGAGTAAAAGTCCAACTTTTATCATAACATTGCACAAATATTCAGGTTTTTTTTGTAACATTTTGACTTGTGTTGAGTAAAATTACGACTTTTATTATAACACTGCCAAAATTCTAAAGTTTTTCTTGTGAAATTGTGACCTTTTTCTTGTGAAATTCCAACTCATTTTTCACAACAAGCTTTTTTATATTTGCATAGTATGTATATATTATTAATGTTGTAAATACACTTCTTTATATATCTAGAAAGGCTGGTCCTAAAGAGGGAGGCATTTTCTCAGGTCTCAAGAAGGTAACAAATACAAGAATGTGAGTGTGTGTGTGTGTGTGTGTGTGTGTGTGTGTGTGTGTGTGTGTGTGTGTGTGTGTGTGTGTGTGTGTGTGTGTTGAGGTCAGGATTGCGCCTTCTGGAGTTTAAAAAAAAAAAATTTAAACTCGTGTGGCGAGACCTCAGCATGCTAATCTGGTTGACATCCCCAAAACAAATCAGGCAGGATATCTGAAGGACTGAGGTCTAAAAAGGTGTCCATGCATAGCACCAATCACATGACACTTCCAAACACGCCATTGGTCACAGGAGAGATACATTTATTTGTTTATGTTGACACTTCAGGCGCAGCTTTGTTGTCCATGGCTAAATGTTTCCTACACAGACGTACCTCAACTTCTAAATGTTTTGAGACTCAACTAATTGTTCGGTATTCAATTGCAAATTGGAGTTCCAAGCATGCCCACTTTTCGCTTTGTGAACTTTTAGATCACATTAAATATGCGGAGTCTGAGTGTACAAATGTCATGTGTGCCATTTTCTGCTCGCTCCTTTTTAAGGTATTGAGGAAGACGCCTTCGTACCACAGAAGGTTTTTAATTGCAATGAGAACAGACTTTTTCGGAAAAAATATGCCAAAGCAGACTTACTTCATACCGACAGCCATCAGACTGTATAATGCATATGTTCCTTTTGACTGTACATGTACTGTAAATGTATTATGTATTTATATTATTCACATGTGAATAATGCTGTATAATAGACTGTATTTATATTATTCACGTGTGAATAATGCTGTATAATAGACTGTATTTATGTTATTCACATGTGAATAATGCTGTATAATAGACTGTATTTATATTATTCACATGTGAATAATGCTGTATGATAGACTGTATTATTCACATGTGAATAATGCTGTATAATAGACTGTATTTATATTATTCACATGTGAATAATGCTGTATAATAGACTGTATTTATATTATTTACATGTGAATAATTCTGTATAATAGACTGTATTTATATTATTCACAGGTGAATAATGCTGTATAATAGACTGTATTTATATTATTCACATGTGAATAATGCTGTATAATAGACCGTATTCATATTATTCACATGTGAATAATGCTGTATAATAGACTATTTATATTATTCACATGTGAATAATGCTGTATAATAGACTATATTATTCACATGTGAATAATGCTGTATAATAGACTGTATTTATATTATTCACTTGTGAATAATGCTGTATAATAGACTGTATTTATATTATTCACATGTGAATAATGCTGTATAATAGACTGTATTTATGTTATTCACATGTGAATAATGCTGTATAATAGACTGTATTTATATTATTCACATGTGAATAATGCTGTATAATAGACTGTATTATTCACATGTGAATAATGCTGTATAATAGACTGTATTTATATTATTCACATGTGAATAATGCTGTATAGTAGACTGTATTTATATTATTTACATGTGAATAATGCTGTATAATAGACTGTATTTATATTATTCACATGTGAATAATGCTGTATAATAGACTGTATTTATGTTATTCACATGTGAATAATTCTGTATAATAGACTGTATTTATATTATTCACATGTGAATAATGCTGTATAATAGACTGTATTTATGTTATTCACATGTGAATAATGCTGTATAATAGACTGTATTTATATTATTCACACGTAAAAAATACCTAAGTGTTTATTGTCTATTGTGAGCAAACTGTGGTGCTGAATTTCCCCCAGGGATCAATAAAGTACTTTCTATTTTATTCTACTTCACAGCGGCGGAGAAGAGCACACACACACACACACACACACACACACACACACACACACACACACACACACACACACACACACACACACACACACACACACACACACACACACACACACACACACGGCCCCTCCCCCCATCTACTCCTTTCTCTCTTCTCATGAGCGCCGCCTTTGCCCATGTTATTGTAGGCGGATTTTACCGTTTTAAATGTTTATTATTGTAGCAATTCGGTTGTTAAAGTTACGTTTTTTTCTACGATTTCTGATAGTTTTTGAGGGCACCAAAGAGACGTCTGTGTGCGCGCATACAAGACAGTTCAACATGTTGTTGTTGTTGTTTTTTTAAATAGTTAATTAATCCTCTCTTTGTTATGTTTGTTTGGTAAACAGTACAGTATAGAACTTTATATTGTGTTCAAAGTGTGCAAACATTCACTAAAATATGGACTTTTGTCGAGGCTGGAACCAATTATTCATATTTACATAGTTTTTGTATGGAGAAGTTCGCTTCACTATACACACTTTTCTATTCAAGAACCAATTAAGTTTGTACATACTGTCAATATTGCATATATATATCATCAGTATACTAACATAGCACACGTTATACATGCTCTTCTGGTACATACTTTTATTTATTCATTCATATTACACACCTGTTTATAATATACTTGTTTATATCCCTTATGGACAGTATGTACAGTATAATTATTATTATTAATTATTATTTTGACTGTATATGTGTATTTTAATGTATTGTATATCATGCTCTTGCATTTGTGATTAGATGCTAAACCACATTTATTTACCCTGTGTTTATACATGTGTAATGAGAATTAAATTGAACCTAATGCAATCTAATCTAATCTAATTAGTTGGTGTAGCAAAAGTCACAGTGACATTGGTCTTAATGGCCAGCGTGAGCTCACAGAGATCGACATAACTTTGTTTTCCAACCGTGAGAGGAAGAAAATGTGAGTGCGAAGGAGAAGAAATGGATGATATTCATCAAATTAAAGAAATAAATCTTCAAAAAACTTAACTCGGCATCACTGTTAATGTGCCCCATACTGAATCGCAATGAGTGGATAACGACAGCCAACAATGTTAACATCATGACATTTATCCATGAAAATATGAAAAAGCTGCAAAATGGTGTGTTTGACGGGGAAGCAGCTCGGAAGAGATACCCTAGAAGGCCACTCTTCAAGGTAAATGCTGTACTTTATTATTGAATTATTCAAATAAATACTGTAGTTCTTAGTACTGCATTATTTTGTAATTAAATTGATTTGAGTACATTCCGATTGGAGACGTTGATTTGAGATACAAGTGTTTTGACTTAAGAGCGCCGCCATACTAATTGCCAGTGAATGCAAGGTTGTAACTCACAGTGTCTGCAGGCTGGAGAGGCCCCGGAAAGCTCCGTCGGCGATGAAGCTGACCCGGTTGTTCCCGATGTGGAGCTGGTCCAGCAGGCTGAGTCCAACAAAACTGGACTCCTCCAGTCGGGACAGGTGGTTGGTGGAGAGGTTGCTGCAGGGAGGACGGCGTATGTCAGGCATATTCAACTCAACTGTTTTGGGGGCCTCATATTAGCCACTATTAGTCTCCTGTTGTTTATTCCAGAGAACCAGCGTCCTTTAGAGTGGACATTTGATTTTTGGTCTATTTATTTTGCCGGAGCACTTTTGAAGGACTTTCTGCAAAAAGCTAGATTATCTTGATGATAGCGCTCTTTAAGAATCTGCTGAAAAACACACGTTTTTTTTTTTAACTGAACACGTTGTGTAAATGGTAAATAAAAAGAGAATACAACAAATCCTTTTCAACTTATATTCAATTGAATAGACTGCAAAGACAAGATATTTCATGTTCCAAAAAAAGTTTGTTTTCGTACAAAGCCACGCTGTTGTAACATGCAGAATTTGGCTTGGCATCGTATTGCTGAAATAAGCAGGGGCGTCCATGATAACGTTGCTTGGATGGCAACATACTGTATGTTGCTCCAAAAGCTGTATGTACCTTTCAGCATTAATGGTGCCTTCACAGGTGTGTAAGTTACCCATGTCTTGGGCACTAATACACCCCCATACCATCACACATGCTGCCTTTTACACTTTGACCCTAGAACAATCCGGATGGTTCTTTTCCTCTTTGGTCCACAGTTTCCAAAAACTATTTGAAATGTGGACTCGTCAGACCACAAAACACTTTTCCACTTTGCTTCAGTCCATCTTAGATGAGCTTGGGCCCAGCAAAGCGGGCGGCGTTTCTGGGTGTTGTTGATAAATGGCTTTGCATAGTAGAGTTTTAACTTGCACTTACAGATGTAGCGACCAACTGTAGTTACTGACAGTAGTTTTCTGAAGTGTTCCTGAGCTCATGTGGTGATATCCTTTACACACTGATGTGGCGTTTTGATGCAGTACCGCCTGAGGGATCCAAGGTGTGTAATATCATGGCTTACGTGCAGTGATTTCTCCACATTCTCTGAACCTTTTGATATTACGGAGCGTAGATGGTGAAATCCCTAAATTCCTCGCAATAGCTGGTCGAGAAATGTTCTTCTTAAACAATTTGCTCAGGCATTTGTTGACAAAGTGGTGACCCTCGCCCCGTCCTTGTTTGTGAACGACGGAGCATTTCACGGAAGCTGCTTTTATACCCAATCATGGCACCCACCTGTTCCCAATTAGCCTGTTCACCTGTGGGATGTTCCAAATAAGTGCTTGACGAGCATTCCTCAACTTTTCTCAGTCTTTTTTGCCACTTGTGCCAGCTTTTTTAAAAAACAAATTCCAAATGAGCTAATATTTGCAAAAAATAACAAAGTTTACTAGTGTGAATAGAGAATGCCTTAAAATGTAATATCGGAAATTATCGGTATCGTTTTTTTTAATTATCGGTATCGTTTTTTATTTATTTTTTATTAAATGAACATAAAAAACACAAGATACACTTACAATTAGTGCACCAACCCAAAAAACCTCCCTCCCCCATTTACACTCATTCACACAAAAGGGTTGTTTCTTTCTGTTATTAATATTCTGCTTCCTACATTATGTATCAATATATATCAATACAGTCCGCAAGGGATACAGTCCGTAAGCACACATGATTTTGCGTGCTGCTGCTCCACTAATAGTACTAACCTTTAACAGTTAATTTGACTAATTTTCATTCATTAATAGTTTCTATGTAACTGTTTTTGTATTGTTTTACTTTCTTTTTTATTGAAGAAAATGTTTTTAATTTATTTATCTTATTTTATGAATTTTTTTAATAAAGATCTTATCTTCACCATACCTGGTTGTCCAAATTAGGCATAATAATGTGTTAATTCCACGACTGTATATATCGGTATCGGTAATTAAGAGTTGGACAATATCGGATATCGGCAAAAAGCCATTATCAGACATCCCTAAGTGTGAACATGAAATATCTTGTCTTTGCAGTCTATTCAATTGAATATAAGTTTAGCAAATCATTGTATTCTCTTTTTATTTACCATTTACACAACATGACAACTTCACTGCCAATTAAGTGAGGACTTAAAGCGGTGCCTTGTGGAACGCCTCACTTATGTAAATCACAAGTTAGTGTTCACACTACATGGGTCCAAGTTCCTCCATGCAACAGCAGCACTCGTGTGTTTTTAGGAATTTGCTGCAAAAAAAATGTTTGTCTCCCAAGTTTTTAACTGAACAATCCTGGACATTTGTTGTGGCACAAATAGAAATGAGCCTGTAATAGCTCTTTAAAATCCGGTCGGCCCATTAAGATGTAATGCATGAAAGTCGCCTTAAATGAATGTCATTTGCTTTTTATCAGACTTGGCAAGAGTAGACTGAAAAAGAGAAAAATAGACAAGAATCAGATAGCCGGGCATGTTCCCAGCCTGTTTACTTGCCGCTTTGTGATAAGGGAGTGAAAGAAGAGGAAGGAAGATAACAAAAACAACAAGCACCTCTTGGTGTAAAAAAAGGGAAAGAAAAGCCCCCGAGAATGTTGCTGGAAACAACAAGAAGCCACAACAAGAAGTGATCATGACATGATGATCCCCATCAAACATGGCAGTAAGATCACAGTATGTGCAAGGAAGTGGTGACAATTTTCCACCACAGGGGAGCCAACTTGTTGTCCAGGCATGGTCAGAGGCTGACCTTAACCCCTTCTGTTTGGAAGAACATCTGACCATTCTAAGTCTAGTAATGACAGTTCTCGCCTCAAGGCTTCAGCCGACTAAGATTGGGTAAGAATAGAAATGAACTAGTGGTGCTGGTCTAACATGGCCTAAAGTGTGGACACACCTCCTCATTTCAAGGTGTTTTCTTTATTTTCATGACTATTTACATTGTAGATTGTCACATCAAAACTATTGACACCTGTGAAGTGAAAACCCTTTCAGGTGACTACCTGTTGAAGCTCATGGAGAGAATGCCAAGAGTGTGCAAAGCAGTAATCAGAGCAAGCAAAGGGTGGTTATTTTGAAGAAACTACAATATAAAAAACCTTTTTTTTTTTAAGTACATAACTCCACTTGTGTTCATTCATAGTTTTGATGTGACAATCTACAATGTAAATAGTCATGAAAATAAAAAAAACGCATTAAATGAGGAGAAGGTGAGTCCAAACTTTTGACCTGTACTGTACATATATTCAGTACATAAATACATATATATATATATATATATATATAAATATATATATATATATGTCTTAATTAGATTATCCAAAAAAATAGTGCTCGATACCGTGGTAGAGCGTAATATGAACATACATATATATAAATATATATATATATACACACACATATATATATATATGTATATATATATATATGTATATATATATATATGTATATATATATATATATACATATATATATATACACACACATATATATATATACACACACATATATATATATATATATATATATATATATATATATATATATATATATATATATATATATATATATATATATATATATATGTATATATATATATATGTATATATATATATATATATATATATGTATATATATATATATATGTATATATGTATATATATATATATATATATATATATATATATATATATATATATATATATATATATATATATATATATATATATATATATGGAAGGGCAGGCAGGGGTGGCATAGGGGAGGACATGGTGGCAGAGGAAGGGCAGGCGGGGGTGGCATAGGGGAGGACATGGTGGCAGAGGGGAGGACATGGTGGCAGAAAGGAGGACATGGTGGCAGAAAGGAGGACATGGTGGCAGAGGAAGGGCAGGCGGGGGTGGCATAGGGGAGGACATGGTGGCAGCGGAAGGGCAGGCAGGGGTGGCATAGGGGAGGACATGGTGGCAGAGGAAGGGCAGGCGGGGGTGGCATAGGGGAGGACATGGTGGCAGAGGGGAGGACATGGTGGCAGAAAGGAGGACATGGTGGCAGAAAGGAGGACATGGTGGCAGAGGAAGGGCAGGCGGGGGTGGCATAGGGGAAGACATGGTGGCAGAGGAAGGGCAGGCGGGGGTGGCATAGGGGAGGACATGGTGGCAGAGGGGAGGACATGGTGGCAGAGGAAGGGCAGGCGGGGGTGGCATAGGGGAGGACATGGTGGCAGAGGAAGGGCAGGCGGGGGTGACATAGGGGAGGACATGGTGGCAGAGGAAGGGCAGGCGGGGGTGGCATAGGAAGGGCAGGCGGGGGTGTCATAGGGGAGGACATGGTGGCAGAGAGGAGGACATGGTGGCAGAGGAAGGGCAGGCGGGGGTGGCAGAGGGGAGACATGGTGGCAGAGGGGAGGACATGGTGGTAGAGGAAGGGCAGGCGGGGGTGTCATAGGGGAGGACATGGTGGCAGAGGAAGGGCAGGCGGGGGTGGCAAGACATGGTGTCATAGGGGAGGACATGGTGGCAGAGGAAGGGCAGGCGGGGGTGACATAGGGGAGGACATGGTGGCATTGGGGAGGACATGGCGACACAGAGACGTGTCGGGAGTTCACAGAGTGAATGGAAAGTGAGGAGGAAGGGAAAACCAGGGGCCGGACTCACAGCTCGCGGAGTTTCTGGCAGAACTCCCAGGCGTCGGGTCGGATCCTGCTGATGGCATTGTGGCCCAGGTGGAGCTGCTGCAGAGTCAGCAGGCCGTACAGCCAGCCCTTGCTCACCTCCGTCAGGTTGTTGTCGTCCAGCTGCCTGCGGGACCACACACACGCCAAAACTCTCAGTGTTGGCGCTAGGAACTTTCAAAATGGGGGTCCCAGGGACCATAAAAATGGGGTCCCACAATACATTTTTGGGGGTACCACTTTTTTGTAAGCGTTTTGAAAATAAACGCTGTTATATCTCACATTCTATATTGTGTTTTGGAAAAAGGTTGTCATAAACATTACTTTATTCATTAAAAACATTATACAAAAGAAAACACATTTGTATGGATATGTAAATGTATTCAGTTATAAATATTCATTTACTTTCTTCTTTCCTTCATGGATCTTAACTTTACCGCTGCCGGTTGTTTTTTTTCCTATATTTGTATTTAATAAGTTGTAGGTGTATTTATTTCAGTATTTTTTCCTAAGGGAACTCTCCTGAAGGAATAAATAAAGTAATATCTATCTATTAATTTTCTAATATATATTCTAACTTTCTAATTTTTAAAATCTTTTATACCTTGTAGCACTAAGAGATTTTAACAAATGTAAAGTGTGTTACAAATGTAATTCATTATTATTATTATGTATCTATCTATCTATCTATCTATCTATCTATCTATCTATCTATCTATCTATCTATCTATCTATCTATCTATCTATCTATCTATCTATCTATCTATCTATCTATCTATCTATCTATCTATCTATCTATCTATCTATCTATCTATCTATCTATCTATAAGTGTAAAAAGTTTTGTGCTTGGGTCATGAAATGATGATAATGGTGTGCCAGGGCATACACACATTATTTATTTAACGCTTAAATTCTAAAATCAACATCAGATCTATCCCTCAATTCTAAGGTTGTTTTTTTTTGTTTGTTTGTTTTCTGCCCTTTTTTGTCAAAGAAAACCATGCTATTTTTATGGCAAACACACACAATATGCAAAATCTTCCATCAAAAATGTTTTTTTAAAAGTGGAATATTTGATGTGAAGTAATGGGAGCCTTGGATGGATCAATAATTCATAAAAACATTGATTTTGATTCAATATTATGTTTTGAGCAAAAACAGCTTTGTCTTATTAGTCAACATTGCAACTTTTTCTTAATTACATTTCACCTGTCAGCTTTTTTTATTCCACTTTTGTTGTGTTTTTGTTTATTTTAATAGTATTTTTAGAATGTGCCTTTAAAACATTAGCCGCAAATTCCCCCCGGGCCACACTTATAATACCCCTGCTATAGAAACTAAAACATCTAATAAGTCTATAGATAAAAATGCACAGTCAGCATCTCTGCTCCAGTAAACAATGACGCTGATGATGTCACTCGCTAACTCGTCAGCCACTTCTCCAAGAGACTCCTGTTCAACACATTAACACTTCAAAAGGCACATTTGTTGACCTGCTAAGTATGTTTTTGTCTGGTCGGGTGCTGCTTAGCTTGAAGCTAACAGCTAGCCTGTCGCCGTCCTCGAACGATGTGGATCCAGCGGGAGATAAAAGTGACGCTTCCACGGACTCACAAAGACTACAACAAGTCATTTACTGGAAACATGGCACAGGATGAAGTTACAAAGGTTGACTTTACACTCACTTTAGTGTTTATCATCAAGTTTTTATTTTGACGGCCCCTCGCGATAAAACGTTCGGCGAATCAAAATTCACGACCAATAAAAACGCAATAAACGGGGACGGAAATTTGACTAGGCAAATATAAACAAAACAAAACACCGGCAGAAAGAAATATTTGATTAAAAAAACAAACAAGCAAACAGGAGTTTTGACCTGAAGAAGGCAAGGTCGGTAAAAAAAATTAAAAAATCTAAGCGCAAACTTCCGAAGTGAAGTGAAGTGAATTATATTTATATAGCGCTTTTTCTCTAGTGACTCAAAGCGCTTTACATAGTGAAACCCAATATCTAAGTTACATGTAAAGCAGTGTGGGTGGCACTGGGAGCAGGTGGGTCAAGTGTCTTGCCCAAGGATGGCGGAAGCGGGGATCGAACCTGGAACCCTCAAGTTGCTGGCACAGCCACTCTACCAACCGAGCTATACTGCGCCGAACATGCGCGTTATTTCTGATTTCAATGCGTAAAAAGACCCAAAAAGTGCGTTAACGCCAACACCGACTCCGGTTCTGACACTTAAAACGGACGGGGGAAAGAAAAGCTCTTACAGGACTTCCATGTTGCCCAGGCCCCAGAAGGCTCCGTCCATCAGGCGGCTCAGGCCGTTCCGCTGCATCTTCAGGGAGCGCAGAGCGTGCAGACCGTGGAACGTCAAGCCTTCCACCCGGCGCAGCCGATTGCGGTTCAGCTCCCTGAAAAGACACGCCCATGTCAGAGCCGCGCTCGCCTCGTGTCGTGGCGTCCGACACTCACAGGTGCTGCAGGTTGGGCAGCTGGAAGATCTTGGCCGGTATCGAGGAGAGGCGGTTGCGGGTGAGTCGCAGGACCTGGAGGCTGCTGGACAGATTGGTGAAACAGCCCGTCTCCAGCGAGGAGATGCGGTTGTTGTTGAGGAACCTGAGGGCGACAAATTAAGATTCTAGAGATCCATCCATCTTCTTCCGCTTATCCGAGGTGGGATCGCGAGGGCAGAGAATCCCAGACTTCCCTCTCCCCAGCCACTTCGTCCAGCTCTTCCAGGGGGATCCCGAGGCGTTCCCAGGCCAGCCGGGAGACATAGTCTTCCCAACGTGTCCTGGGTCTTCCCCGTGGCCTCCTACCGGTCGGACGTGCCCTAAACACCTCCCTAGGGAGGCGTTCGGGTGGCATCCTGAGCAGATGCCCGAACCACCTCATCTGGCTCCACTCCATGTGGGCGAGCAACGGCTTTACTTTGAGCTCCTCCCGGATGGCAGAACTTCTCACCCTATCTCTAAGGGAGAGACCCGCCACCCGGCGGAGGAAACTCATTTCAGCCGCTAGATCGACCGGTAAATTGAGAGCTTTGCCTTCCGGCTCAGCTCCTTCTTCACCACAACGGATCGATACAGCGTCCGCATTACTGAAGACGCCGCACCGATCCGCCTGTCCATCTCACCATCCACTCTTCCCTCACTCGTGAACAAGACTCCTAGGTATTTGAACTCCTCCACTTGGGGCAGGGTCTCTTCCCCAACCCGGAGATGGCACTCCACCCTTTTCCGGGCGAGAACCATGGACTCGTACTTGGAGGCGCTGATTCCCATCCCAGTTCCTTCACACTCGGCTGCGAACCGATCAAGTGAGAGCTGAAGATCCTGGCCAGATGAAGCCATCAGGACCACATCATCTGCAAAAAGCAGAGACCTAATCCTGCAGCCACCAAACCGGATCCCCTCAACGCCTTGACTGCGCCTAGAAATTCTGTCCATAAAAGTTCTGAACAGAATGGGTGACAAAGGGCAGCCTTGGCGGAGTCCAACCCTCACTGGAAACGTGTCCGACTTACTGCCGGCAATGCAGACCAAGCTCTGGCACTGATCATACAGGGAGAGGACCGCCACAATCAGACAGTCCCATACCCCGTACTCTCTGAGCACTCCCCACAGGACTTCCCGAGGGACACGGTCGAATGCCTTCTCCAAGTCCACAAAGCACATGTAGATTGGTTGGGCAAACTCCCATGCACCCTCAAGAACCCTGCCGAGAGTATGGAGCTGGTCCACAGTTCCACGACCAGGACAAAAACCAACCCCTACTGGAAATGTGTCCGACTTGCTATCCGTACTTCTAGAGAGACCCTCAATAATCTGTGTTTATGTGCAAAGACTCACAGGTTCTTGAGGGGCAGCACAGGGAAGGAGTCGGCCTTTATTTCCACAATGTTGTTGTTGCTGAGGTCCAGCGTTTCCAGGGCGAGGAACGGCCTCAGCTGCTCCGCGGCCACTCTGGAGAACCGGTTGTTGGCTCTGAAAACACACACAGCGTCCCCCCGATAAATGACAGAAATGCTGTGTATTTGACTCGGTGGTATTGTCGGACGATTGGGGCAAAAATAACGATTAATAACATCATTAATCATTCATTTGAAATCATGAGTAGCGTAAAGTCCGGACTACTTTTTCCCTACGCTTTGAACTCTGCGGTGCGGCTAATTTATACATTTTTCTTCTCTATAATGCAAATAGTTTTCATCAAACACTCGCAAAGACACATAAACGCCATCTTTTGAACACTCACTGCAGGTAAAGCTGGGCCTACAGGTTGTTTTTTTTTACTGCAGTTTAAAGCACCGAACCGGAAGTAGAAGTGCCGCTCTGTCTTCTAGCCATTCATAGCGTTTCTCCTCGTATGGATTCTTCATTCCTCACTCCAAGCAACGTTTGCAAGTTTTACAATATAACTAAAACATTTCTTACTTAATAAAGCGTCCCATGTGTGATGTCTGTAGGAGTGTTTTCACGCATATTTGTACGTGCTAGCGTCGTTAGCATTAGCTAATATGCTAACAGGTTTAGGAGTGTCTGTGTTAGTATTATTAACTTACAATAACATCATTTTTGTATTATTTCAGTTTCACAAATTCCTCAGTAAATTCACCAAAACATCATTATTGAGTCTGTTTTGCTGATTGGAGAGTTAGCTTGACCATGACTTCTGTTTTGTTTGATCAGCCGTTTTACTGCCGTGTTACAGACACCATTTAGAACGAATTAAGGTATGTAAACAAACATTTACAGTACATTTCTGTGTAAATAACTAATTTCACAACGTATAGATCTGCGACTTACAGTCCGGTGTGGCTTATATATGGAACACATTGTTTAAAAGTATCCAAAATCATACTTTCCAAACATTTTTTTTTTTGCCAAAATAAACATAAATACTTCCAATATCTGCTGGACTTATGATTTCAAAGCATGTTACCAATCAAATTGGACACTGTAAAAATGAGAATATAGATCTTGCAGTTATAGATTTACAGCATATTACTGTAAATTAAACCTATTTTTTAATCGTAAAATTCTGTCGATAGAGCTGCCAGTTTTTGAATCTACGGTTGTTTTTACGGTTTATTACTGTAAACGGAAAAAAAGGTATCACATTTTTTTACGGAAAAAAAAAAAACCTGGCAGCTCAGTTGTCAGAATAAAAAAAAAAACAGTAGTACTGTTTTTCCATTTACAGTAATATGTTGTAAAAAAACCACTGTATATTTTACAGTAAAATTCTGGTGACTGAGTTGCCATTTTTTTACTGTAAAATATACAATTTGCTTTTTGTGTATGTAAAATATATATATATATATATATATATATATATATATATATATATATATATATATATATATATATATATATATATATATATATATATATATATATATATATATATATATATATATATAAATGTATGGATATATGTACATATATGTGTATATATATATACATTTTTTTGTGTATGTAAAATATTTATTTATATATATATATATATATATATATATATATATATATATATATATATATATATATATATATATATATATATATATGTATATATATATATATATATATGTGTGTGTGCATATATGGATAGGATATATGTACATATATATATATATATATATACATACATACATACATACATACATACATATATATATATATATATATATACATACATATATATATATATATATGTATATATATATACATATATATATATATATATATATATATATATATATACATACATATATATATATATATATGTATATATATATATACATATATATATATATATATATATATATATATACATACATATATATATATATATATGTATATATATATATACATATATATATATATATATATATATATATATATATATATATGTATATATATATATACATATATATATATATATATATATATATATATATATATATATATATATATATATATATATATATATATATATATATATATGTATATACAGTATATACAGATTTTTTTTGTGTATGTAAAATATATATATGTATATATATATATATTTTTTTTTTGTGTATGTAATATATATATATATATATTTAAAAAAAAAAAAAAAAAAAAATATATATATATATATATATATATATATATATATATATATATATATATATAAAATCTGATGCATAGGCAAATTCCTATATTATCACTGTTACAAGTGGCCCTCTGATGGCAGCCATGGCCCTCAATGACACAAGTTTGACACCCCTCCTCTACATCACAATATGAGTTGTCTGAGTGGCTGGACGGTACAAAAAATAACAAATAAATAAAATAAAATAAAATAAAGTTAGATTAACAGTCCAGTCCTACTCGCTGGCGTGCACCCCCACGTACGCAATCAGCCAAGACGACAAGTAACGCCAAGCTTACCACCCAATGTGACACCTTTTGGGCCCAATTACCCCACGTGATCAATGCTCCAAACACCACCTCTGTTTAGCCATGTGTTATTTTGTTTATAAGGTCATTACCAACAAGGTATTTAAACACAAAGTAACCTGCCAATTACTTGGCTGATGAATACCATTCCCTCAGTGAAAGCATGCCTTGGCAGAGGCCGGCAATTTCCTGTGCTGCACGCCTCCTAAATTGCAGTGCAGGGACTGCTGGGTTATAAACAGGTCGTCCACACTGCCCCCTTTGTGCAGCACTCGGCTGCAGAGCCAGCGAGGGGAGGGGGCCAGGAATTCCCTCCCATGCACCAGACTACAGGCCCGGTGTTCAGTATTCATTGCAGACCCCTCCTCCACATGCACCTTACCCCAAAACCTGCTTTTTTTTTATCTCCTAAGCAAAAAGTGAGGACACTTTGAATTTGTCAATACTGGATTGTTGGAGTGTTACATTAGTTTGATGCAGCTTGATGCTCTGTTTCAAGAAGAGGAGGGACTATACACCCCCTACTAGGGTTGTCCTGATACCACTATCTTGGTACCGGTACCAAAATGTATTTCCATACTTTTCTAAATAAAGGGGACCACGAAAAATGTCATTATGGAACGAAAAATGTTAGTGTACATGAAACATATGTTTATTATTGTCATTTAGTCCTTAAATAAAATGTTGAACATACTAGACAACTTGTCTTTTAGTAGTAAGTAAACAAACAAAGACTCCTAATTAGTCTGCCGACGTATGCAGTAACATATTGTGTCATTTATTTTGTCTACATTATGAGGGACAAACTGTAAATAATGATTATTAATCTACTTGTTCATTTACTGTTAAAATCTGCTTATTTTCTGTTTGAACATGTTCTATCTACACTTCTATTAAAATGTAATAATCACTCATTCTTCTCTTCTTTGATACTTGACATTAGTTTTGGATGATACCACACATTTAGGTATGGATCCGATACCAAGTAGTTACAGGATCATACATTGGTCATATTCAAAGTCCTCATGTGTCCAGGGACGTATTTACTAACTTTATAAACATAATATGATATTTTTTATAAAGGAAAGACAAACATGTTATTTTGTAGACTAACAGATACTACATTGCTTTATTTGGAAACAATTAAGGTGTGTAAATAAACATTGACATAATATTTCTGTGTAAACAACTCATATATCTGCGGCT
Organism: Entelurus aequoreus; assembly: GCF_033978785.1. Classification (NCBI taxonomy): domain Eukaryota; kingdom Metazoa; phylum Chordata; class Actinopteri; order Syngnathiformes; family Syngnathidae; genus Entelurus; species Entelurus aequoreus. The sequence goes on along the minus strand of NC_084742.1, from coordinate 66,426,494 downwards.
TATAGTCCGGGTCGGCTAATATATGGGAACAAAGTTTTTCTTGTAAAATTTAGTGGGCGAGGCTTATATACCGGTTCGCTTTGTAGTCTGGAAAATACGGTAATCTTCCACCAAATGGGGAAAAACATGTCATTTTGTCGACTAATAGAACCTACATTGCTTTATTTGTAAACAATTAAGGTATGTAAATACACATTTACATAATATTTCTGTGTAAACAACTCATTTCACAAGGTACAGTGGTGGTCAAAAGTGTACGTACACTTGTAAAGAACATCATGTCATGGCTGTCTGGACTTTACAATCATTTCTTATTTTTTTGTGATGTAGTGATTGGAGCACATACCGTATTTCCTTGAATTGGCGCCGGGAATATGGTATTCGCATGCCTCGAATTACAGCCGGCTCAAACTTGTTTCGCAAAATAATTAGCGCATGCTTGGCACTTCCGCCGGGTCAAATATGAGTCATTAAATGACTCCCGCCTCCTGGTGGTAGAGGGCGCTAGTGATCCTTCTTGCGACTGCTGGTACTGCAGAAGAAGACAACCGGCAGCAAGAGTGCACAGCCATTGTTTGCTTGGACTTTTACCATGGAGGATTACATATCTAAAATAAAACAGTTTTCTAAACTGGACTTTCAATCGAAGCAGGAGGTAATACTTAAAAGGAAGATCTCCATCGAGACAGAGAGACTTTTAAAACTGAAGAAAGATAAGGAAGACTTCAATATCGATGCTTTTCTTCAAAAGGAGCTGGCATGGACTCATTTATACCTAAAGGTAAGACAATAATGACGTTTTTTTTTTATTCAATGTGCTTTTCATGATAAGGTAAGCGCCGGAGTGAGAAGAGGTTTTAAAATAATTAGCGCATGCTTGGCCATCCCGCAGGCTTCTGGTAAGCGCCGGAGTGACAGGAGGTTTTAAATTAATTAGCGCCCCTGCGGTTATTCAAGGAAATACGGTACTTGTTGGTCACAAAAAACATTCATGAAATTTGCTTCTTTTATGAATTTATTATGGGTTTACTGAAAATGTGAGGGTCAAAAGTATACGTACAGCAATGTTAATATTTGCTTACATGTCCCTTGGCAAGTTCACCTGCAATAAGGCGCTTTTGGTAGCCATCCACAAGCTTCTGCTTGACCACTTGACCACTAAATTGCTGCAGTTCAGCTAAATGTGTTGCTTTTCTGACATGGACTTGTTTCTTCAGCATTGTCCACACCTTTAAGTCAGGACTTTGGGAAGGCCATTCTAAAACCTTCATTCTAGCCTGATTTAGCCATTCCTTTACCACTTTTGACGTGTGTTTGGGGTCATTGTCCTGTTGGAACACCCAACAAGACCCAACCTCCGGGCTGATGATTTTAGCTTGTCCTGAACAATTTGGAGCTAATCCTCCTTTTTCATTGTTTCTTCTTAAATTTCTTTCATCCTGGCTCAAATTAATGGGGTAATCGTCGCTCTCGCCGCTGGTGTAAACAATGGGGAAATGTGAGGAGCCCTTCAACCTGTGACGTCACGCTACTTCCGGTACAGGCAAGGCTTTTTTTTAATCAGCGACCAAAAGTTGCAAACTTTATCGTCGATGTTCTCTACTAAATCCTTTCAGCAAAAATATGGCAATATCGCGAAATGATCAAGTATGACGCATAGAATAGATCTGCTATCCCCGTTTAAATAAAAAAAAAAATCATTTCAGTAGGCCTTTAAGAACAGCAGAGTGCTCCTGTCATGTCCTCCTGAGTGCCAGCGTCCTCTGTAGTGGACGGGTGTTGTTGTCACGGTTACAGATTTCCGGGAAAAATAACTCAGATATGCCCAAAATATGTACACTACAGAGGACACAGGCTCTCGGGAAGTTACGGAATAGTTTTGGTCTTTAAAAAGAGCAGAGTCCCCCGTCGTGTCCTCCTGAGAACCAGCGTCCTCTGTAGTGGCCGTTGGTTTTTGGCCTAACTATTTGGTCGGTTACAAATTTTAGAAAAATACATAATTTGCCTTGTTATGCAAAACACTCACGTCCACTGCAGAGGACGCTGGTTCTTAGGAGGTTACGGAGGATCTTTGATTAGCTCCTGCCATATTATCATGAGAACTAGCGTCCCCTACAGTGGACGTTTGTTTTATTCTTTTGTCAGAGTTACAGATTTCCAAGAAAAAAAAAACAATACTATGAAACAAACAAACAATATGTACACTGCAGAGGAAACATGCTCTCGGGAGGTTATGGAAGATTTTTGGTCTTTAAAAAGAACAGTCTCCCTGTCATGTCCTCCTGAGAACCAGTGTCCTCTGTAGTGGACGCTGGTTTTTGACCTATTTATTTAGTCAGTTACAAATTAAAAAAAATATATAAATTGCCTTGTTATGCAAAACACTCACGTCCACTGCAGGGGACGCTGGCCCTCAGGAGGGTAAAGGATCCATTTAAAGCAGCAGTTCCATTGGCAGCAAAACAGGCCCAGAGCATAATACTACCACCACCATGCTTGACGGTAGGCATGGTGTTCCTGGGATTAAAGGCCTCACCTTTTCTCCTCCAAACATATTGCTGGGTATTGTGGCCAAACAACTCAATATTTGTTTTATCAACTTTCCTCCAGAAGGACTTATCTTTGTCCATTTGATGTCAGTTTTCATTTTCAGTAGACCCATAATAAATTCATAAAAGAAGCAAACTTCATGAATGTTTTTTGTGACCAACAAGTATGTGCTCCAATCACAAAAAAATAAGAGTTGTAGAAATGATTGTAAAGTCAAGACAGCCATGACATGATGTTCTTTACAAGTGTACGTAGACTTTTGAGCAGGACTGTATCCCTCTCATGCAAAAGCTGCCTGTCCTAACGTCGCCGCCACAATAGCCTGGCATGCAAATGGACCATCAGATCTTAATCTTACATTTCATATTCACATTTTCCCAACTGGCTCTGCGCATGGAACACCTTCGGGTACGGCCATGACGTAAACACCGAGACCGAGCAGGCAGCCCACAGAGTTTGGCTGGACTGCGGGGCGAGGGTGGAATAGAACCACTGGAGCATGTCTCTCTCAACTGGAGCATGGAGCCAAGTGAGGACAAGCTTGGCAACATGTGTAAAATGGTCTAGAATCGTACCTAACACAGAGCAGCTCAGATCCCTCAAAAGAAACATGGCACACTTTTTGAAAAAGGATCATTATCGCCAATAAAATTGCACAGGCAGCTGCTTTTGTTGGGAGATTTGCAAAGGGCTTCGCACACACCACAGCCCCCCGGCCCCTCAACAAAAGGGGTCGTGCACCACCTGTATCTCACTTTTCATGTTCCCTCCACTGAGACTAGGAGCCTTCAGAGAACCAGTCTTTCCAGTTTTGGCTCGGGGTTGTCTGCGTCCTTCCAGTCTCAAACGGGAGGATTTTTTTCAGCAAAAAAAAAAAAAAAAGCAACCAGGACTCGCAGGATTGAGCATTGGATTTCAAGAAAGCGACTTCATTAATTCTTGTCTGGTTTTGGAACCCATAAAGCAGCAGTGTACTTGATGTGAATCTTTGGGCAATTGACAATTCGATCCGTTTCCGATTCAGATTCAGAACTAATTCTCAATTCAAACCCTTTTATTTGCTATAATAGTAATAATGAAACTTTTTCAACACAGATTACAGGTGAGGAACAACTCCTGGCTGCACGGAAATGGCCTAAAAACGCCTTTTTAAAAAACGTGCTGTTTTGTACAAAAGCCGTGAAGTTGTCACGTTGTGTAAATGGTAAATAAAAAGAGAATACAATGATTTGCAAAACTTATATTCAATTGAATGGACTGCAAAGACAAGATATTCAACGTTCACACTAGTAAACTTTGTTGTTTTTTTTTGCAAATATTAGCTCATTTGGAATTTGACGCCTGCGACGTGTTTCAAAAAAGTTGGCACAAGTGGCAAAAAATACGGAGAAAAGTTGAGGAATGTTCGTCAAACTCTTATTTGGAACATCCCACAGGTGAACAGGCTAATTGGGAACGGGTGGGTGCCATGATTGGGTATAAAAGCAGCTTCCGGGAAATGCTCAGTCGTTCACAAACAAGGACGGGGCGAGGGTCACCACTTTGTCAACGAATGCCTGAGCAAATTGTTTAAGAAGGACATTTCTCACCCAGCTATTGCAAGGAATTTAGGGATTTCACCATCTAATGTATTTTGATACTTTTCTAAATAAAGGGCACCACAGAAAAATGTCATTATTGTCTTTATTTGAACAACAAATCTTAGTGTACATGAAACATATGTTTATTATTGTCATTTAGTCCTTAAATAAAATGTTGAACATACTAGACAACTTGTCTTTTAGTAGTAAGTAAACAAACAAAGACTCCTAATTAGTCTATGCAGTAACATATTGTGTCATTTATACACCTATTATTTTGTACACATTATGAGGGACAAACTGTAAACATTTATTATTAATCTACTTGTTCATTAACTGTTAATATCTGCTTATTTTCTGTTTTAACATGTTCTATCTACACTTCTGTTCAAATGTAATAATCACTTATTCTTCTCTTCTTTGATACTTGACATTAGTTTTGGATGATACCACACATTTAGGTATGGATCCGATACCAAGTAGTTACAGGATCATACATTGGTCATATTCAAAGTCCTCACGTGTCCAGGGACATATTTACTGACTTTATAAACATAATATGAATAAAAAAATAAACTAAAAAAGATTTTGTGATGCTAAAAAAATGTAGGTGTTATCATAGGAGTATTGACTAGATACGCTCTTGTACTTGGTATCATTACAGTGGATGTCAGGTGTAGATCCACCCACGGTGTTTGTTTACATTGTGACGCCGGTGAGCTATTGTATCCTCCTACGGTGTGTAGTGAAGCATGTTTAGCTATTCCTCGTCCTCCAGTGATAATGATACTTGTAAGAAACTTCCTTTATTTGTCGCCATGGAGGCCAGGATTAGTGATTTAGAAGTAGCCATGTCTTAAAGCAGCTCTTCCTGAGGGTGTTTCAGTGTTATAACTTCACCTTTATCTTTACTTTTTACGCCAAAATGCGTCCATTCTCCCTTTTCTGTCTACACACTGTGTCTGCTTGTAAGTACTCTGTGTGTGTGCGCTGCCCAACATGCTCCTCTGCTCGTAAAACCAGCAACGCCATGACGTGACGACGACACACCGTCATGCCCGTTAAAAAAAAAAAAGAGTATAGGACCGTTTTTGATTTATTAGTACCACGATACTATACTAGTACTGGTATACCGTACAACCCTAATTAGAATAAAAGTTGCAAAAATGGCCTCCGAGTACATCGTCATGGTTTTATTCAGTGCTGGGAAAGTGAGGTTGCCTTTGCTAAGTCTATGATTGTGAGTGGTGGTTGTGGAGTGTATGTGTGTGTGTGTGTGTGTGTGTGTGTGTGTGTGTGTGTGTGTGTGTGTGTGTGTGTGTGTGTGCGTGTTGTTGTATTTCTACCCTTCTTGAGACATCAAAAAGGGAAAGTATATTCCATATGAGGAGGTGTGAACAAGTTAGGACATAATCATGGTCCCAATAACATTGCATCTAATAGAGAGCCAAATACTAGAGTCTGTGAACATTGCTCCAAAGTCAGGATTTTTGGTTGATTTAATGTGCATACAAAAGTAAACATTGAGAGGTGCAAAGGCAGCAATGTGTGATAAAACAAGACAGCAGCTAAAGAAGGACTTCCCTATTCATCCCTGAAAAGGAGGTATTTTTCTGTGTGTCGGTTTTATAAGTGCTCCCCCTCTGGTCAACAGATAAAATAACAAGTGTGTGTAAGAAATTGAAATGCGCCCCCTTTGGCCAAAATGTATTTAAAATAAATAAATAAATATGTATATAAAGACATACTATAATAACTTGACGTAAATAATGAAGATTAAAAACAAAAAACTCTAAAAAAAAAAAAAAAGAACTAAAAGCAGTTTTGACTTTTTTCTTATAAAATTGGGAACAATTTCTCATATTCTTTCTGTTTCTGTAATATTGCATGATTTTCTCGTAAAATTATTACTTTTTTAATGTAAAATTATTACTTTTTAATGCAAAATGGTGACATTTGTCATATAAAATTCTGACTTTTATGACAATATTGCCAACTTTTTTGTTGTTCTTGTAAAATAGCAACATTTTTTTGAGTAAAATTCCGATCATTATTATAACCTTGCCAAAATTGTTAAGTTTTATTATACAATTGAGACTTTTGTCGGGTAAAATGACGACTATTTTCATAAAATTGCCAACATTTTAAGGTTTCCTTGTAAAATTGTGACTGTTATTGAGTAAAAGTCCAACTTTTATCATATCATTGAACAAATATTCAGTTTTTTTGTAACATTTTGACTTGCGTTGAGTAAAATTACGACTTTTATTATAACACTGCCAAAATTCTAAAGTTTTTCTTGTGAAATTGTGACCTTTTTCTTGTGAAATTCCAACTCATTTTTCACAACAAGCTTTTTTATATTTGCATAGTATGTATATATTATTAATGTTGTAAATACACTTCTTTACATATCTAGAAAGGGTGTTCCTAAAGAGGTCAACAAATGAAATAACAAGTGTGTGTAAAAATTTGAAGTGCTCCCCCTCTGGCCAGCATATGAAATAACAAGTGTGTGGAAGAAATTTAAATGACCTTTGGCCAAAATTAGTGTAAAAAAAAAATATATATATATATGTATATAGAGACATACTGTAATAACTTGAAGTAAATAATGAAGATTAAAAACCAATCACAAACAAAAAATTCTAAAAAAAAAATTAGATTAACTAAAAGCAGTCTTTTTCTCAGTGTCGACCTTTTTCTTATAAAACTGGGAACAATTTCTCATATTCTTTCTGCTTTTGTAATATTGCAATATTTTCTTGTAAAATTATTACTTTTTTAATGTAAAATTATTACTTTTTAATGCAAAATGGTGACAATTGTCATATACAATTCTGACTTGTATCACAATATTGCCCATTTTTTTGTTGTTCTTGTAAAATAGCGACATTTTTTGAGTAAAATGATGACTTTTGTCATCATTTTGCCAAGCAAAATTCCGATCATTATTATAATATTGCCAAAATTGTAAAGTTTTCTTATAAAAGTGAGACTTTAAAATTACGACTATTTTCATAAAATTGCCAACATTTTAAGATTTTCTTGTAAAATTGTGACTGTTATTGAGTAAAATTCAACTTTTATCATAACATTGCACACATATTCAGTTTTTCTTGTAACATTTTGACTTGCGTTGAGTAAAATTACGACTTTTATTATAACACTGCCAAAATTCTAAAGTTTTTCTTGTGAAATTGTGACCTTTTTCTTGTGAAATTCCAACTCATTTTTCACAACAAGCATTTTTTATATGTGCATAGTATGTATATATTATTAATGTTGTAAATACACTTCTTTATATATCTAGAAAGGCTGGTCCTAAAGAGGGAGGCATTTTTCCCAGGTCTCAAGAAGGTAAGAAATACAAGAATGTGTGTGTCTGTGTGTGTGTGTGTGAGTGCGTGTGTGTGTGGTATTTCCTATTGGAAGGAGAAGTGAGTTTTGAGGAGTCATCTGACGGCTGGCGCCTGTAATGAAAACCAGGCTTGTATCTCACGACGCTGCAGCGTCCATTGCACATTTTTCTGGAGTCTTCATTTTTAAAAAAAACACATTATTTTTGCCATTAATAACAGAACTTTAGGCACAATGGCTTTGCATGCAAGCTGAGTACAATCCAAGCGACTCATATTTCCTGTGAAGAGCTCCGGCCTTCTAATCGGAGCTGGGATCTCCAGGTTATTTGTTGGAACACAAGCTGGGGGGATTTGGTGACAGCGGGGGTGGACCCCCTTCATAAATTCCTAGGAAATTGTCCAATTAATTAAGATGATCAGGACTCAATGACTCCCAGCTGCAGGGTTGTTGCCTTTGTTTTTACTGGGTCAAGAGAGCTGCCGCCATGTCTGCCTGGCTGTTTGAATAAGGTGCTACTTGATATCCTCAGACCCTTTTTTTACATTTTTTTTTTTACCTCCCACTTCACAGAAACTGAAGGAGGGAGAGATGTTCCGGAGAAATGTTCCACTGGAGAGAGCGAATGTGAAGAAGAGGGTGTCACGCAACACAGGCGCTGAGAACGGCTGTGAGTTCTTTTTTTTTTTTTTAGCTTTGTGGCCGCTCTTGCGTTTCATTCCGCTTTCAACACATTTGAGATTAATTACTGTATGGGCCTGCCTCCGCCACCCCTAAACATGTATAATCACATTACTGTATGGGCCTGCCTCCGCCAGATGTTAGCACTTTGGATTCAGAATGTAGCCTCGCTTGCAAGCTTCATAAGCAACTTTTTAAGGTCAAAAATGTTTTTCCGAAGAACGCACATCAACGGTAGAAATGATAACCGTGGTAAAACTCCCGACGGCTAGTTTTACCGTATTCAATTAAAATGAATGTGGTTGCTGATAACTGCTCGCCTTCTCGAGGTTGCCTATAAACAACGTTCTAGTGGCTTTTGGGTGGAATTCATCCATTCTGCCATCCAGGGCATCGTAACCCTAAACATGTACAGTATAATCACATTACTGTATGGGCCTGCCTCCGCCACCCCTAAACATGTATAATCACATTACTGTATGGGCCTGCCTCCGCCACCCCTAAACATGTATAATCACATTACAGTATGGGCCTGCCTCCGCCACCCCTAAACATGTATAATCACATTACTGTATGGGCCTGCCTCCGCCACCCCTAAACATGTATAATCACATTACTGTATGGGCCTGCCTCCGCCACCCCTAAACATGTATAATCACATTACTGCATGGGCCTGCCTCCGCCACCCCTAAACATGTATAATCACATTACTGTATGGGCCTGCCTCCGCCACCCCTAAACATGTATAATCACATTACTGTATGGGCCTGCCTCCGCCACCCCTAAACATGTATAATCGCATTACAATTATTCAATTAAAATGATCAAAAAGCCGATAACTACAAAATTACAGACAGACTATAGCTTGCTAGCTGGCTTAAATGCTAACATGAAAACAAGAGACAACAACGTCTTTCTCCGTTAAGAAACGTCACACCCCTAAACATGTATAATCACATTACTGTATGGGCTTGCCTCCGCCACCCCTAAACATGGACAATCATATTACTGTATGGGCCTGCCCCCGCCACCCCTAAACATGTATAATCACATTACTGTATGGGCCTGCCTCCGCCACCCCTAAACATGTATAATCACATTACTGTATGGGCCTGCCTCCGCCACCCCTAAACATGTATAATCACATTACTGCATGGGCCTGCCTCCGCCACCCCTAAACATGTATAATCACATTACTGTATGGGCCTGCCTCCGCCACCCCTAAACATGTATAATCACATTACTGTATGGGCCTGCCTCCGCCACCCCTAAACATGTATAATCACATTACTGTATGGGCCTGCCTCCGCCACCCCTAAACATGTATAATCGCATTACAATTATTCAATTAAAATGATCAAAAAGCCGATAACTACAAAATTACAGACCGACTATAGCTTGCTAGCTGGCTTAAATGCTAACATGAAAACAAGAGACAACAACGTCTTTCTCCGTTAAGAAACGTCATACCCCTAAACATGTATAATCACATTACTGTATGGGCCTGCCTCCGCCACCCCTAAACATGTATAATCACATTACTGTATGGGCCTGCCTCCGCCAGATGTTAGCACTTTGGATTCAGAATGTAGCCTCGCTTGCAAGCTTCATAAGCAACTTTTTAAGGTCAAAAATGTTTTTCCGAAGAACGCACATCAACGGTAGAAACGATAACCGCGGTAAAACTCCCGACGGCTAGTTTTACCGTATTCAATTAAAATGAATGCGGTTGCTGATAACTGCTCGCCTTCTCGAGGTTGCCTATAAACAACGTTCTAGTGGCTTTTGGGTGGAATTCATCTATTCTGCCAACCAGGGCATCATACCCCTAAACATGTATACTTACATTACTGTATGGGCCTGCCTCAGCCACCCCTAAACATGTATAATCACATTACTGTATGGGCCTGCCTCAGCCACCCCTAAACATGTATAATCACATTACTGTATGGGCCTGCTTCCGCCAGATGCTAGCACTTTGGATTCAGAATGTAGCCTCGTTTGCAAGCTTAATAAGCAACTTTTTAAGCCACATCAACGGTAGTGACGATAACCGTGACAAAACTCCAGACGGTTAGTATTACCGTATTCAAATTAATAATAATAATAATAGATTTTATTTTTAAAAAGCACTTTACATTGAGCAAACAACCTCAAAGTGCTACAGTGTATTAAAAATAAAATAAAAAAATAAAAAGACAATAAAAATAATTAAAAAAAAAAACTAGAACAAGCATGCATATATATAAAAAAAAAGGCTTTTTTAAAAAGAAGGGTTTTTAAGTCTTTTTTAAAAGCATCCACAGTCTGTGGTGCCCTCAGGTGGTCAGGGAGAGCGTTCCACAGACTGGGAGAGGCGGAGCAGAAAAACCCAGTCTCCCATTGTTCGTAGCTTTGTCCTCTGAGGCTGGAGGAGGTTAGTTAAAATGATCGAAAAGCCGTGATTGATAACTACACCTTCAGAAAATGACAGGCTAAACCTATTGTTACTATAACAATCTACAAGGTTAATACAGTTCGCTTCTCTTTTATCATTGCATGTGCTGTATGTATTGTTGCATTTAAAACAGTTGTACTGTTGATAATAGAGGTAATTATTGTTATTATTCATTATCAATAGTACTATTGCTATTGGTGTTTGTATTGATCCATTTGTAGTGTAATAATGTTCATTGTCATTTCTGTGTTATTAATATTTACTTCACTAACTGCTTCTTTGCTGTCTCTTTTACTATCATATTTACTATCGTATTTGTTCATATCTGTTGTTATTGTTGTCTTCCTTTTCTTCCTTTTTCTCTCTCCTCCTGCTCCGGTCCAAACATGAATATAAATATATTTAATAAAGTCAATTAGAAATAAGGCAACAAGAGAAGTATCCAACACTTCTGTTGTGTAAAGTAAATGTGTACGGTGGATATAGATCATCTACATCTACTATATGATTTGCCTGAGTGGCTGCAAAGGACAATCCCTTGGTTTTTTCTCTCAAAGTCCTCGTCTGCCCAGGAAATTATTCCCTAAATGTGCAAACATTAACAAAAATAACATGTGTTGTTTCAAGCTAGTTTAACAACTAGTTTAGCTATTAGCATGCCTGCTCCTGTCTTCTTCTTGGTGTGTAACATTTAAATTATGATTTAATTGTGTTCTTATATATCTTAATTATTAATGTTACTACTATTATTCTCTAAATGTTGTGTTTTATTAACTTATTAAGGGGTTAGCCTAACCCTAACCCACATATATATATATATATATATATATATATATATATATATATATATATATATATATATATATATATATATATATATATATATATATATATATATATATATATATATATATATACACATATATATATATATATATATATATATATATATATATATATATATATATATATATATATATATATATATATATATATATATATATATATATATATATATATATATATATATATATATATATACACATATATTAGAGATGTCCGATAATATCGGCCTGCCGATATTATCGGCCGATATATGCGTTAAAATGTAATATCGGAAATTATCGTTTTTTTTATTATCGGTATCGTTTTTTTTTGGTTTTTTTTATTAAATCAACATAAAAAACACAAGATACACTTACAATTAGTGCACCAACCCAAAAAACCTCCCTCCCCCATTTACACTCATTCACACACAAGGGTTGTTTCTTTCTGTTATTAATATTCTGCTTCCTACATTATATATCAATATATTTCAATACAGTCTGCAAGGGATACAGTCCGTAAGCACACATGATTGTGCGTGCTGCTGGTCCACTAATAGTACTAACCTTTAACAGTTAATTTTACTAATTTTCATTCATTACTAGTTTTTATGTAACTGTTTTTATATTGTTGTACTTTCTTTTTCATTCAAGAAAATGTTTTTAATTTATTTATCTTATTTTACTAATTTTTTTAAAAAGTACCTTATCTTCACCATACCTGGTTGTCCAAATTAGGCATAATAATGTGTTAATTCCACGACTGCATGTATCGGTTGATATCGGTATCTGTAATTAAAGAGTTGGACAATATTGGAATATCGGCAAAAAGCCATTATCGGACATCCCTAATATATATATATATATATATATATATATATATATATATATATATATATATATATATATATATATATATATATATATATATATATATATATATAAACAGACACATATATATATACATATATATATACATATATATATATATATATATATATATATATATATATATATATATATATATATATATATATATATATATATATATATATATATATATATATATATATATATATATATATATATATATATATATGTATATTGGATGGCATAAATTTAGTTTTTATCAAATCCTCATGCCATGTTTTGCTTTGTTATTGTCAATAGTACTGTGTGTGCGTGCATGAATGTGTGTGTGTGTGTGTGCATGAATTTGTGTGTGCATGAATGTGTGTGGGTGTGCATGAATGTGTGTGTGTGCATGAATGTGTGTGTGTACGTTTTCTTCTCTTCTATTTTTATTTTTTTTGTACAGCACTTTGTGTTTGCCACTTGCCTGTGTATGAAACGTGCTATATGAATAAAGTTTGGTTTGATTTGACAACATGTTTATTAGCCTTGTCCTCCAGTGATAACAATATTTAAGATACTTACAAATGCAGTTTATTTGCCGTAATGGAGGTGGTCATCACAACACGGCTCCACACTGTGTATGGCGCTACACAATCGGCCAGGGGACTACAAATAAATATGGTGTCGGTCAGACGGGATCAGTGTTTGTGATCTGCATTGAACGCCGTGTAGTTTTTCACGAAAATCGTTCGATACTGATCGACGGCGGATGGATCGGCACATCCCTAATTCCAATGTGCGTCATTGATTTGAGATGGGAGTGTTCTGAGTTATGAACTCAGTAATGGAACCAATTAAGCTTGAAAGTTGAGGTATTACTGTATACATAAGTGGCCTTTATTTTATTATTTTTTTGCATAACAGGACTATTTTTATCCAAAACCTTTTAAACTCTGACAAAAGACAAAAAATAAAACCAAATATCCACCGCAAAGGACACTTATGATTCTCTGTATTTTTATCAATAGAATCCACGTTGTGTAATTGGTAAATAAAAAGAGAATACAATGATTTGCAAATCCTTCTCAACTTATATTCAATTGAATAGACTGCAAAGACAAGATATTTAACGTTTAAACTGGTAAACTTTGTTCTTTTTTGCAAATATTAGCTCATTTGGAATTTGATGCCTGCAACATGTTTCAAAAAAGCTGGCACAAGTGACAAAAAAGACTGAGAAAGTTGAGGAATGCTCGTCAAAGACTTATTTGGAACATCCCACAGGTGAACAGGCTAATTGGGAACAGGTGGGTGCCATGATTGGGTATAAAAGCAGCTTCCATGAAATGCTCAGTCATTCCCAAACAAGGACGGGGCGAGGGTCACCACTTTGTCAACAAATGCCTGAGCAAATTGTTTAAGAACAACATTTCTCAAACAGCTATTGCAAGGAATTTAGGGATTTCACCATCTACGCTACGTAATATCATCAAAAGGTTCAGAGAATCTGGAGAAATCACTGCACGTAAGCCATGATAATACGCACCTTGGATCCCTCAGGCTGTACTGCATCAACAAGCGACATCAGTGTGTAAAGGATATCACCACATGGGCTCAGGAACATTTCAGAAAACCACTGTCAGTAACTACAGTTGGTCGCTACATCTGTAAGTGCAAGTTAAAACTCTACTATGCAAAGCCAAAGCCATTTATCAACAACACCCAGAAACGCCGCCGGCTTCGCTGGGCCCGAGCTCATCTAAGATGGACTGATACAAAGTGGAAAAGTGTTCTGTGGTCTGACGAGTCCACGTTTCAAATTGTTTTTGGAAACTGTGGACATCGTGTCCTCCGGACCAAAGAGGAAAAGAACCATCCAGACTGTTCTAGGTGCAAAGTGTAAAAAGGCAGCATGTGTGATGGTATGGGGGTGTATTAGTGCCCAAGACATGGGTAACTTACACATCTGTGAAGGCGCCATTAATGCTGAAAGGTACATACAGCTTTCGGAGCAACATATGTTGCCATCCAAGCAACGTTATCATGGACGCCCCTGCTTATTTCAGCGAGACGATGCCAAGCCAGGTGTTACAACAGCGTAACTTCATAGTAAAAGAGTGCGGGTACTAGACTGGTAAGAATGGGAAATAATTCCACTTCAAAAATGTGTTTTCTCAGTTCCCAAACCTTAACTGAGTGTTGTTAAAAGGAAAGGCCATGTAACACACTGGTAAAAATGCCCCTCTGACAACTTTTTTGCAATGTGTTGCTGCCATTAAATTCCAAGTTCATGATTATTTGCAAAAAATAACAAAGTTTCTCAGTGTGAACATGAAATATCTTGTCTTTGCAGTCTATTCAATTGAATATAAGTTGAAAAGGATTTGCAAATCATTGTATTCTATTTTTATTCATCATTTATACAACGTGACAACTTCACTGCTTTTGTATTTAGCATGAAATTGCGTCAAATACAATAAAAAACAAAAAACAAGACTTGTAAAAGCCAATCCTGCGCAGCCCCAAAAAGACGTGTAACAGTACATCCTGTCCACGTCTTGCATTTGAAGACAAGTCATGGCCGGAGGTGACACTCGGGCCATAAACATCAGCACCGATTGACAAGTGAACGCCTCACGCAGCTTCGTGTCGGGACTGGATGAGGAATACGCCTCATCAAGCAGAGCCGGGAGACGTAAACATTCTTCCTACATAACTTCACCAACGCCGTGTGATACTACGC
This sequence comes from Entelurus aequoreus, assembly GCF_033978785.1. NCBI lineage: Eukaryota > Metazoa > Chordata > Actinopteri > Syngnathiformes > Syngnathidae > Entelurus > Entelurus aequoreus. The sequence goes on along the minus strand of NC_084742.1, from coordinate 66,411,464 downwards.
GCTGGGGAAAAAAAGATTCCCAGACTGCAGATTCCCATGAAAGATGAACAAATGTGTGCACAGCTACGATGATCTTTTTTTCTGTGCAGGTTAAAAATACTCCAACAAAACAGTCCCATGTGACCTGTCTGGGGCTGGCGGCCATGTCTGCTACTGCCCAGTCTGGGAACAGGGACGTAGAATATATGTATAATATATTTATATTATTCACATGTGATAATGCTGTATAGTAGACTGTATTTATATTATTCACATGTGAATAATGCTGTATAATAGACTGTATGTATATTATTCACATGTGAATAATTCTGTATAATAGACTGTATTTATATTATTCACATGTGAATAATGCTGTATAATAGACTGTATTTATGTTATTCACATGTGAATAATGCTGTATAGTAGACTGTATTTATATTATTCACATGTGAATAATGCTGTATAGTAGACTGTGTTTATGTTATTCACATGCAGCCCTTTGAGACTTTTGTGATTTAGGCCTATATAAATAAACATTGATTGATTGATTGATGTGAATAATGCTGTATAATAGACTGTATTTATATTATTCACATGTGAATAATGCTGTATAATAGACTATATTTATGTTATTCACATGTGAATAATGCTGTATAATAGACTGTATTTATATTATTCACATGTGAATAATGCTGTATAATAGACTGTATTTATATTATTCACATGTGATAATGCTGTATAGTAGACTGTATTTATATTATTCACATGTGAATAATGCTGTATAATAGACTGTCTCTATATTATTCACATTTGAATAATGCTGTATAATAGACTGTATTTATATTATTCACATGTGAATAATGCTGTATAATAGACTATATTTATGTTATTCACATGTGAATAATGCTCTATAATAGACTGTATTTATATTATTCACATGTGAATAATGCTGTATAATAGACTGTATTTGTATTATTCACATGTGAATAATGCTGTATAATAGACTGTATTTATATTATTCACATGTGAATAATGCTGTATAATAGACTGTATTTATATTATTCACATGTGAATAATTCTGTATAATAGACTGTATTTATGTTATTCACATGTGAATAATGCTGTATAATAGACAGTATTTATGTTATTCACATGTGAGTAATGCTGTATAATACTGTATTTATATTATTCACATGTGAATAATGCTGTATAATAGACTGTATTTATGTTATTCACATGTGAATAATGCTGTATAATAGACTGTATTTATACTATTCACATGTGAATAATGCTGTATAATAGACTGTATTTATATTATTCAAATGTGAATAATGCTGTATAATAGACTGTATTTATATTATTCACATGTGAATAATGCTGTATAATAGACTATTTATATTATTCACATGTGAATAATTCTGTATAATAGACTGTATTTATGTTATTCACATGTGAATAATGCTGTATAATAGACAGTATTTATGTTATTCACATGTGAGTAATGCTGTATAATACTGTATTTATATTATTCACATGTGAATAATGCTGTATAATAGACTGTATTTATATTATTCACATGTGAATAATGCTGTATAATAGACTATATTTATGTTATTCACATGTGAATAATGCTCTATAATAGACTGTATTTATATTATTCACATGTGAATAATGCTGTATAATAGACTGTATTTGTATTATTCACATGTGAATAATGCTGTATAATAGACTGTATTTATATTATTCACATGTGAATAATGCTGTATAATAGACTGTATTTATGTTATTCACATGTGAATAATGCTGTATAATAGACAGTATTTATGTTATTCACATGTGAGTAATGCTGTATAATACTGTATTTATATTATTCACATGTGAATAATGCTGTATAATAGACTGTATTTATGTTATTCACATGTGAATAATGCTGTATAATAGACTGTATTTATACTATTCACATGTGAATAATGCTGTATAATAGACTGTATTTATATTATTCAAATGTGAATAATGCTGTATAATAGACTGTATTTATATTATTCACATGTGAATAATGCTGTATAATAGACTATTTATATTATTCACATGTGAATAATTCTGTATAATAGACTGTATTTATGTTATTCACATGTGAATAATGCTGTATAATAGACAGTATTTATGTTATTCACATGTGAGTAATGCTGTATAATACTGTATTTATATTATTCACATGTGAATAATGCTGTATAATAGACTGTATTTATGTTATTCACATGTGAATAATGCTGTATAATAGACTGTATTTATACTATTCACATGTGAATAATGCTGTATAATAGACTGTATTTATATTATTCAAATGTGAATAATGGTGTATAATAGACTGTATTTATATTATTCACATGTGAATAATGCTGTATAATAGACTATTTATATTATTCACATGTGAATAATGCTGTATAATAGACTGTATTTATGTTATTCACATGTGAATAATGCTGTATAATAGACAGTATTTATGTTATTCACATGTGAATAATGCTGTATAATAGACTGTATTTATGTTATTCACATGTGAATAATGCTGTATAATAGACAGTATTTATGTTATTCACATGTGAGTAATGCTGTATAATAGACTGTATTTATATTATTCACATGTGAATAATGCTGTATAGTATTTATTGTCTATTGTGAGCGAACTGTGGTGCTGAATTTCCCCCAGGGATCAATAAAGTACTTTCTATTCTATTCTAACTTCCATTCTATCTGTTGATATAAAGTAAAACATGTTTTGAATGTTTTATGCACTTTCTTTAATGACAAAAAGACAAATCATGCCTTATTTTCTCCCCCCAAAAATTTTAAAGTGGAATATTAGATGTGAAGTAAATAAGTTAATAATTCATAGCACCATTGATTTCGATTCATTAATTTTTTTTAAAGCAAAAATCACACTAAAATTCTTGGTGATTCAAAGGGGCCCCACTCATAAAAATTTTAAAAATAAGTTATTTTGTATTGTTTTTACTTTCAACATCTAAGTCTCTAGACTATATTGGTTGCGAAGTAATTGTAGCCTTAAATATGTCAATAATTAATTATTATTTTTTGAGCAAAGACAGTTTTTTTTAATCCCACTAAAATTCCTGGGGTTCCAAAAATGTGACAGGTATGTTCGTCGTTTATACGTTTTTAATATTTTTTTAATGTTTTTTAAAATTTATTAAAACACACAAATATGCAATATTTTCCCCAAAAAATATTTCAAAGTGAAACATTGAGTGTGAAGTAATTGGAGCCTTAAATAGGTCAATAATTCATAAGAACATTGATTTATTATTATTTTCTGAGCAAAGACTTTTTTTTTTGAATCCCACTAAAATTCTCGGGGTTCCAAAAATGTGACATATATTATTTTAATGTTTTTTTTAATTTAATAAAACACAAAATATGCAATATTTTCCCCAAAAAGGTTTAAAATTGGAATATTTTACCAAAAAATGTTTCAAACTGGAGTTTTTTATCCTTGAATCTGTCAACAATTCATAAAAACATTGATTTTGATTCATTATTATTTTTTGAGCAAATACAGTTTTTTTTAATCCCACTAAAATTCTTGGGGTTCCAAAAATGTGACAGATATGTCTGTCGTTTATAAGTTTTTAATATGTTTTTAATGTTTTTTTAAATGTATTAAAACACACAAATATGCAATATTTTCCCCCAAAAAATATTTCAAAGTGAAATATTGGTTGTGAAGTAATTGGAGCCTTAAATGGGTCAATAATTCATAACAACATTGATTTATTATTATTTTCTGAGCAAAGACATTTTTTTCCCCACTAAAATTCTCGGGGTTCCAAAAATTTGACATATATTATTTTAATGTTTTTTTTAATTTAATAAAACACAAAATATGCAATATTTTCCCCAAAAAGGTTTAAAATTGGAATTTTTGATGCTTGAATAGGTCAACAATTCATAACATCATTGATTTTGATTCATTATTATTTTTTGAGCAAAGACAGTTTTTTTTAAATCCCACTAAAATTCTTGGGGTTCCAAAAATGTGACAGATATGTCCGTCGTTTACAAGTTTTTAATATATTTTTTAAATGTATTAAAACACACAAATATGCAATATTTCCCCCAAAAAATATATTTCAAAGTGAAATGTTGAGTGTGAAGTAATTGGAGCCTTAAATAGGTCAATAATTCATAACAACATTGATTTATTATTATAATTCATTATTATTTTCTGAGCAAAGAAAATTTTTTTTAATCCCACTAAAATTCTTGAGGTTCCAAAAATGTCACAGATATGTCTGTCATTTATAAGTTTTAAATATTTTTTTAAATGTTTTTTTGAATTTATTAAAACACACAAATATTAAATATTTTCCCCAAAAAATATTTCAAAGTGAAATATTGAGTGTGAAGTAATTGGAGCCTTAAATAGGTCAATAATTCATAACAACATTGATTTATTATTATTTTCTGAGCAAAGACTTTTTTTAAAAAATCCCACTAAAATTCTCGGGGTTCCAAAAATGTGACATATATTATTTTAATGTTTTTTTTAATTTAATAAAACACAAAATATGCAACATTTTACCAAAAAATGTTTCAAACTGGAGTTTTTATCCTTGAATCTGTCAACAATTCATAACACCATTGATTTTGATTCATTATTATTTTTTGAGCAAATAGAGTTTTTTTTAATCCCACTAAAATTCTTGGGGTTCCAAAAAATGTGACATATATGTCTGTCATTTATAAGTTCTTAATATTTTTTTAATGTTTTTTTTTAAATTTATTAAAACACAGAAATATGCAATATTTCCCCCAAAAAATATTTCAAAGTGAAATATTGAGTGTGAAGTAATTGGAGCCTTAAAAAGGTCAATAATTCATAACAACATTGATTTTAATTCATTATTATTTTCTGAGCAAAGATTCTCGGGGTTCCAAAAATGTGAGATGTATTATTTTTATGTTTTTTTAAATTTAATAAAACACAAAAAATGCAATATTTTCCCCAAAAATGTTTCAAATTGGAATTTTTGATCCTTGAATAGGTCAACAAATCATAACAACATTGATTTTGATTCATTATTATTTTTGAGCAATGTCAGTCTGCATGGCAAATTGGTGTTATTAGAGTCAACATTGCAACTTTTTCCTCGTAACATTTGACTCATTTACTTACAGAACTAAAGTTGTGATGTTGGATGCGTACCATCCCAAATCGGGTATGGCCTCCAGTTCGTTGTGGTTCAGCTTTCTGAAGAAAGAAAAAAAGGAGCAGACGTTTAAAAATACAGCTTGGCATCACTGAGACAGTGACAGAAGTTTATTCTAGGACGCAGCAGGCGGACTTACATTTCATTTAGATGTTGGAGTTGGGAAAACAAAGTGCTGTCCAGCACCTGCAATTTGTTATGGCTCAGATCCCTGAGAAGAGAGGGAACACATCAGGGAAAAGTACACACCGTATTTGTCTGAGGTTACAGAAATGTAATGACATTAGCAACACACAGTGGACACAAGTACACAAACTATGTGCTAAAACTGCAACTAGTAGTACACATGTACACAAACTATGTGCTAAAACTGCAACTAGTAGGACACATGTACACAAACTATGTGCTAAAACTGCAACTAGTAGGACACATGTACACAAACTATGTGCTAAAACTGCAACTAGTAGGACACATGTACACAAACTATGTGCTAAAACTGCAACTAGTAGGACACATGTACACAAACTGTGCTAAAACTGCAACTAGTAGTACACATGTACACAAACTATGTGCTAAAACTGCAACTAGTAGGACACATGTACACAAACTATGTGCTAAAACTGCAACTAGTAGTGCACATGTACACAAACTATGTGCTAAAACTGCAATTAGTAGTACACATGTACACAAACTATGTGCTAAAACTGCAACTAGTAGTACACATGTACACAAACTATGTGCTAAAACTGCAACTAGTAGGACACATGTACACAAACTATGTGCTAAAACTGCAACTAGTAGTACACAAGTACACAAACTATGTGCTAAAACTGCAACTAGTAGGACACATGTACACAAACTATGTGCTAAAACTGCAACTAGTAGGACACATGTACACAAACTATGTTGCAAAACTGCAACTAGTAGTACACATGTACACAAACTATGTGCTAAAACTGCAAATAGTAGTACACATGTACACAAACTATGTGCTAAAATGGCAACTAGTAGTACACATGTACACAAACTATGTGCTAAAATGGCAACTAGTAGTACACATGTACACAAACTATGTGCTAAAACTGCAACTAGTAGGACACATGTACACAAACTATGTGCTAAAATGGCAACTAGTAGTACACATGTACACAAACTATGTGCTAAAATGGCAACTAGTGGTACACATGTACACAAACTATGTGCTAAAACTGCAACTAGTAGGACACATGTACACAAACTATGTGCTAAAATGGCAACTAGTAGTACACATGTACACAAACTATGTGCTAAAACTAAGTTGAGACAGGGAAGCCAAAAGCAACACAGCGATTCGTTACTCCGAGACAACTCTCTCTTTTTCCCAGCTGCAAGGAAGTCCAAACCCCGGCCATGGGTTTTTGGAAGCGTGAGCAGGAGGTTTTGAGTCGCAGTCAAGTCTCGTGTTTGGGGTTGTACCCCAGCTGTGGCTGGATGAAGTAAGTCCACACCCTCAAAAGGAGATGTACAGTGGTGTTCAAAAGTGTACATACACTTTTAAAGATCATCATGTCATGGCTGTCTTGAGTTTACAATCATTTCTACAACTCTCATTTTTTTGTGATGTAGTGATTGGAGCACATAATTGTTGCTCACAAAAAACATTCATGAAGTTTGCTTCTTTTATGAATTTATCATGGGTCTACTGAAAATGTGAGGGTCAAAAGTATACATACAGCAATGTTAATATTTGCTTCCTTGGCAAGTTGACCTGCAATAAGGCGCTTTTGATAGCCATCTACAAGCTTGACCACTTGACCACTAAATTGCTGCAGTTCAGCTAAATGTGTTGCTTTTCTGACATGGACTTGTTTCTTCAGCATTGTCCACACCTTTAAGTCAGGACTTTGGGAAGGCCATTCTAAAACCTTCATTCTAGCCTGATTTAGCCATTCCTTTACCACTTTTGAGGTGTGTTTGGGGTCATTGTCCTGTTGGAACACCCAACAAGACCCAACCTCCGGGCTGATGATTTTAGCTTGTCCTGAACAATTTGGAGCTAATCCTCCTTTTTCATTGTCCCATTTAAAGCAGCAGTTCCATTGGCAGCAAAACAGGCCCAGAGCATAATACTACCACCACCATGCTTGACGGTAGGCATGGTGTTTCTGGGATTAAAGGCCTCACCTTTTCTCCTCCAAACATATTGCTGGGTATTGTGGCCAAACAACTCCATTTTTGTTTAATCTGACCACAGAACTTCAATCAATCAATCAATCAATCAATGTTTATTTACATAGCCCTAAATCACAAGTGTCTCAAAGGACTGCACAAGCCACACAACATCCGTGGTACAGAGCCCACATAAGGGCAAGGAAAAACTCACAACCCCAGTGGGACGTCGATGTGAATGACTATGAGAAACCGTGGAGAGGACCACATATGTGGGTAACCCCCCCCCCCCCCCCCCCTCTAGGGGAGACCGGATGCAATGGACGTCGAGTGGGTCTAGCATAATAGTGTGAGAGTCCAGTCTATAGTGGATCTAACATAATATTGTGAAAGTCCAGTCCATAGTGGATCTAACATAATAATGTGAGAGTCCAGTCCATAGTGGATCTAACATAATATTGTGAAAGTCCAGTCCATAGTGGATCTAACATAATAGTGTGAGAGTCCAGTCCATAGTGGATCTAACATAATAGTGAGAGTCCAGTCCATAGTGGATCTAACATAATAGTGAGAGTCCAGTCCATAGTGGATCTAACATAATAGTGAGAGAGTCCAGTCCATAGTGGATCTAACGTAATAGTGAGAGTCCAGTCCATAGTGGATCTAACATAATAGTGAGAGTCCAGTCCATAGTGGATCTAACATAATATTGTGAAAGTTCAGTCCATAGTGGATCTAACATAATAGTGAGAGTCCAGTCCATAGTGGATCCAACATAATAGTGAGAGTCCAGTCCATAGTGGATCTAACATAATAGTGAGAGTCCAGTCCATAGTGGATCCAACATAATAGTGAGAGTCCAGTCCATAGTGGATCTAACATAATAGTGAGAGAGTCCAGTCCATAGTGGATCTAACATAATAGTGTGAGAGTCCAGTCCATAGTGGATCTAACATAATAGTGTGAGAGTCCAGTCCATAGTGGATCTAACATAATAGTGTGAGAGTCCAGTCCATAGTGGATCTAACATAATAGTGTGAGAGTCCAGTCCATAGTGGATCTAACATAATAGTGAGAGTCCAGTCCGTAGTGGATCTAACATAATAGTGTGAGAGTCCAGTCCATAGTGGATCTAACATAATAGTGAGAGTCCAGTCCATAGTGGATCTAACATAATAGTGTGAGAGTCCAGTCCATAGTGGATCTAACATAATAGTGTGAGAGTCCAGTCCATAGTAGATCTAACATAATAGTGTGAGAGTCCAGTCCATAGTGGCTCTAACATAATAGTGTGAGAGTCCAGTCCATAGTGGATCTAACATAATAGTGTGAGAGTCCAGTCCATAGTGGATCTAACATAATAGTGTGAGAGTCCAGTCCATAGTGGATCTAACATAATAGTGTGAGAGTCCAGTCCATAGTGGCTCTAACATAATAGTGTGAGAGTCCAGTCCATAGTGGATCTAACATAATAGTGTGAGAGTCCAGTCCATAGTGGATCTAACATAATAGTGTGAGAGTCCAGTCCATAGTGGATCTAACATAATAGTGTGAGAGTCCAGTCCATAGTGGATCTAACATAATAGTGAGAGTCCAGTCCATAGTGGCTCTAACATAATAGTGTGAGAGTCCAGTCCATAGTGGATCTAACATAATAGTGAGAGTCCAGTCCATAGTGGGGCCAGCAGGAGACCATCTCGAGCGGAGACGGGTCAGCAGCGCAGAAATGTCCGCAACCGATGCACAGGCGAGCGGTCCACCCCGGGTCCCGACTTTCCTCCAGAAGGTCTTATCTTTGTCCATGTGATGTCAGATGAAACAAAAAGTGAGTTGTTTGGCCACAATACCCAGCAATATGTTTGGAGGAGAAAAGGTGAGACCTTTAATCCCATGAACACCCTACCTACCGTCAAGCATGGTGGTGGTAGTATTATGCTCTGGGCCGATGGAACTGGTGCTTTCAATGGGACAATGAAAAAGGAGGATTAGCTCCAAATTCTTCAGGACAAGCTAAAGTCATCAGCCCGGAGGTTGGGTCTTGGGCGCAGTTGGGTGTTCCAACAGGACAATGACCCCAAACTAGGGCTGGGCAATATGGCCTTTTATTAATATCTGGATATTTTTAGGCCATGTCACGATACACCATATTAGGGCTGCAACTAACGATAAATTTGATAATTGATTAATCTGTCGATTATTACTTCGATTAATCGATTAATAATCGGATGAAATAGACGAACTACATTTCTATCCTTTCTAGTATTTTATTGAAAAAAAAAGCATACTGGCACCATACTTATTTTGATTATTGTTTCTCAGCTGTTTGTACATGTTGCAGTTTATAAATAAAGGTTTATTAATTGAAAAAAAAAAAAAAAAAAATTTAAAATTTAAAATAAAAATAAAAATTGCCTCTGCGCATGCGCATAGCATAGATCCAACGAATCGATGACTAAATTAATTGCCAACTATTTTTTATAATCAATTTAATCGATTAGTTGTTGCAGCCCTACATCATATATATGTGGATATTTTGCCTTAGCCTTGAATGAACACTTGATGCATATAATCACAGCAGTATGATGATTCTATGTGTCTACATCAGGGGTCACCAACCTTTTTGAAACCAAGAGCTACTTCTTGGGTACTGATTAATGCGAAGGGCTACCAGTTTGATACACACTTAAATAAATTGCCAGAAATAGCCAATTTGCTCAATTTACATCTCTATGTTATTATTAATAATGAATGATATTTACACTTAATTGAACGGTTTAAAAGAGGAGAAAACACGAAAAAAATGACAATTAAATTTTGAAACATAGTTTATCTCCAATTTCGACTCCTTAAAATTTAAAATTCAACCGAAAAAAAGAAGAGAAAAACTAGCTAATTCGAATCTTTTTGAAAAAAATAATTTATGGAACATCATTAGTAATTTTTCCTGATTAAGATTAATTTTAGAATTTTGATGACATGTTTTAAATAGGTTAAAATCCAATCTGCACTTTGTTAGAATATATAACAAATTGGACCAAGCTTTATTTCTAACAAAGAAAAATCATTATTTCTTCTATATTTTTCAGAACAAAAATTTTAAAAGAAATTCAAAAGACTTTGAAATAAGATTTAAATGTGATTCTACAGATTTTCTAGATTTGCCATAATAATTTTTCTGAATTTTAATCAAAATAAGTTTGAAGAAATATTTCACAAATATTCTTCGTCGAAAAAACAGAAGCTAAAATGAAGAATAAATTAAAATGTATTTATTATTCTTTACAATAAAAAAATAAATTTACTTGAACATTGATTTAGATTGTCAGGAAAGAAGAGGAAGGAATTTAAAAGGTAAAAAGGTATATGTGTTTAAAAATCCTAAAATAATTTTTAAGGTTGTATTTTTTCTCTAAAATTGTCTTTCTGAAAGTTATAAGAAGCAAAGTAAAAAAAAAAATGAATTTATTTAAACAAGTGAAGACCAAGTCTTTAAAATATTTTCTTGGATTTTCAAATTCTATTTGAGTTTTGTCTCTCTTAGAATTAAAAATGTTGAGCAAAGCGAGACTAGCTTGCTAGTAAATAAATACAATTTAAAAAATAGAGGCAGCTCACTGGTAAGTGCTGCTATTTGAGCTATTTTTAGAACAGGCCAGCGGGCTACTCATCTGGTCTTACGGGCGCGTTGGTGACCCCTGGTCTACATGATAACATTCTTCTTCATACTGCATTAATATATGCTACTTTTAAACTTTCATGCAGAGAGGGAAACTACAACTAAAAGTGTATTTATTAAACAGTTATTAAGCAGTGGCACAAACATTCATGTCATTTCCAAAACAGAAAGTGCAAGATTGTCAGAGACATTTTAAAACAAGCTATGAGTGCACTTTTGTGCATGATGTCACTAAGATGACATATCAAAACAACACTCAATTAAAGTGCACTTTTGGTACAGTACGCCACTACAATAGTTAAAAACTAATAAAGTGCACTTTTGTGCATGATGTCACACAAGATATTTCAATAAGTGTCAAATAAAAATGAGCTGCATAATAGGAAATCAAATAATGTATGTCCTTCGCTATGTGGTAGGTTCCTGCGGACGTTATCTCCTTCTGTTGTTGACTATTTTTTGTTGATGTGGAAATGGTTGCTTGGGCATTTTGTGGGTGTGGCACCGAACGTAGATGTTGACATGCGGAGTTTCAAGCACTCTTCATTCTCTAGCGGGTGACTTTTCAAATGATGCTACTTTTTGTAGCAACGCTTTTGCCGCATACTTGTTCGACATCTTCCCGCTTGAAGCCAAACCCCCGCCAGACGATGGACCCCCTGCTGTTTTTCTTAGGAATTAATTCTTCCTTCATTTGTTACCAGATTCGCACCTTCTCTCTCTCGTATTACCACCCGCACCGCACCGTTAGCACCACAGCTAACGTTACCATGTGACGTTGCACACGTGACGTATGTAAGAAGGTGCGCTTGTTTTAAAGGCCTACTGAAACCCACTACTACCGACCACGCAGTCTGATAGTTTATATATCAATGATGAAATCTTAACATTATAACACATGCCAATACGGCCGGGTTAACTTATAAAGTGACATTTTAAATTTGCCGCTAAACTTCCGGTTGGAAACGCCTCTGAGGATGACGTATGCGCGTGACGTAGCCCGGGGAACACGGGTATGCCTTCCACATTGAAGCCAATACGAAAAAGCTCTGTTTTCATTTCATAATTCCACAGTATTCTGGACATCTGTGTTCGTGAATCTGTTGCAATCATGTTCATTGCATTATGGAGAAGGAAGCTGAGCAAGCAAAGAAGAAAGTTGTCGGTGCGAAATGGACGTATTTTTCGAACGTAGTCAGCCACAACAGTACACAGCCGGCGCTTCTTTGTTTACATTCCCGAAAGATGCAGTCAAGATGGAAGAACTCGGATAACAGAGACTCTAACCAGGAGGGCTTTTGACTTCGATACACAGACGCCTGTAGAGAACTGGGACAACACAGACTCTTACCAGGATTACTTTGATTTGGATGACAAAGACGCAGACGTGCTACTGTGAGTATGCAGCTTTGGCTTCTAAACATTTGATCGCTTGACCGTATGTGCGCAACTTTTTTTTGCGTATGTACGTAACTTTTTTAAAATATATAAGCTTTATGAACCTTGGGTTAGGTGAACGGTCTTTTGGGCTGAGTGATTGTGTGTGTTGATCAGGTGTTTGAATTGTATTGGCGTGTTCTATGGAGCTAGGAGCTAGCATAGGAGCTAGGAGCTAGCATAACAAACACGCAGGTGTTTTTATGCAGGATTAATTTGTGGCATATTAAATATAAGCCTGGTTGTGTTGTGGCTAATAGAGTATATATATGTCTTGTGTTTATTTACTGTTGTAGTCATTCCCAGCTGAATATCAGGTACCGTGAGTATGCAGCCTTGGCTGCTAAACATTTGATAGCTTGACCGTATGTGCGCGTCACGTACATAACTTTTTAAAAATATATAAGCTTTATGAACCTTGGGTTAGGTGAACGGTCTTTTGGGCTGAGTGATTGTGTGTGTTGATCAGGTGTTTGAATTGTATTGGCGTGTTCTATGGAGCTAGGAGCTAGCAGAGGAGCTAGGAGCTAGCGTAACAAACACGCAGGTGTTTTTATGCAGGATTAATTTGTGGCATATTAAATAAAAGCCTGGTTGTGTTGTGGCTAATAGAGTATATATATGTCTTGTGTTTATTTACTGTTGTAGTCATTCCCAGCTGAATATCAGGTCACCCCCGGCTCTCACAGCATCTTCCCTATCTGAATAGCTTCAACTCCCCACTAGTCCTTCACTTGCACTTTACTCATCCACAAATCTTTCATCCTCGCTCAAATTAATGGGGAAATTGTCGCTTTCTCGGTCCGAATCTCTCTCACTTCATGCGGCCATCATTGTAAACAATAGGGAACTTTGTGTATATGTTCAACTGACTACGTCACGCTACTTCCGGTAGGGGCAAGCCTTTTTTTTATCAGATACCAAAAGTTGCAATCTTTATCGTCGTTGTTCTATACTAAATCCTTTCAGCAAAAATATGGCAATATCGCGAAATGATCAAGTATGACACATAGAATAGATCTGCTATCCCCGTTTAAATAAAAAAAATTCATTTCAGTAGGCCTTTAAGCGGCACCTTAAGGCTCGCCACAAGGATATTTTTTCGAAGGTAAGTTACAAATGCTGTTAACATAATCGATAAATGTCATAGTAAGCTAATACATTAGTACGTTTTCCACATACTCCTGGCGCAAATGGGCTGCTAACTTCAGGCTAAAGTTAGCTTTTGTTACGCTAACGTCAATTCGTGATGTGTGTGTTACTTTAGCAGCATGTTTAGCCATGTTTACATTCAGTGACGGTGTGGTTATCTCTTTGTGAGTACGTTCTGTCAGCACGTAACTTGATACGTTAAACAGGTGGAGTTACTGTTATACGTAGAGTCTGCTAGCTTTAGCCTTAAAGCCACAAGTGACGTTGTGCAGCCCCATTAAGGAATCAGGAATGAATTGATTATTTTATTACATGGTTTGCACAAATGAAAGAGAGTGGGGTTGTATGATATCTGTTGTAATTGCACTGGCAGACAGGGCCAAGTTGAGCATGTGTTCCTCATCCATCACTCATATTTTGGGCATGTTTCACAAATTCTGACAAATAAAGCCACAATTGCTGAAGTAGAATGTTTTTGTTGTTTGGCTTTTTTGGAGTAATGAACTTTGATTCCACTGTTACCACTTTATCTGTGTGTAATACACAATCCTCGGATCAGAAATTTGCTGTTGGGTGGAAACCTTATATGTCTAAAACCATTCCTTTATTGTTATTATTTGTGAAAATAGCAGATCTGCAAGCTTACAATGGGTTGAACTTATAGATCTGCTGTAGGGCTGCAACTAACGATTAATTTGATAATCGATTAATCTGTCGATTATTACTTCGATTAATCGATTAATAATCGGATAAAAGAGACAAACTACATTTCTATCCTATCCAGTATTTTATTGAAAAAAAACAGCATACTGGCACCATACTTATTTTGATTATTGTTTCTCAGCTGTTTGTACATGTTGCAGTTTATAAATAAAGGTTTATTTACCGTATTTTCCGCACCATAAGCCGCCCCGTGTTATTAGCCGCACTTTCAATGAATGGCATATTTCAAAACTTTGTTTACCTATTAGCCGCCCCGTGTTATTAGCCGCACCTACGCTGCGCTAAAGGGAATGTCAAAAAAACAGTCAGATAGGTCAGTCAAACTTTAATAATATATTACAAACCAGCGTTCTAACAACTCTGTTCACTCCCAAAATGTAATGTGCAAATGTGCAATCACAAAAATAGTAACACTCAAAATAGTGCAGAGCAATAGCAACATCAATAACTCAACGTTGCTCGAACATTAATGTCACACAACACACAAAATAAACATTTAAAGCTCACGTTCTGAAGTTATTACTCATCCACAAATCCCTCGAATTCTTCTTCTTCTTCGGTGTCACCCGGTCTCTTCGCGTAAACGTCTATCAACCACTCGCTCATCTTTTCTTCATCCATCCATCCCTTCGAGTTAGCTTTTATGATGACGCCGGCTGGAAAGTTCTCTTTTGGCAAGGTCTTCCTTTTGAAAATCACCATGGGTGGAAGTTTTTGGCCGTTAGCATGGCAAGCTAACAGATATTCACCGTACGTGCTCCCGTTGTATCCACAGTGCGGTTCACATGAATATCAAAAGTCAGTGGAACCTTGTACGCGTGTCTCTTAGTAGGAGACATTTTGTGGTCTTTACAGAAACACACAAATGAAATGAAACGTAATATCCGCGCGCTTCTTCTACGGGGGCGGGTGCTCACCTTGGCGGTTGCTTACAGTAGAAGAAGAAGCGCTTCCTCTTCTATGGGGGCGGTTGCTAACCGTAGAAGAAGAAGCGCTTCCTCTTCTACGGGGAAAAAAGATGGCGGCTGTTTACCGTAGTTGCGAGGCCTAAACTTTATGAAAATAAATATTAATATTAATCCATATATAAGGCGCAACGGGTTATTAGCCGCACTGTCAGCTTTTGAGAAAATTTGTGGTTTTTAGGTGTGGCTTATGGTGCGGAAAATACGGTAATAATAAAAAAATAAACTTTTTTTTTTTTTTTTAAAAGCCTCTGCGCATGCGCATAGCATAGATCCAACGAATCGATGACTAAATTAATCGGCAACTATTTTTATAATCAATTTTAATCGATTAGTTGTTGCAGCCCTAATCTGCTGCTATTTTCACAACTTGTGTGTGACACTGCCCAACAGCAATCTCCAATACTTATTGACCTAAATTAATTTGTTAAAAGACTATACTTATATAATACTTTTTATTTATTTTTTTTGGACTAAAACTAGACTAAAACATTTTTGACTTTTCATCGACTAAAACTAGACTAAAACCCTTTTGAGTTTTCGTCGACTAAAACTGGACTAAAACTATCACATATAAAAGTGACTAAAATGTGACTAAAACTAATAAGCATTTTAGTCCAAAAGACTAAGACTAAATGTAAGATGGTTGTCAAAAACAACATTGCCCCAAACACACCTCAAAAGTGGTAAAGGAATGGCTAAATAAGGCTAGAATGAAGGTTTTAGAATGGCCTTCCCAAAGTCCTGACTTAAAGGTGTGGACAATGCTGAAGAAACAAGTCCAGGTCAGAAAAGCAACACATTTAGCTGAACTGCAGCAATTTAGTGGTCAAGCAGAAGCTTGTGGATGGCTACCAAAAGCGCCTTATTGCAGGTCAACTTGCCAAGGGACATGTAAGCAAATATTAACATTGTTGTATGTATACTTTTGACCCTCACATTTTCACTAGACCCATAAAAAATTCATAAAAGAAGCGAACTTCATGAATGTTTTTTGTGAGCAACAAGTATGTGCTCCAATCACTACATCACAAAAAAATAAGAAATGATTGTAAAGTCCAGACAGCCATGACATGATGTTCTTTACACGTGTATGTAGACTTTTGACCACCACTGCATCTTTAAAGGCCTACTGAAATGAATTTTTTTAATTTAAACGGGGATAGCAGATCTATTCTATGTGTCATACTTGATCATTTCGCGATATTGCCATATTTTTGCTGAAAGGATTTAGTATAGAACAACGACGATAAAGATTGCAACTTTTGGTATCTGATAAAAAAAAGGCTTGCCCCTACCGGAAGTAGCGTGACGTAGTCAGTTGAACATATACGCAAAGTTCCCTATTGTTTACAATGATGGCCGCATGAAGTGAGAGAGATTCGGACCGAGAAAGCGACAATTTCCCCATTAATTTGAGCGAGGATGAAAGATTTGTGGATGAGTAAAGTGCAAGTGAAGGACTAGTGGGGAGTTGAAGCTATTCAGATAGGGAAGATGCTGTGAGAGCCGGGGGTGACCTGATATTCAGCTGGGAATGACTACAACAGTAAATAAACACAAGACATATATATACTCTATTAGCCACAACACAACCAGGCTTATATTTAATATGCCACAAATTAATCCTGCATAAAAACACCTGCGTGTTTGTTACGCTAGCTCCTAGCTCCTCTGCTAGCTCCTAGCTCCATAGAACACGCCAATACAATTCAAACACCTGATCAACACACACAATCACTCAGCCCAAAAGACCGTTCACCTAACCCAAGGTTCATAAAGCTTATATATTTTTAAAAAGTTACGTACATACGCAAAAAAAAGTTGCGCACATACGGTCAAGCGATCAAATGTTTAGAAGCCAAAGCTGCATACTCACAGTAGCACGTCTGCGTCTTTGTCATCCAAATCAAAGTAATCCTGGTAAGAGTCTGTGTTGTCCCAGTTCTCTACAGGCGTCTGTGTATCGAAGTCAAAAGTCCTCCTGGTTAGAGTCTCTGTTATCCGAGTTCTTCCATCTTGACTGCATCTTTCGGGAATGTAAACAAAGAAGCGCCGGCTGTGTACTGTTGTTGCGGACTACGTTCGAAAAATACGTCCATTTCGCACCGACAACTTTCTTCTTTGCTTGCTCAGCTTCCTTCTCCATAATGCAATGAACATGATTGCAACAGATTCACGAACACAGATGTCCAGAATACTGTGGAATTATGAAATGAAAACAGAGCTTTTTCGTATTGGCTTCAATGTGGAAGGCATACCCGTGTTCGCCGGGCTACGTCACGCGCATACGTCATCCTCAGAGGCGTTTCGAACCGGAAGTTTAGCGGCAAATTTAAAATGTCACTTTATAAGTTAACCCGGCCGTATTGGCATGTGTTATAATGTTAAGATTTCATCATTGATATATAAACTATCAGACTGCGTGGTCGGTAGTAGTGGCTTTCAGTAGGCCTTTAAGGAGGCTTCTTGAAGTCACGTCATGTGTGAGGAAAAAAAAACCCTGCTTCAAGGGAACTACATGACATCTGGATTTTTAATACCCAACTCAGAAGGAGTGTAGTTCGAAGAAGGTGGAGCCTTGGCGTTCTTGGCGCTGCTCCGCACGATCAACGCCGTGGTGCCAGACCCCCCCCCCCTTTTTTTTCCCCCTTACACCTAAGCCCTCCTCCCCTGCGCTCCCTCCGTCATCTGGAACACATCAAGTGGCTGCGGGAGGAGGGGAGGCGCCTGGTAATGTCGGGAAAGGCTAGACTTTCAAAACGCACGTAACACCCCTGTTGGGAGTTTTGGCCGGCCTCTTTATTCTTCCCAAGCGTGCAGCGGTGCAGCGCTGGGGGCCATACGGGAAAGGTGTGCTATCGCGGCGCCCAGATAAAACCTCTGAGGGCGCTCCCAACACGTCCACTTCCCTCACAAACAGGCCGGCCAGATAACGACAGGAGTTTTGGGCGGAGATAAGACTTGGGACACGGTTTATTGTTCAACGCTTTGTAAAGTTGTACGGTATACTAGTATAGTACTGCCATTCTAACGAATCATATTCATTACTATACAACTACGTCACTTTGTGTCATTGCTGGTTTACAAGCAGAGGAGCATGTTGGGCAGCGCACACACACAGAGTACTTACAAGCAGACACAGTGTGTAGACAGAAAAGAGAGAATGGACGCATTTTGGTGTAAAAAGTAGAGATAAAGGTGAAGTTATAACACTGAAACACCCTCAGGAAGAGGCGCTTTAAGACATGGCTACTTCTAAATCACTAATCCTCGCCTCCATGGCGACAAATAAAGTAAGTTTCTTACAAGTATCATTATCACTGGAGGACGAGGAATAGCTAAACATGCTTCACTACACACCGTAGGAGGATACAATAGCTCACCGGCGTCACAATGTAAACAAACGCCATGGGTGGATCTTCACCTGACATCCACTGTAATGATACCAAGTACAGTAGAGTATCTACTCGATACTACTATGATTACGTTGACATTTTTTGGCATCACAACATCTTCTTTCGTTTAAAAAAAATCCATATTATGTTTATAAAGTCAGTAAATACGTCCCTGGACACATGAGGACTTTGGATATGACCAATGTATGATCCTGTAACTACTTGGTATCGCATCGATACCTAAACATGTGGTATCATCCAAAACTAATGTAAAGTATCAAAGAAGAGAAAAATAAGTGATTATTACATTTGAACAGAAGTGTAGATAGAACATGTTAAACAGAAAACAGAGCGACACCTACCCTTTACATCAGTATTTCTTGACCATATTATTATTGGTTTATTAGGTATTATATTTTATTGTATGATCCTGTAACTACTTGGTATCGGAGTCATACCTAAATATGTGGTATCATCCAAAACTAACGTAAAGTATCAAAGAAGAGAAGAATAAGTGATTATTACATTTGAACAGAAGTGTAGATAGAACATGTTAAAACAGAAAGTAAGCAGATATTAACAGTAAATGAACAAGCGGATTAATAATCAATTTTTACAGTTTGTCCCTCATAATGTGTACAAAATAATAGGTGTATAAATGACACAATATGTTACTGCATACGTCAGCAGACTAATTAGGAGTCTTTGTTTGTTTACTTACTACTAAAAGACAAGTTGTCTAGTATGTTCAACATTTTATTTAAGGACTAAATTACAATAATAAACATATGTTTCATGTACACTAAGATTTTTTGTTCAAATAAAGACAATAATGACATTTTTTGTGGTCCCCTTTATGTAGAAAAATATGGGAATATATTTTGGTACCGGTACCAAAATATTGGTATGGGGACAACACTAACGCTTTGTTAAATAAACAACCGAAACCAGTAGAATAATATTTATTATTTGAAATGGAACCTTCACCTGATTATAATCCCCTCAACTATCAAAGCGGAAAGGAAATGTCAACACGAGCATGGAAAACACTCAATATAATTGTAAAATCAAATTAAACACATAACAATAATATCTTGAAAATGAAGAATATGTAAGAAATGCTTCATAAAGTGTAAGAAAATAGTGCAAAGTGTGAAAATGTAAACAGAGAAACCTGAGAACAACTATTTTCTGCAGGTTTAGTGCCAGGAAATAACAGCTGTGTAACATGTATTTGCCCTGTTATTCTTATTTAACTATGGAAATACATTTTTGTTATGCAGTAATAGTTTAAATATTATTAATAATATCGGTCGATGTTGATGATTATTAAAAAAATGTATGACTCATGGAAAATAAGGAGCAGGAGAATAATACTATTTATTTGAAATGGAACCTTCCTCTGATTATAATCCCCTCGGCTATTAAGGCAGAAGGGAAACGTCAACACAAGCGTGGAAAGTACTCCAACAATGTCAACAAAACATTGAACACTTAACAATAGGCTCTTAAAAAGAAGGTGCAAAAATAAGGAATATATTAAGAAATGCTTAATCAAGTGTAACAAAATAGTGCAAAGTGTGAAAGCGGAAACAAAGAAACCCGATAAGGAGTATTTTCCACAGGTTTAGTGCCAGGAAGTTACAGTATGGCTGTGTAACATGTATTTGGTCTGTTATTCTTATCTAAGTATTGAAATACATTCATGGTATGCAGTGATTATTATTGGAATATTTTTGGAAGAAACTGCCACACTTTTCCTTGTTTTGCAACTTCCGGTTTCTTCCCACCAAAGAAATGATATATATGTACCAAACGTTTTATCCAACGCATTTTTTTATTGCTACGAATGACGTGTCTATGGACGATGTATATTGATATCGTTGTATCGGCCCAGCCCTAATGACTATGATACCTGCCTTTCTGTAGGTTCTAAAATATACATTTGTACCTTACAATGTTATCCTTTGTTGGAAAAGTTACTGTGTAGCCAAATTGAGGTAAACATAGTGCAGTACTTGGATGAAACCAGCAGGGGCGCTGTTGACCCAACCAGTTTGCGCAGTGGTTCTCAAACTTTTTGAACACTTGGCTCTCTACCATGACCAACATTGAAATACAGTAGAATAGTAGGCCTGAATAGTCGCTAAAAACCGGGCAGAGGTTTTATTTAGCAAGTATATTTAATATTTTTCACCACTGTAACATTACACACAGTTTGAACAGTAACACTGTGTCTGAATATTTAATTAAGTGATTCTTTGGCGTGCCACTACAATGTGGGATATTCACGTTAGACAATGCCAAAGCGTCAGGTCATGAGATTCACGCATTCGGGCGTGAGCCTGCGCACAAGTTTTGCAGTCTGGCTACGTTGTGATGTCACAGCGAGGTGGATGTACTTATATGGACAGTAAGGAAAGATATCGGCCAGAGGGGAGGAGCTCTGCACGAGGGGACGGAAAGGGTAGGATACAAAAAAAGTATTATTTTCAGGTCATGTTATACATATACACATATGCACATCTACACATATGCTGTGTATATGTGCTAAAAGCAGCTTTTTGGATGCAGTGGATGTGTTGTTGTGACCGGGTGAATCTGTTTACGAAGTTAATTTTCAATCGCGCCTGGAAAAAAACTAAACATTGACGTTCATCTTCACGATATATATTTAACAGTGTATATTTTCTAAATATAATTGATGATACTTTGGGAGAGAGCGGGGCGTGGTTTCATTTGCAATCTGGGAAGGCCTCCACAAACGAATATTTTGCAGACGGACTCAAAAAACAGGTTGCAAAAGTTGAAGTTTACACCAAAGCATATGCAAGATGTCTTATCTCAACGAAAAAGACGGGTTTTAAATGTTTAAATGTAAATTTAAATGTTATAGGTCCCCTTAAATGATGTAAATTGTGAAGTCTAACCAGACTTATATCCATTATATTCTCCTTGATTTTGTCATTGTGCCGTCACGTTATTTCTCATTAATATCCACTTTTGGTGCAGGAAGGCCAAAGCGAAAGTAAGCAGGAAATGAAACCGGACCTCACCTTCCTATTGGTAAATAAAAGCTTGTCATTAATAAAGCTAAACATTTGTTACAAGGAAAAGAGGGAAAGGTAAGCCAACACTGCCACTCCAATGGGTTTGAGATAAACAACATGGTGGCTATGCTATAGTCTGAGGGTTCTTAACCATTTTGACCTTTTCCACTACAGAGGGGCCCGGGGCCCACTCGAATATTAACACTAAATTAGTAATTTTGTATTCAATAATTATATCTAACAGTTTACACGTTTGTCAAATGATATTAAGCATGTGTTAATCACAAAGATTATTATCGAGGCTTAGGTCAGGCTGATTAGGAAAACGAACTGATCAAATATACTGCAAAAGAAGGGAGTCATAGCAATTGGTGAACAATTTTACATGCAATTATGTGGTGCTAAAATAAATACATTCCAACTAAATTAATAATAAATACTAATATATATATATATATATATATATATATATATATATATATATATATATATATATATATATATATATTTCTTTAAAAAACTGTCAATACAATTTAAAGGCCTACTGAAAGCCACTACTACCGACCACGCAGTCTGATAGTTTATATATCAATGATGAAATCTTAACATTGCAACACATGCCAATACGGCCGGGTTAACTTATAAAGTGACATTTTAAAATTCCCGGGAAATATCCGGCTGAAACATCGCGGTATGATGACGTATGCGCGTGACGAAGTCCGAGTAACGGAAGTTATGGTACCCCGTAGAATCCTATACAAAAAGCTCTGTTTTCATTTCATAATTCCACAGTATTCTGGACATCTTTTGCAATTTTTTTAATGAACAATGAAGGCTGCAAAGAAGACAGTTGTAGGTGGGATCAGTGTATTAGCAGCGGACTACAGCAACACAACCAGGAGGACTTTGCTGGAGCGCTAGCCGCGCTAGCCGCCGACTTCACCTTGACTTCCTACGTCTCCGGGCCGCCAAACGCATCGGGTGAAGTCCTTCGTCCTTCTGCCGATCGCTGGAACGCAGGTGAGCACGGGTGTTGATGAGCAAATGAGGGCTGGCTGGTGTAGGTGGAAAGCTAATGTTTTTAGCATAGCTCTGTGCAGTCCGATTGCTAAGTTAGCTTCAATGGCGTCGTTAGCACAGCATTGTTAACCTTCGCCAGCCTGGAAAGCATTAACCGTGTATTTACATGTCCACGGTTTAATAGTATTGTTGATTTTCTATCAATCCTTCCAATCAGGGGTTTATTTCTTTTGTTTCTATATGCAGTTAAAGCAAGATGCTATCACGTTAGCTCGTAGCTAAAGCATTTCGCCGATGTATTGTTGTGGAGATAAAAGGCACTGAATGTCCATTTCGCGTTCTCGACTCTCATTTTCAAGAGGATATAGTATCCGAGGTGGTTTAAAATACAAATCTGTGATCTACAATATAAAAAGGAGAGTGTGGAATCCAATGAGCCAGCTTGTACCTAAGTTACGGTCAGAGCGAAAAAAGATACGTCCATCACTGTCTCTCAAGTCATTCACTGTAACGTTCCTCATCAACAAATCTTTCATCCTCGCTCAAATTAATGGGGTAATCATCACTTTCTCGGTCCGAATCTCTCTCGCTCCATTGTAAACAACGGGGAATTGTGAGGAATACTAGCTCCTGTGACGTCACGCTACTTCCGCTACAGGCAAGGCTTTTTTTTATCAGCGAGCAAAAGTTGCGAACTTTATCGTCGATTTTCTCTACTAAATCCTTTCAGCAAAAATATGGCAATATCGCGAAATGATCAAGTATGACACATAGAATGGATCTGCTATTCCCGTTTAAATAAATAAAAATCATTTCAGTAGGCCTTTAAGTATGAATGAAACTACAGCTTCACCACTTTAGTCATATTTTTTGCACTTACGAAACTTCTCTATGACTTCAGCTCCAGACTTCTTCTGTCGGGTTGATGTTGTCATTACTGCCACAAGTGGTGGAAAAGTGTATTGCAACTGAGTACCGCTGAGGCCCATACGAAACACAGCTGAGAAACTTGATATTTTTTGGCAGCCATTTTGGAGGCGCTGGTGGCCCAACGAGGGGCCCCCGGGCCTATGGTTAAAAAACACAGCTATAGTCTATAACAGGGGTGTCCACACTTTTTGACTTGGGGGCCGCATTGGGCTAAAAAAAATTGGCCCAAGGGCCAAAAGCCGACTGCATGTACAGTAACTGTGTATGTATGTTTATATGTATATACATATGTATGTGTGTACATATTATATTATTATGATGGATGTATAATTTATATAATTAAATATTAAGAGTATGTGAAAGTTTGCCTCCTACATTGTTTACTACTGTGACAACATTCTTAAAGTTGTGTAGTCAATCAGAAATATCAAGCAGTTAAAATGTGCCAAACATGGATACGTGTGGAGAAAGTGTTTTACATTTTTCCCACCATGCCTTGCAGTGGGTGTAATTTTGAATTGTTTTATGGTGTTTGGACGTTTTTCATCATATCCACAATGTCCAGTGAGCAGGTTGTGTTATGTGTGACCATGTGTGTTGACATTTATGTTAGTTCCATTTTGTCTTTGCACCATGACTAGGGAAGGTTGTTTCTGGATTGTGTCATATAAGTAAATGCTGTGCTAATACTTCAGAGTGCTTTCAAGGGTCATTAATCTGATCTACAAATATGTCACATTACGAGACCGCTTGATATTTCAGAAGTAAATGATGAGTAGAAGAAAGTAAACTAGAAACACACATGCTGATGATATGGCGAAATGTTTCATAACGTAATAAACTCTATCATGAATGTAAATAGAGGGTCTTGACTATGTTTCCAAATGTACAAAAGCCAAAAGCAGTGAAGCTGTCACGTTGTGTAAATGGTAAATAAAAAGAGAATACAATGATTTGCAAATCCTTTTCAACTTATATTCAATTGAATAGACTGCAAAGACAAGATATTTCATGTTCACACTGGAAAACTTTGTTATTTTTTGCAAATATTAGCTCATTTGGAATTTGATGCCTGCAACATGTTTCAAAGAAGCTGGCACAAGTGGCAAAAAAAGACTGAGAAAAGTTGCGGAATGCTCATCAAAGACTTATTTGGAACATCCCACGGGTGAACAGGCTAATTGGGAACAGGTGGGTGCCATGATTGGGCATAAAAGCAGCTTCCATGAAATGCTCAGTCGTTCACAAACAAGGACAAGCAGCTATTGCCAGGAATTTAGGGATTTCACCATCTACGCTCCGTAATAGCATCAAAAGGTTCAGAGAATCTGGAGAAATCACTGCACGTAAGCCATGATATTACACACCTTGGATCCCTCAGGCGGTACTGCATCAAAAAGCCACATCAGTGTGTAAAGGATATCACCACATGGGCTCAGGAACACTTCAGAAACCCACTCTCAGTAACTACAGTTGGTCGCTACATCTGTAAGTGCAAGTTAAAACTCTACTATGCAAAGTCAAAGCCATGTATCAACAACACCCAGAAACGCCGCCAGCTTTGCTGGGCCCGAGCTCATCTAAGATGGACTGATGCAAAGTGGAAAAGTGTTCTGTGGTCTGACGAGTCCACATTTCGAATTGTTGTTGGAAATTGTGGACGTCGTGTCATCCGGAACAAAGAGGTAAAGAACCACCCGGACTGTTCTAGGCGCAACTTTGAAAAGCCAGCAGGTGTGATGGTATGGGGGTGTATTAGTGGCCAAGGCATGGGTAACTTACACATCTGTGAAGGCACCATTAATGCTGAAAGGTACATACAGCTTTTGGAGCAACATATGTTGCCATCGTGGACGCCCCTGCTTATTTCAGCAAGACGATGCCAAGCCAATTGTTACAACAGCGTGGCTTCATAGTAAAAGAGTGCGTGTACTAGACTGGCCTGCCTGTAGTCCAGACCTGGTGCAATATGAAGGCTAAAATATGAGAAGAGAGACTGTTGAACAACTTAAGCTGTACATCAAGCAAGCATGGGAAATAATTCCACTTCAAAAATGTGTCTCCTCAGTTCCCAAACCTTTACTGAGTGTTGTTAAAAGGAAAGGCCATGTAACACACTGGTAAAAAAGGCCCCTCTGACAACTTTTTTGCAACCTGTTGCTGCCATTAAATTCTAAGTTCATGATTTGTTGCAAAAAATAACAAAGTTTCTCAGTGTGAACATGAAATATCTTGTCTTTGCAAATCATTGTATTCTCTTTCTATTTACCATTTACACAACGTGACAACTTCAATGCTTTTGTACGAGCCTCTCTCCTCCCCCTTGTGTTCCCTCACTTTGTGGCCAACTAATCCTGCATGATCAGGACCGCGGCTGGCTCGGGTGTTGCTAACTCAGCAGAAATAATGGGGTGCTGGAAAACAAAGGGCCTCGCCGGTTTAAGGGCTTTAAGATGTGCCGGAGAGCCACTCATAAATTAGCATGCCAGAGTGAAAGGAATTCCCCGCCCCGTGTGGAACTTTTCCGACCCCCCCCCCCCCCCCCGTTTTCTTTGGAGGACCAGGGTTGATTTGTTTTCTCTGGAAAACTTTATTTTGAGGAAAATGTCAAAGCTACATCGAATGTAACTGGAACCATAAAAACGATGTGCTCTGGCGTGATGCATGTCAATAAAAGTCCAGTAAGAATATAGATGTGCACGGCAGTTCAGCTTTTGATTGCTGTTTTGGCTGCTTCCAAGTGGATAAATACATGTATTTATTTAATTTGTTGTAATCATGAATGTATGCATTTAAAAAAGTAACAATTACTTGCTATTAAAGGTGAACTGCACCTCTTTTTTGGAACTTTGCCTATCGTTTCTTTTTTTTTTTAATGCATTCTAAGTTGTAAAATATGGCATGTAAGAGGTGGCTAACAATGCGGGAGTACTCTCTAAGTCAGGGGTCCCCCAAACTGCGTCCGGATCCGGCCCGCCAGCATCCAAAATCAGGTCCGCAGGAAGTCCCAAGTATAAAAAAAAATTAAAATTTTTTTTTTTTTTAAATAAAATATAAATATTCTGTCTTTTCTTATCCACTTTGTACCGCTTGCTACTCACGGTGTCTCCTAGCCGCTCAGGCAAATCATATTGTCTAAAAATGCATTTTCCCATCGATAACGTGACATCATCGCGCGCGCAGAAAGTGTGCTATATATATATCTGACAGATATATATATATATATATACAGCCCGGCCCCCGGCCAAATTGTTTTAACCAAATACGGCCCCGAGTCAAAAAGTTTGGGGACCCCTGCTCTAAGTCCTCTAAGAACAACCAAAAAACCATAAACGATAATTAAAATGAGCAATATTGTTATTATAAGCGCTAACGCAGACAAACTATTTCAAGTGGTGCCGATATCACAGAGCGCTAACTAGCTTATGCTGCTATATTGACATACCGAGCTGCTGGTGAAAGTTAATTCCAGATTATAAATCGTGCCTCTCACCTGGATAGTAGAAGGTTGTGGACAGTCAACTTTGACATCCAATTTAGACCCAGGAAAGATGCAAAAAAACGATGCTGGCATCCCAGTGAGAGCAGACATTGTACAGTAAGTGATTGTATTAATATGTTCACCGTTTGTCTATCTTGTTTGGCACTTAGCATTACTGCTACTTGCCGAGTCTTTTTATAACTCAGCTTCTAAAAACTTGTAGGTCATCCTCCTTATATTCAGGTTCAAAAGTAGAAGTTTCTGGATCATCATTTGTCCCAAAGTAGTCTTTGTCGTCTCTCATGATTAGTAGTCTTGTTGTTGTTGTTGTTGTTGTTGTTGTTGAAGGGAAAAGCGAACGTTGTGACGCATCTTAAAATTAATTTGTCGCTGTTTGCTTAAAAAGAGCAAAATACGTAAATATCACATGTTATTATGAATGTTACTACATGACATATATACTTACATCATGTATATATTACATGTTATTATGAATGTTACTACATGACATATATACTTACATCATGTATATATTACATGTTATTATGAATGTTACTACATGACATATATACTTAAATCATATATATATTACATGTTATTATGAATGTTACTACATGACATATATACTTACATCATGTATATATTACATGTTATTATGAATGTTACTACATGACATATATACTTACATCATATATATATTACATGTTATTATGAATGCTACTACATGACATATACACTTACATCATATATATATATATATTACATGTTATGAATGTTACTACATTACATATACATGTATACTAAAAGCGTAAAAATAAAACGATGACAGAGGCTTTTCTGGGGGGTTTTAAAGCGATTTTTGAGCGACACCCATTATCGCCATTGTTAGCTGACTTCTTCTAGCTTTTATTTACGAGTTAGAATGCATTAAAACAAGAAAAACATATGATTGTGAATGTTGGGTAACATTCCCCAAAAGTACAGCTCCCATTTAAGTGGACAAATGAGAAATGTGTATTGTATCTCTGTATCCATCCATAATGATTTATTTCTTTAATTCATTGCAATCATGAACAACATGCACCGTGCAACACCATCCTCTCCGAACCATGACACTAATAAAAGATCTTTGGCCGTGTAAAAACCTTCTCCACTCACATAAATCCTCCTTGTTCGACATTAAAATAGATTAATGAGAGGTTTGGAGACTTTCGGAGGAGCACAGTCGTTGCGATACTTTGCCCCTCATGTGGTCTGAAGAGGAATGTGGGTCCTCTCCGTGCCAAAAAAAAAGAAAATCAACCTCCACTCAGCAAACAATGAACGAAGTCAAGTAAAGAAGATGATTCATGCAAAAAAAGGAAATAAATAAAATATACTTACAGCTGAACAGTCCAATCCGGGAAAGAGTTTGGCATTTGTCCCCTTTTGAGTCGACTACAGTCCACTGAATCCCCCAAACATGCGCACGGCGGCGGACACGTCCTCGCGTTCGTCCAAACCCCACAAAATAATCTCAAAAACACCAGAAAAAAGAGCAGAAAGCTGGCAAAAGTGCGGGCTGGCGTGTCGGGACACATTTTCCTTTCACAAGAGGACACCCCTGAAGTTTGTGTGTCCCCCCTCCCCCTTTAAAACAAAAAAGTGGGAAAAGTAAAAAAAAAAAACGTGACTGTAGGCGCACAAAGTAGATCCTTTTAAATCCACTTCCGTGTTGTTTTGTAGCTCATCGTGATCGAAAGTGAAGGGAAAGTGTTGGCCATTCTTCTGGTGGAAGTTTTAGGTGAGCGAGCCTCTCCGTGGATGTTTGAAGTGTGGAGGAAAATCCAACAAGCAGCGTGAACGCGTAGAAGGCGGTATGTGGGGGCGGGGCCAAGCAGCCGCGGGGGTGTATGGGTAGTGTAGTTTAAACACGACAATGCTCCTCGAGTAAATGTGTGTAGGCATTGATTACATCCGGGGACCGCAGCTCATTTTTCTAAAAATAAATAAATAAATAAATATTGTAAAAAATTAAAAAAAATAAAATAAAAGAGCAAACAGGTGCAATTTTAATAATAATAATGATAATTATTATAATGAATTACATTTGTAACGCACTTTACATTTGTAGTATATAAAAAAAAAAAATAGAAAGTTAGAATATATAAAACAAAATTCAAATAGAAATGAAAACATGAAAAACACTAGATAAACACTAACAGAAACATAGATAAAAATAGAAATAAAAGCATGAAAGCACTGGATAAAACAGATAGGCAAGCAGTGTATTTAAAAACAAGAAGGCAGATAAATTAGATAAAAGCTGTGGTAAAAAAAAGGTGTGTTTTGACTCTAATAACAAAAATCTGCCATGCAGGCAGTTTTTTTTTAAATTGTCATTACTTAAAAAAATAATGATGAATCAAAATCAATGTTGTTATTAATTAGTGACATATTCAAAGCTCTAATTTCACTTTTGGGGGGGAAATATTGCATAATATTGCATGGGAACTGATTACAACCTGAAGTGTGTTGGGAACTGATTACAACTTGAAGTGTGATGGGAACTGATTACAACCTGAAGTGTGTTGGGAACTGATTACAACTTGAAGTGTGATGGGAACTGATTACAACCTGAAGTGTGTTGGGAACTGATTACAACCTGAAGTGTGTTGGGAACTGATTACAACTTGAAGTGTGTTGGGAACTGATTACAACTTGAAGTGTGTTGGGAACTGATTACAACTTGAAGTGTGTTGGGAACTGATTACAACTTGAAGTGTGATGGGAACTGATTACAACCTGAAGTGTGTTGGGAACTGATTACAACCTGAAGTGTGTTGGGAACTGATTACAACCTGAAGTGTGTTGGAAACTGATTACAACTTGAAGTGTGATGGGAACTGATTACAACCTGAAGTGTGATGGGAACTGATTACAACCTGAAGTGTGATGGGAACTGATTACAACTTGAAGTGTGATGGGAACTGATTACAACCTGAAGTGTGTTGGGAACTGATTAGAACTTGAAGTGTGTTGGGAACTGATTACAACTTGAAGTGTGATGGGAACTGATTACAACCTGAAGTGTGTTGGGAACTGATTACAACTTGAAGTGTGATGGGAACTGATTACAACCTGAAGTGTGTTGGGAACTGATTACAACTTGAAGTGTGATGGGAACTGATTACAACCTGAAGTGTGATGGGAACTGATTACTGGAATACTTTATACTGGAACTATGTAAAGTCAATATACAGTGTTGTATACTGGAACTATGTAAAGTCAATATACAGTGTTGTATACTGGAACTATGTAAAGTCAATATACAGTGTTGTATACTGGAACTATGTAAAATCAGTTTGCAGTGTTGTATACTGGAAGTATCATAAGTCAATATACAGTGTTGTATACTGGAACTATGTAAAGTCAGTATGCAGTGTTGTATACTGGAACTATGTAAAGTCAATATACAGTGTTGTATACTGGAACTATGTAAAGTCAGTATGCAGTGTTGTATACTGGAACTATGTAAAGTCAGTATGCAGTGTTGTATAATGGAACTATGTAAAGTCAGAATGCAGTGTTGTATACTGGAACTATGTAAAGTCAGTATGCAGTGTTGTATACGGGAACTATGTAAAGTCAGTATGCAGTATTGTATACTGAAACTATGTAAAGTCAGTATGCAGTGTTGTATACTGGAACTATGTAAAGTCAATATACAGTGTTGTATACTGGAACTATGTAAAGTCAGTATGCAGTGTTGTATACTGGAACTATGTAAAGTCAGTATGCAGTGTTGTATACTGGAACTATGTAAGGTCAATATACAGTGTTGTATACTGGAACTATGTAAAGTCAGTATGCAGTGTTGTATACTGGAACTATATAAGGTCAATATACAGTAGTGTATACTGGAACTATGTAAGGTCAATATACAGTAGTGTATACTGGAACTATATAAGGTCAATATACAGTAGTGTATACTGGAACTATGTAAAGTCAGTATGCAGTGTTGTATACTGGAACTATGTAAGGTCAATATGCAGTGTTGTATACTGGAACTATGTAAAGTCAATATGCAGTGTTGTATACTGGAACTATGTAAGGTCAATATACAGTAGTGTATACTGGAACTATGTAAAGTCAGTATGCAGTGTTGTATACTGGAACTATGTAAGGTCAATATACAGTAGTGTATACTGGAACTATGTAAAGTCAGTATGCAGTGTTGTATACTGGAACTATGTAAAGTCAGTATGCAGTGTTGTATACTGGAACTATGTAAAGTCAGTATGCAGTGTTGTATACTGGAACTATGTAAAGTCAGTATGCAGTGTTGTATACTGGAACTATGTAAAGTCAGTATGCAGTGTTGTATACTGGAACTATGTAAAGTCAGTATGCAGTGTTGTATACTGAAACTATGTAAAGTCAGAATGCAGTGTTGTATACTGGAGTATGTAAAGTCAGTATGCAGTGTTGTATACTGGAACTATGTAAAGTCAGAATGCAGTGTTGTATACTGGAACTATGTAAAGTCAGTATGCAGTGTTGTATACTGGAACTATGTAAAGTCAATATACAGTGTTGTATACTGGAACTATGTAAAGTCAGAATGCAGTGTTGTATACTGGAACTATGTATAGTCAGTATGCAGTGTTGTATACTGGAACTATGTAAAGTCAATATACAGTGTTGTATACTGGAACTATGTAAAGTCAGTATGCAGTGTTGTATACTGGAACTATGTAAAGTCAGTATGCAGTGTTGTATACTGGAACTATGTAATGTCAATATACAGTGTTGTATACTGGAACTATGTAAAGTCAGAATGCAGTGTTGTATACTGGAACTATGTAAAGTCAGTATGCAGTGTTGTATACTGGAACTATGTAAAGTCAGTATGCAGTGTTGTATACTGGAACTATGTAAAGTCGATATGCAGTGTTGTATACTGGAACTATGTAAAGTCAGTATGCAGTGTTGTATACTGGAACTATGTAAAGTCAGTATGCAGTGTTGTATACTGGAACTATGTATAGTCAGTATGCAGTGTTGTATACTGGAACTATGTAAAGTCAGTATGCAGTGTTGTATACTGGAACTATGTATAGTCAGTATGCAGTGTTGTATACTGGAACTATGTAAAGTCAGTATGCAGTGTTGTATAATGGAACTATGTAAAGTCAGTATGCAGTGTTGTATACTGGAACTATGTAAAGTCAGTATGCAGTGTTGTATACTGGAACTATGTAAAGTCAGTATGCAGTGTTGTATACTGGAACTATGTAAGGTCAGTATGCAGTGTTGTATACTGGAACTATGTAAAGTCAGAATGCAGTGTTGTATACTGGAACTATGTATAGTCAGTATGCAGTGTTGTATACTGGAACTATGTAAAGTCAGAATGCAGTGTTGTATACTGGAACTATGTAAAGTCAGTATGCAGTGTTGTATACTGGAACTATGTAAAGTCAATATACAGTGTTGTATACTGGAACTATGTAAAGTCAGTATGCAGTGTTGTATACTGGAACTATGTAAAGTCAATATACAGTGTTGTATACTGGAACTATGTAAAGTCAGAATGCAGTGTTGTATACTGGAACTATGTATAGTCAGTATGCAGTGTTGTATACTGGAACTATGTAAAGTCAGAATGCAGTGTTGTATACTGGAACTATGTAAAGTCAGTATGCAGTGTTGTATACTGGAACTATGTATAGTCAGTATGCAGTGTTGTATACTGGAACTATGTAAAGTCAGAATGCAGTGTTGTATACTGGAACTATGTAAAGTCAGAATGCAGTGTTGTATACTGGAACTATGTAAAGTCAGTATGCAGTGTTGTATACTGGAACATACATGACATTACAATGTGTAACACACAAAGTGTGTGTAATGGATGAATTTAGCAGCATAGTTAGGTAGAGATGTCATTGTTTACAATCTGTGACACCTGGCCAGACCGACCCAGCTGTCTTTCTGTGAGGTGACAACATGTCTCCATGTGAGAGGTGACAACATGTCTCCATGTGAGAGGTGACAACATGAATGACGGGTGATCAGCAGCTATTGTGTTGTATTGGAGGGTGTATTCAATGTTTTATTGTCGAGCTAACAGCTGCATGCACGTGTGACGGCGTCGACTCATTTGCCTTCCAAAAAGTGGAAGGCAGGAACAAACACAAACACATCACCATGCATGCTCCACTTCCTCTTCTGCTGATCCATACATGGATTGTGCTAGAAAGAAACTGGGCTGCTCCACATCGACCGCTATAGTAGTTCTCATTTAGTTCATCCAACCTTCTTTCATAGGAAATCACAATTTTTACTTCTTTTTTGTGTGCCAAGTTGTGGTCAAATAGTATTCTTTGTGGACTCAATGCACTCCCCGCTGCAGGAGGACTACAGACAACAGTGATTGATTAGATCCCCGTGGACTCCTGCAGGATTTTGGAGAGCATCCACATGGATCGCTTCCTCGTGGCCTCCTTTGCTGACGCCGCTTTCAACGCATCTAACGTCTGCAGCAAGTAGGTCACTTGGACTTTGTCACCACATTTATGTTTCATCTGACATCACACGGACAAAGATAAGACCTTCTGGAGGGAAGTTCTGTGGTCAGATGAGACAAAAATGGAGCTGTTTGGCCACAATACCCAGCAATATGTTTGGAGGAGAAAAGGTGAGGCCTTTAATCCCAGGAACACCATTGGTGGTGGTATTATGCTCTGGGCCTGTTTTGCTGCCAATGGAACTGCTGCTTTAAATGGGACAATGTAGGTAGGTAGGTAGGTAGTTATGTAGGTAGGTAGGTAGGTAGGTAGGAAGGTAGGTAGGTAGGTAGGTAGGTAGGTAGGTAGGTAGGTAGGTAGGTAGGTAGGTAGGTAGGTAGATAGGAAGGTAGGTAGGTAGGTAGGTAGGTATGTAGATAGGAAGGTAGGTAGGTATGTAGATAGGAAGGTAGGTAGGTATGTAGGTAGGTAGGTAGGTAGGTATGTAGATAGGAAGGTAGGTAGGTATGTAGGTAGGTAGGTAGGTAGGTAGGTATGTAGATAGGAAGGTAGGTAGGTATGTAGGTAGGTATGTAGATAGGTAGGTAGGTAGGTATGTAGATAGGAAGGTATGTAGGTATGTAGGTAGGAAGGTAGGTAGGTATGTAGGTAGGTAGGTAGGTAGGAAGGTAGGTAGGTAGGTAGGTAGGAAGGTAGGTAGGTAGGTAGGTAGATAGGAAGGTAGGTAGGTATGTAGATAGGAAGGTAGGTAGGTAGGTAGGTAGGTAGGTAGGTAGGTATGTAGATAGGAAAGTAGGTAGGTATGTAGGTAGGTAGGTAGGTAGGTAGGTAGATAGGAAGGTAGGTAGGTAGGTAGGTATGTAGATAGGAAGGTAGGTAGGTATGTAGGTAGGTAGGTAGGTAGGTAGGTATGTAGATAGGAAGGTAGGTAGGTATGTAGGTAGGTAGGTAGGTAGGTATGTAGATAGGAAGGTAGGTAGGTATGTAGGTAGGTAGGTAGGTAGGTATGTAGATAGGAAGGTAGGTAGGTATGTAGGTAGGTATGTAGATAGGAAGGTAGGTAGGTAGGTAGGTAGGTAGGTATGTAGATAGGAAGGTAGGTAGGTATGTAGGTAGGTAGGTAGGTAGGTAGGTAGATAGGAAGGTAGGTAGGTAGGTAGGTATGTAGATAGGAAGGTAGGTAGGTATGTAGGTAGGTAGGTAGGTAGGTAGGTAGGTAGGTATGTAGATAGGAAGGTAGGTAGGTATGTAGGTAGGTAGGTAGGTAGGTATGTAGATAGGAAGGTAGGTAGGTATGTAGGTAGGTAGGTAGGTAGGTATGTAGATAGGAAGGTAGGTAGGTATGTAGGTAGGTATGTAGATAGGAAGGTAGGTAGGTAGGTAGGTAGGTAGGTAGGTAGGTAGGAAGGTAGGTAGGTAGGTAGGTAGGTAGGTAGGTAGGTAGGTAGGTATGTAGATAGGAAAGTAGGTAGGTATGTAGGTAGGTAGGTAGGTAGGTAGGTAGGTAGGTAGGTAGGTATGTAGATAGGAAGGTAGGTAGGTATGTAGGTAGGTAGGTAGGTATGTAGATAGGAAGGTAGGTAGGTATGTAGGTAGGTAGGTAGGTAGGTAGGTATGTAGATAGGAAGGTAGGTAGGTATGTAGGTAGGTATGTAGATAGGAAGGTAGGTAGATATGTAGGTAGGTATGTAGGTAGGTAGGTAGGTAGGTAGGTAGGTAGGTATGTGGATAGGAAGGTAGGTAGGTATGTAGGTAGGTAGGTAGGTATGTAGATAGGAAGGTAGGTAGGTATGTAGGTAGGTAGGTAGGTAGGTAGGTAGGTAGGTAGGTATGTAGATAGGAAGGTAGGTAGGTATGTAGATAGGAAGGTAGGTAGGTATGTAGGTAGGCATGTAGATAGGAAGGTAGGTAGGTATGTAGGTAGGCATGTAGATAGGAAGGTAGGTAGGTATGTAGGTAGGTAGGTATGTAGATAGGAAGGTAGGTAGGTAGGTAGGTAGGTAGGTATGTAGATAGGAAGGAAGGTAGGTAGGTAGGTAGGTAGGTATGTAGATAGGTATATAGATAGGAAGGTAGATAGGTAGGTAGGTAGGTAGGTATGTAGATAGGAAGGTAGGTAGGTATGTAGGTAGGTATGTAGATAGGAAGGTAGGTAGGTATGTAGGTAGGTATGTAGGTAGGTAGGTAGGTAGGTATGTAGATAGGTAGGTATGTAGATAGGAAGGTAGGTAGGTATGTAGGTAGGTATGTAGGTAGGTATGTAGGTAGGTAGGTATGTAGATAGGAAGGTAGGTAGGTATGTAGGTAGGTATGTAGGTAGGTATGTAGGTAGGTATGTAGATAGGAAGGTAGGTAGGTATGTAGGTAGGTATGTAGGTAGGTAGGTAGGTAGGTATGTAGATAGGTAGGTATGTAGATAGGAAGGTAGGTAGGTATGTAGGTAGGTATGTAGGTAGGTATGTAGGTAGGTAGGTATGTAGATAGGAAGGTAGGTAGGTATGTAGGTAGGTATGTAGGTAGGTAGGTAGGTAGGTAGGTATGTAGATAGGAAGGTAGGTAGGTAGGTAGGTAGGTATATAGATAGGAAGGTAGGTAGGTAGGTAGGTAGGTAGGTAGGTATGTAGATAGGAAGGTAGGTAGGTATGTAGGTAGGTATGTAGATAGGAATGTAGGTAGGTATGTAGGTAGGTAGGTAGGTAGGTATGTAGATAGGAAGGTAGGTAGGTATGTAGGTAGGTAGGTAGGTAGGTAGGTAGGTAGGTATGTAGATAGGAAGGTAGGTAGGTATGTAGGTAGGTAGGTATGTAGATAGGAAGGTAGGTAGGTATGTAGGTAGGTATGTAGATAGGAAGGTAGGTAGGTATGTAGGTAGGTATGTAGATAGGAAGGTAGGTAGGTATGTAGGTAGGTATGTAGGTAGGTATGTAGGTAGGTAGGTATGTAGATAGGAAGGTAGGTAGGTAGGTAGGTAGGTAGGTATGTAGATAGGAAGGTAGGTAGGTATGTAGGTAGGTATGTAGGTAGGTAGGTAGGTAGGTAGGTAGGTATGTAGATAGGAAGGTAGGTAGGTAGGTATGTAGGTATGTAGGTAGGTAGGTAGGTAGGTAGGTATGTAGGTAGGTAGGTAGGTAGGTAGGTAGGTATGTAGATAGGAAGGTAGGTAGGTATGTAGGTAGGTATGTAGGTAGGTAGGTAGGTAGGTAGGTAGGTAGATAGGAAGGTAGGTAGGTAGGTATGTATGTAGGTAGGTAGGTAGGTAGGTAGGTAGGTAGGTAGGTAGGTATGTAGATAGGAAGGTATGTAGGTAGGTAGGTAGGTAGGTAGGTAGGTAGGTAGGTAGGTAGGTAGGTAGGTATGTAGATAGGAAGGTAGGTAGGAAGGTAGGTAGGTAGGTAGGTAGGTATGTAGATAGGAAGGTAGGTAGGTATGTAGGTAGGTAGGTAGGTAGGTAGGTAGGTATGTATGTAGATAGGAAGGTAGGTAGGTAGGTAGGTAGGTAGGTAGGTAGGTAGGTATATAGGTAGGTAGGTAGGTAGGTAGGTAGGTAGGTAGGACTTTATTGTCATTGCACAAGTACAACAAAACTATGTTTTCATCACAAACCCGTTGAAGATGAGACAAAGAAACAGTGTACAGGGTTACAGAACATGAACGCTGATGAGTCGCCACAAAGCGCCCCGTAAAAGATGGGAAAAAGGTCAACGCTGGGGAAGGATGAGTAAAAACATACAATCTATACTGGGCTCCTGAGGGGGCTCCTAAGGGGGCTCCTAAGAGGGCTCCTAAGGGGGCCCAGTCTGGATTGGGGAAAAACCCCTCCATAGCAAAGCACATATACATATTACAACATCTCCAGACTAGCAACAGAGGTTTAGGTTTAGGTTTAGCAACGTAAGCTACTCTTTTAGATATAGTTTGTTTGACAATTTTGAAGATATGTGAACTTAACAGTTCCAAAGCCAACACCCCCCCCCCCACACACACACACACACACATTGGCAGCGGCGAATGCGGTGCGCCACCTACTGCCAGAAATAATACTCAGAATAGAAAGTATGCCAATGCCTACCCAGCATGCAAAGCTGCAGGTGAGTTTCAGTCCAAACATTGAGTGGCAGGGAAGGTGTGTGTGTGTGTGTGTGTGTGTGTGTGTGTGTGTGTGTGTGTGTGTGTGTGTGTGTGTGTGTGTGTGTGTGTGTGTGTGTGTGTGTGTGTGTGTGTGTGTGTGTGTGTGTGTGTGTGTGTGTGTGTGTGTGGGTGTTTTCACGCTGACATGAACTCTTCACAAAACACTGGAGGTGTCACAGATCAAAGTTGTCAAAATTAAAATCAACATATGAAATAACAAGTGTGTGTAAGAAATTGAAATGCGCCCCCTTTGGCCAAAATTAATTTAAAAATAATTAATATATATGTATATAGAGACATACTGTAATTACTTGAAGTAAATAATGAAGATTAAAAACCACACACACAAAAATATATATATATATTTTTTTAAATCTAAAAGCAGTCTTTTTCTCACAATGTGCCAATTTTTTTATTATAAAATTGGGAACAATTTCTCATATTCTTTCTGTTTCTGTAATATTTTATGTACAATTATTACTATTTTATGTAAAATTATTACTACTTCATGTAAAATTATTACTTTTTAATGCAAAATGGTGACTTTTGTCATATGAAATTCTGACTTTTGTCACAATGTTGCCAATTTTGTTGTCCTTGTAAAAATAGTGACATTTTTTGAGTAAAATGATGACTTTTGTCATCATTTTGTCATCATTTTGACTTTTGTCATCATTTTACCAAGTAAAATTCAGATTACTATTATAATATTGCCAAAATGGTAAAGTTTTCTTCTAAAATTGTGAGTTTTGTCGAGTATCAAAACGTTCTGCTCGGCCGGGACACACAATATTTGGCTTCCTCCTAAGTATCCCAGATTACCCAGAGTTTCCGTTTTCCTGGAAATTCTTCCGTTTTTGTCGGCCTTCTCCCCCAGTTTTCATCCGATCTGAACCGTTCAGCTATCAAAACGTTCAGCCAAACCGGGACACCGTCGCTAACATTTGACTTCTTCTTAAGTGTCCCAGATTACCCAGAATTACCCGTTTCCCAGAAATTATTCCGTTTTTGTAGGCATTATTCTCCCCCAGTTTTCATCCAATCTGAAGCGTTCAGCTATCAAAATGTTCAGCTAGGCTGGGACACTCTTGCTAACATTTGGCTTCTTCGTAAGTATCCCAGATTATCCAGAGTTTCCGTTTTTTCCTGGAAATTCTACCTTTTTGTCGGCCTTCTTCTCCCCCAGTTTTCATCCGATCGGAACCATTGAGCTATCAAAATGTTTAGCTAGGCCAAGACACTATTGCTAACAAATGGCTTCTTCCCAAGCATCCAAGATTACCCAGGATTCCCGTTTTTCCTGGAAATTCTTCCTTTTTGTCGGCCTTCTTCTCCCCCAGTTTTCCTCCGATCTGAACCGTTCAGCTATCAAAACGTTCAGCTAGGCCGGGACACCATTGCTAACATTTGGCATTTTCTTAAGTATCCAAGATTACCCAGAATTCCCGTTTTTCCTGGAATTTCTTCCGTTTTTGTCAGCCTTCTTCTATCCCAGTTTTCATCTGATCCGAGCCATTCAGCTATCAAAACGTTTAGCTAGGCTGGGACACCCTTGCTAACTTTTGGCTTCTTCTTAAGTATTCCAGATTACCCAGAATTTTCGTTTTTCCTGGAAATTACTTAGTTTTTGTTGGCCTTCTTCTCCCCCAGTTTTCATCCAATCTGAACCATTGAGCTATCACAACACTATCACAATATTCGGCTCGGCCGGGGCATTTTGCTAACATTTGGCTTCTTCCAAGGTATCCCAAATTACCCAGAATTTCAGTTTTTGTGGAAATTATTTATTTTTTGTCGGCCTTCTTCTCCCCCAATTTTCATCCAATCTGAAGCGTTCAGCTATCAAAACGTTCGGCTCGGCCGGGACACTCTTGCTAACATTTGGCTTCCTCCTAAGTATCCCAGATTACCCAGAGTTCCCGTTTTCCTGGAAATTCTTACGTTTCTGTCCGCCTTCTTCTCCCCCAGTTTTCATCCGATCTGAAGCGTTCAGCTATTAAAACGTTCAGCTAGGCCGGGACACCATTGCTAACATTTGACTTCTTCTTAAGTGTCCCAGATTACCCAGAATTACCCGTTTGCCGGAAATTATTCTGTTTTGGTAGGCATTATTCTCCCCCAGTTTTCATCCGATCTGAAACATTCAGCTAGGCTGGGACACTCTTGCTAACATTTTGCTTCTTCCTAAGTATCCCAGATTATCCAGAGTTTCCGTTTTTTCCTGGAAATTCTACCTTTTTGTCGGCCTTCTTCTCCCCCAGTTTTCATCCGATCGGAACCATTGAGCTATCAAAATGTTTAGCTAGGCCAAGACACTATTGCTAACAAATGGCTTCTTCCTAAGTATCCAAGATTACCCAGGATTCCCGTTTTTCCTGGAATTTCTTCCGTTTTTGTCAGCCTTCTTCTATCCCAGTTTTCATCTGATCCGAGCCATTCAGCTATCAAAACGTTTAGCTAGGCTGGGACACCCTTGCTAACTTTTGGCTTCTTCTTAAGTATTCCAGATTACCCAGAATTTTCGTTTTTCCTGGAAATTACTTAGTTTTTGTCGG